>NW_027421910.1:696377-1044565 GCF_037893015.1 Macrotis lagotis
TAGGCAATGCACGGCAAGGCAAGGAAAGGGTAACGCAAGGCAAGGCACGGTGAGGCTAGGCAAGGCTAATGCACGACAACGCAAGGCTAGGCAATGCACGACAATGCAAGGAAAGCTTAAAGCAAAGGAAGGCACGGTCAGGCGAGATAAGGCTAAGGCACGACAACGCAAGGCTAGGCAATGCAGTGAAGGGAAGCAAAGAGTAACGGAAGGTAAGCAAGGCAAGGAAAAGCAAGGAAAGGCAAGGGTAACGGAAGGAACTGCACGGCAAGGGGAAACAAGGCTAAGGCACGGCAACGCAGGCTGGGCAATGCACGGCAAGGCAAGGAAAGGGTAACGAATGCGAAAGCACGTTCAGGCGAGGCAAGGCTAAGGCACGACAACGCAAGGCTAGGCAATGCACGGAAGGCAAGCAAAGAGTAACGGAAGGTACGGAAGGCAAGGGAAAGCAAAGAAAGGCAAGTGTAACGGAAGGAACGGCACGGCAAGGGGAAACAAGGCTAAGGCACGACAACACACGCTAGGCAATGCACGGCAAGGCAAGGAAAGGGTAACGCAGGGGAAGGCACGGTCAGGTGAGGCAAGGATAAGGCACGACAATGCAAGGCTAGGCAATGCACGGCAAGGCAAGGAAAGAGTAACGGAAGGAAAGGAAGGCAAGGCAAAGCCAGGCAAGGCAAGTGTAACAAAAGGCACGCAACGGCAAGGGGAAACAAGGCTAAGGCACGACAACACACGGCTAGGAAATGCAAGGCAAGGCAAGTAAAGGGTAACGCAAGGCAAGGCACGGTGAGGCTAGGCAAGGGTAATGCACGACAACGCAAGGCTAGGCAATGCACGACAATACAAGTAAAGCTTAAAGCAAAGGAAGGCACGGTTAGAAGAGATAAGGCTAAGGCACGACAACGCAAGGCTAGGCAATGCAGGGAAGGCAAGAAAAGAGTAACGGAAGGTAAGGAAGGCAAAGGAAAGCAAGGAAAGGCAATGGTAACGGAAGGAACGGCACGGCAAGGGGAAACAAGGCTAAGGCACGACAACGCACGCTAGGCAATGCACGGCAAGGGAAGGAAAGGGTAACGCATGGGAAAGAACGGTCAGGGGAGGCAAGCCTAAGGCATGACAACGCAAGGCTAGGCAATGCACGGAAAGCAAGCAAAGAGTAACGGAACGCAAGGAAGGCAAGGGAAAGCAAGGGAAGGCAAGGGTAACGGAAGGAACGGCACGGCAAGGGGTAAGAAGGCTAAGGCACGACAACACAGGGCTAGGCAATGCACGGCAAGGCAAGGAAAGAGTAACGGAAGTAAGGAAGGCAAGGTAAAGCAAAGAAAGGCAAGTGTAACGGAAGGAACGGCACGGCAAGGGGAAACAAGGCTAAGGCACGACAACGCACGGCTAGGCAATGCACGGCAAGGCAAGCAAAGGGTAACGCAAGGCAAGGCACGGTGAGGCTAGACAAGGCTAATGCACGAAAACGCAAGGCTAGGCAATGCACGACAATGCAAGGAAAGCTTAAAGCAAAGGAAGGCAAGGTCAGGCGAGATAAGGCAAAGGCACGACAACGCAAGGCTAGGCAATGCAGAGAAGGCAAGCAAAAAGTAACGGAAGGTAAGCAAGGCAAGGAAAAGCAAGGAAAGGCAAGGGTAACGGAAGGAACGGCACGGCAAGGGGGAACAAGTCTCAGGCACGACACCGAACGCTAGGCAATGAACGGCAAGGCAAGGAAAGGGTAACGCATGGGAAAGCACGGTCAGGCGAGGCAAGGCTAAGGCACGACAGCGCAAGGCTAGGCAATGCACGGAAGGCAAGCAAAGAGTAACGGAAGGTAAGGAAGGCAAGGGAAAGCAAGGAAAGGCAAGTGTAACGAAAGGAACGGCACGGCAAGGGGAAACAAGGCTAAGGCACGACAACGCACGCTAGGCAATGCACGGCAAGGGAAGGAAAGGGTAACGCATGGGAAAGAACGGTCAGGGGAGGCAAGGCTAAGGCACGACAACGCAAGGCTTGGCAATGCACGGAAGGCAAGCAAAGAGTAACGGAAGTAAAGAAGGCAAGGGAAAGCAAAGAAAGGCAAGTGTAACGGAAGGAACGGCACGGCAAGAAGAAACAAGGCTAAGGCACGACAACGCACGGCTAGGCAATGCACGGCAAGGCAAGCAAAGGGTAACGCAAGGCAAGGCACGGTGAGGCTATACAAGGCTAATGCACGAAAACGCAAGGCTAGGCAATGCACGACAATGCAAGGAAAGCTTAAAGCAAAGGAAGGCAAGGTCAGGCGAGATAAGGCAAAGGCACGACAACGCAAGGCTAGGCAATGCAGGGAAGGCAAGCAAAGAGTAACGGAAGGTAAGGAAGGCAAGGGAAAGCAAGGAAAGGCAAGTGTAACGAAAGGAACGGCACGGCAAGGGGAAACAAGGCTAAGGCACGACAACGCACGCTAGGCAATGCACGGCAAGGCAAGGAAAGGGTAACGCATGGGAAAGCACGGTCAGGCGAGGCAAGGCTAAGGTACGACAACGCAAGGCTAGGCAATGCACGGAAGGCAAGCAAAGAGTAACGGAAGGTAAGGAAGGCAAGGGAAAGCAAGGAAAGGCAAGTGTAACGAAAGGAACGGCACGGCAAGGGGAAACAAGGCTAAGGCACGACAACGCACGCTAGGCAATGCACGGCAAGGCAAGGAAAGGGTAACGCATGGGAAAGCACGCTCAGGCGAAGCAAGGCTAAGGCATGACAACGCAAGGCTAGGCAATGCACGGAAGGCAAGCAAAGAGTAACGGAAGGTAAGGAAGGCAAGGGAAAGCAAGGAAAGGCAAGTGTAACGGAAGGAACGGCACGGCAAGGGGAAACAATGCTAAGGCACGACAACGCACGCTAGGCAATGCACGGCAAGGCAAGGAAAGGGTAACGCATGGGAAAGCACGGTCAGGCGAGGCAAGGCTAAGGCACGACAACCCAAGGCTAGGCAATGCACGGAAGGCAAGCAAAGAGAAACGGAAGGTAAGGAAGGAAAGGGAAAGCAAAGAAAGGCAAGTGTAACCGAAGGAACGGCACGGCAAGGGGAAACAAGGGTAAGGCACGACAACGCACGGCTAGGCAATGCACGGCAAGGCAAGCAAAGGGTAACGC
The DNA here is from genome assembly GCF_037893015.1 of Macrotis lagotis. Classification (NCBI taxonomy): domain Eukaryota; kingdom Metazoa; phylum Chordata; class Mammalia; order Peramelemorphia; family Peramelidae; genus Macrotis; species Macrotis lagotis. Next base: position 699,501 of record NW_027421910.1, read on the forward strand.
AAGGAAAGGCACGGTGAGGCTAGGCAAGGCTAATGCACGAAAACGCAAGGCTAGGCGGTGCACTACAATGCAAGGAAAGCTTAAAGCAAAGGAAGGCAAGGTCAGGCGAGATAAGGCTAAGGCACGACAACGCAAGGCTAAGAAATTCAGGGAAGGCAAGCAAAGAGTAACGGAAGGTAAGCAAGGCAAGGAAAAGGAAGGAAAGGCCAGGGTAACGGAAGGAACGGCACGGCAAGGGGAAACAAGTCTAAGGCACGACACCGAACGCTAGGCAATGAAGGGCAAGGCAAGGAAAGGGTAACGCATTTGAAAGCACGGTCAGGCGAGGCAACGCTAAGGCCCGACAACGCAAGGCTAGGCAATGCACGGAAGGCAAGCAAAGAGTAACGGAAGGTAAGGAAGGCAAGGGAAAGGAAGGAAAGGCAAGTGTAACGGAAGGAACGGCACGGCAAGGGGAAACAAGGCTAAGGCAAGGCAACGCACGGCTAGGCAATGCACGGCAAGGCAAGGAAAGGGTAACGCAAGGCAAGGCACGGTGAGGCTAGGCAAGGCTAATGCACGACAACGCAAGGCTAGGCAATGCACGACAATGCAAGGAAAGCTTAAAGCAAAGGAAGGCACGGTCAGGCGAGATAAGGCTAAGGCACGACAACGCAAGGCTAGGCAATGCAGTGAAGGGAAGCAAAGAGTAACGGAAGGTAAGCAAGGCAAGGAAAAGCAAGGAAAGGCAAGGGTAACGGAAGGAACTGCACGGCAAGGGGAAACAAGGCTAAGGCACGGCAACGCAGGCTGGGCAATGCACGGCAAGGCAAGGAAAGGGTAACGAATGCGAAAGCACGTTCAGGCGAGGCAAGGCTAAGGCACGACAACGCAAGGCTAGGCAATGCACGGAAGGCAAGCAAAGAGTAACGGAAGGTACGGAAGGCAAGGGAAAGCAAAGAAAGGCAAGTGTAACGGAAGGAACGGCACGGCAAGGGGAAACAAGGCTAAGGCACGACAACACACGCTAGGCAATGCACGGCAAGGCAAGGAAAGGGTAACGCAGGGGAAGGCACGGTCAGGTGAGGCAAGGATAAGGCACGACAATGCAAGGCTAGGCAATGCACGGCAAGGCAAGGAAAGAGTAACGGAAGGAAAGGAAGGCAAGGCAAAGCCAGGCAAGGCAAGTGTAACAAAAGGCACGCAACGGCAAGGGGAAACAAGGCTAAGGCACGACAACACACGGCTAGGAAATGCAAGGCAAGGCAAGTAAAGGGTAACGCAAGGCAAGGCACGGTGAGGCTAGGCAAGGGTAATGCACGACAACCCAAGGCTAGGCAATGCACGACAATACAAGTAAAGCTTAAAGCAAAGGAAGGCACGGTTAGAAGAGATAAGGCTAAGGCACGACAACGCAAGGCTAGGCAATGCAGGGAAGGCAAGAAAAGAGTAAAGGAAGGTAAGGAAGGCAAAGGAAAGCAAGGAAAGGCAATGGTAACGGAAGGAACGGCACGGCAAGGGGAAACAAGGCTAAGGCACGACAACGCACGCTAGGCAATGCACGGCAAGGGAAGGAAAGGGTAACGCATGGGAAAGAACGGTCAGGGGAGGCAAGCCTAAGGCATGACAACGCAAGGCTAGGCAATGCACGGAAAGCAAGCAAAGAGTAACGGAACGCAAGGAAGGCAAGGGAAAGCAAGGGAAGGCAAGGGTAACGGAAGGAACGGCACGGCAAGGGGTAAGAAGGCTAAGGCACGACAACACAGGGCTAGGCAATGCACGGCAAGGCAAGGAAAGAGTAACGGAAGTAAGGAAGGCAAGGTAAAGCAAAGAAAGGCAAGTGTAACGGAAGGAACGGCACGGCAAGGGGAAACAAGGCTAAGGCACGACAACGCACGGCTAGGCAATGCACGGCAAGGCAAGCAAAGGGTAACGCAAGGCAAGGCACGGTGAGGCTAGACAAGGCTAATGCACGAAAACGCAAGGCTAGGCAATGCACGACAATGCAAGGAAAGCTTAAAGCAAAGGAAGGCAAGGTCAGGCGAGATAAGGCAAAGGCACGACAACGCAAGGCTAGGCAATGCAGAGAAGGCAAGCAAAAAGTAACGGAAGGTAAGCAAGGCAAGGAAAAGCAAGGAAAGGCAAGGGTAACGGAAGGAACGGCACGGCAAGGGGGAACAAGTCTCAGGCACGACACCGAACGCTAGGCAATGAACGGCAAGGCAAGGAAAGGGTAACGCATGGGAAAGCACGGTCAGGCGAGGCAAGGCTAAGGCACGACAGCGCAAGGCTAGGCAATGCACGGAAGGCAAGCAAAGAGTAACGGAAGGTAAGGAAGGCAAGGGAAAGCAAGGAAAGGCAAGTGTAACGAAAGGAACGGCACGGCAAGGGGAAACAAGGCTAAGGCACGACAACGCACGCTAGGCAATGCACGGCAAGGGAAGGAAAGGGTAACGCATGGGAAAGAACGGTCAGGGGAGGCAAGGCTAAGGCACGACAACGCAAGGCTTGGCAATGCACGGAAGGCAAGCAAAGAGTAACGGAAGTAAAGAAGGCAAGGGAAAGCAAAGAAAGGCAAGTGTAACGGAAGGAACGGCACGGCAAGAAGAAACAAGGCTAAGGCACGACAACGCACGGCTAGGCAATGCACGGCAAGGCAAGCAAAGGGTAACGCAAGGCAAGGCACGGTGAGGCTAGACAAGGCTAATGCACGAAAACGCAAGGCTAGGCAATGCACGACAATGCAAGGAAAGCTTAAAGCAAAGGAAGGCAAGGTCAGGCGAGATAAGGCAAAGGCACGACAACGCAAGGCTAGGCAATGCAGGGAAGGCAAGCAAAGAGTAACGGAAGGTAAGGAAGGCAAGGGAAAGCAAGGAAAGGCAAGTGTAACGAAAGGAACGGCACGGCAAGGGGAAACAAGGCTAAGGCACGACAACGCACGCTAGGCAATGCACGGCAAGGCAAGGAAAGGGTAACGCATGGGAAAGCACGGTCAGTCGAGGCAAGGCTAAGGTACGACAACGCAAGGCTAGGCAATGCACGGAAGGCAAGCAAAGAGTAACGGAAGGTAAGGAAGGCAAGGGAAAGCAAGGAAAGGCAAGTGTAACGAAAGGAACGGCACGGCAAGGGGAAACAAGGCTAAGGCACGACAACGCACGCTAGGCAATGCACGGCAAGGCAAGGAAAGGGTAACGCATGGGAAAGCACGCTCAGGCGAAGCAAGGCTAAGGCATGACAACGCAAGGCTAGGCAATGCACGGAAGGCAAGCAAAGAGTAACGGAAGGTAAGGAAGGCAAGGGAAAGCAAGGAAAGGCAAGTGTAACGGAAGGAACGGCACGGCAAGGGGAAACAATGCTAAGGCACGACAACGCACGCTAGGCAATGCACGGCAAGGCAAGGAAAGGGTAACGCATGGGAAAGCACGGTCAGGCGAGGCAAGGCTAAGGCACGACAACCCAAGGCTAGGCAATGCACGGAAGGCAAGCAAAGAGAAACGGAAGGTAAGGAAGGAAAGGGAAAGCAAAGAAAGGCAAGTGTAACCGAAGGAACGGCACGGCAAGGGGAAACAAGGGTAAGGCACGACAACGCACGGCTAGGCAATGCACGGCAAGGCAAGCAAAGGGTAACGCAAGGAAAGGCACGGTGAGGCTAGGCAAGGCTAATGCACGAAAACGCAAGGCTAGGCGGTGCACTACAATGCAAGGAAAGCTTAAAGCAAAGGAAGGCAAGGTCAGGCGAGATAAGGCTAAGGCACGACAACGCAAGGCTAAGAAATTCAGGGAAGGCAAGCAAAGAGTAACGGAAGGTAAGCAAGGCAAGGAAAAGGAAGGAAAGGCCAGGGTAACGGAAGGAACGGCACGGCAAGGGGAAACAAGTCTAAGGCACGACACCGAACGCTAGGCAATGAAGGGCAAGGCAAGGAAAGGGTAACGCATTTGAAAGCACGGTCAGGCGAGGCAACGCTAAGGCACGACAACGCAAGGCTAGGCAATGCACGGAAGGCAAGCAAAGAGTAACGGAAGGTAAGGAAGGCAAGGGAAAGGAAGGAAAGGCAAGTGTAACGGAAGGAACGGCACGGCAAGGGGAAACAAGGCTAAGGCAAGGCAACGCACGGCTAGGCAATGCACGGCAAGGCAAGGAAAGGGTAACGCAAGGCAAGGCACGGTGAGGCTAGGCAAGGCTAATGCACGACAACGCAAGGCTAGGCAATGCACGACAATGCAAGGAAAGCTTAAAGCAAAGGAAGGCACGGTCAGGCGAGATAAGGCTAAGGCACGACAACGCAAGGCTAGGCAATGCAGTGAAGGGAAGCAAAGAGTAACGGAAGGTAAGCAAGGCAAGGAAAAGCAAGGAAAGGCAAGGGTAACGGAAGGAACTGCACGGCAAGGGGAAACAAGGCTAAGGCACGGCAACGCAGGCTGGGCAATGCACGGCAAGGCAAGGAAAGGGTAACGAATGCGAAAGCACGTTCAGGCGAGGCAAGGCTAAGGCACGACAACGCAAGGCTAGGCAATGCACGGAAGGCAAGCAAAGAGTAACGGAAGGTACGGAAGGCAAGGGAAAGCAAAGAAAGGCAAGTGTAACGGAAGGAACGGCACGGCAAGGGGAAACAAGGCTAAGGCACGACAACACACGCTAGGCAATGCACGGCAAGGCAAGGAAAGGGTAACGCAGGGGAAGGCACGGTCAGGTGAGGCAAGGATAAGGCACGACAATGCAAGGCTAGGCAATGCACGGCAAGGAAAGGAAAGAGTAACGGAAGGAAAGGAAGGCAAGGCAAAGCCAGGCAAGGCAAGTGTAACAAAAGGCACGCAACGGCAAGGGGAAACAAGGCTAAGGCACGACAACACACGGCTAGGAAATGCAAGGCAAGGCAAGTAAAGGGTAACGCAAGGCAAGGCACGGTGAGGCTAGGCAAGGGTAATGCACGACAACGCAAGGCTAGGCAATGCACGACAATACAAGTAAAGCTTAAAGCAAAGGAAGGCACGGTTAGAAGAGATAAGGCTAAGGCACGACAACGCAAGGCTAGGCAATGCAGGGAAGGCAAGAAAAGAGTAACGGAAGGTAAGGAAGGCAAAGGAAAGCAAGGAAAGGCAATGGTAACGGAAGGAACGGCACGGCAAGGGGAAACAAGGCTAAGGCACGACAACGCACGCTAGGCAATGCACGGCAAGGGAAGGAAAGGGTAACGCATGGGAAAGAACGGTCAGGGGAGGCAAGCCTAAGGCATGACAACGCAAGGCTAGGCAATGCACGGAAAGCAAGCAAAGAGTAACGGAACGCAAGGAAGGCAAGGGAAAGCAAGGGAAGGCAAGGGTAACGGAAGGAACGGCACGGCAAGGGGTAAGAAGGCTAAGGCACGACAACACAGGGCTAGGCAATGCACGGCAAGGCAAGGAAAGAGTAACAGAAGTAAGGAAGGCAAGGTAAAGCAAAGAAAGGCAAGTGTAACGGAAGGAACGGCACGGCAAGGGGAAACAAGGCTAAGGCACGACAACGCACGGCTAGGCAATGCACGGCAAGGCAAGCAAAGGGTAACGCAAGGCAAGGCACGGTGAGGCTAGACAAGGCTAATGCACGAAAACGCAAGGCTAGGCAATGCACGACAATGCAAGGAAAGCTTAAAGCAAAGGAAGGCAAGGTCAGGCGAGATAAGGCAAAGGCACGACAACGCAAGGCTAGGCAATGCAGAGAAGGCAAGCAAAAAGTAACGGAAGGTAAGCAAGGCAAGGAAAAGCAAGGAAAGGCAAGGGTAACGGAAGGAACGGCACGGCAAGGGGGAACAAGTCTCAGGCACGACACCGAACGCTAGGCAATGAACGGCAAGGCAAGGAAAGGGTAACGCATGGGAAAGCACGGTCAGGCGAGGCAAGGCTAAGGCACGACAGCGCAAGGCTAGGCAATGCACGGAAGGCAAGCAAAGAGTAACGGAAGGTAAGGAAGGCAAGGGAAAGCAAGGAAAGGCAAGTGTAACGAAAGGAACGGCACGGCAAGGGGAAACAAGGCTAAGGCACGACAACGCACGCTAGGCAATGCACGGCAAGGGAAGGAAAGGGTAACGCATGGGAAAGAACGGTCAGGGGAGGCAAGGCTAAGGCACGACAACGCAAGGCTTGGCAATGCACGGAAGGCAAGCAAAGAGTAACGGAAGTAAAGAAGGCAAGGGAAAGCAAAGAAAGGCAAGTGTAACGGAAGGAACGGCACGGCAAGAAGAAACAAGGCTAAGGCACGACAACGCACGGCTAGGCAATGCACGGCAAGGCAAGCAAAGGGTAACGCAAGGCAAGGCACGGTGAGGCTAGACAAGGCTAATGCACGAAAACAAAGGCTAGGCAAAGCACGACAATGCAAGGAAAGCTTAAAGCAAAGGAAGGCAAGGTCAGGCGAGATAAGGCAAAGGCACGACAACGCAAGGCTAGGCAATTCAGGGAAGGCAAGCAAAGAGTAACGGAAGGTAAGCAAGGCAAGGAAAAGCAAGGAAAGGCAAGGGTAACGGAAGGAACGGCACGGCAAGGGGGAACAAGTCTCAGGCACGACACCGAACGCTAGTCAATGAACGGCAAGGCAAGGAAAGGGTAACGCATGGGAAAGCACGGTCAGGCGAGGCAAGGCTAAGGCACGACAACGGAAGGCTAGGCAATGCACGGAAGGCAAGCAAAGAGTAACGGAAGGTAAGGAAGGCAAGGGAAAGCAAGGAAAGGCAAGTGTAACGGAAGGAACGGCACGGCAAGGGGAAACAAGGCTAAGGCACGACAACGCACGCTAGGCAATGCACGGCAAGGCAAGGAAAGGGTAACGCATGGGAAAGCACGCTCAGGCGAAGCAAGGCTAAGGCATGACAACGCAAGGCTAGGCAATGCACGGAAGGCAAGCAAAGAGTAACGGAAGGTTAGGAAGGCAAGGGAAAGCATGGAAAGGCAAGTGTAACGAAAGGAACGGCACGGCAAGGGGAAACAATGCTAAGGCACGACAACGCACGCTAGGCAATGCACGGCAAGGCAAGGAAAGGGTAACGCATGGGAAAGCACGGTCAGGCGAGGCAAGGCTAAGGCACGACAACCCAAGGCTAGGCAATGCACGGAAGGCAAGCAAAGAGAAACGGAAGGTAAGGAAGGAAAGGGAAAGCAAAGAAAGGCAAGTGTAACCGAAGGAACGGCACGGCAAGGGGAAACAAGGCTAAGGCACGACAACGCACGGCTAGGCAATGCACGGTAAGGCAAGCAAAGGGTAACGCAAGGAAAGGCACGGTGAGGCTAGGCAAGGCTAATGCACGAAAACGCAAGGCTAGGCGATGCACGACAATGCAAGGAAAGCTTAAAGGAAAGGAAGGCAAGGTCAGGCGAGATAAGGCTAAGGCACGACAACGCAAGGCTAGGAAATTCAGGGAAGGCAAGCAAAGAGTAACGGAAGGTAAGCAAGGCAAGGAAAAGGAAGGAAAGGCCAGGGTAACGGAAGGAACGGCACGGCAAGGGGAAACAAGTCTAAGGCACGACACCGAACGCTAGGCAATGAAGGGCAAGGCAAGGAAAGGGTAACGCATTTGAAAGCACGGTCAGGGGAGGCAACGCTAAGGCACGACAACGCAAGGCTAGGCAATGCACGGAAGGCAAGCAAAGAGTAACGGAAGGTAAGGAAGGCAAGGGAAAGGAAGGAAAGGCAAGTGTAACGGAAGGAACGGCACGGCAAGGGGAAACAAGGCTAAGGCACGGCAACGCACGGCTAGGCAATGCACGGCAAAGCAAGGAAAGGGTAACGCAAGGCAAGGCACGGTGAGGCTAGGCAAGGCTAATGCACGACAACGCAAGGCTAGGCAATGCACGACTATGCAAGGAAAGCTTAAAGCAAAGGAAGGCACGGTCAGGCGAGATAAGGCTAAGGCACGACAACGCAAGGCTAGGCAATGCAGGGAAGGGAAGCAAAGAGTAACGGAAGGTAAGCAAGGCAAGGAAAAGCAAGGAAAGGCAAGGGTAACGGAAGGAACTGCACGGCAAGGGGAAACAAGGCTAAGGCACGGCAACGCAGGCTGGGCAATGCACGGCAAGGCAAGGAAAGGGTAACGCATGCGAAACACGTTCAGGCGAGGCAAGGCTAAGGCACGACAACGCAAGGCTAGGCAATGCACGGAAGGCAAGCAAAGAGTAACGGAAGGTACGGAAGGCAAGGGAAAGCAAAGAAAGGCAAGTGTAACGGAAGGAACGGCACGGCAAGGGGAAACAAGGCTAAGGCACGACAACACACGCTAGGCAATGCACGGCAAGGCAAGGAAAGGGTAACGCAGGGGAAGGCACGGTCAGGTGAGGCAAGGATAAGGCACGACAATGCAAGGCTAGGCAATGCACGGCAAGGCAAGGAAAGAGTAACGGAAGGAAAGGAAGGCAAGGCAAAGCCAGGCAAGGCAAGTGTAACAAAAGGCACGCAATGGCAAGGGGAAACAAGGCTAAGGCACGACAACACACGGCTAGGAAATGCAAGGCAAGGCAAGTAAAGGGTAACGCAAGGCAAGGCACGGTGAGGCTAGGCAAGGCTAATGCACGACAACGCAAGGCTAGGCAATGCACGACAATGCAAGTAAAGCTTAAAGCAAAGGAAGGCACGGTTAGAAGAGATAAGGCTAAGGCACGACAACGCAAGGCTAGGCAATGCACGGAAGGCAAGAAAAGAGTAACGGAAGGTAAGGAAGGCAAAGGAAAGCAAGGAAAGGCAATGGTAACGGAAGGAACGGCACGGCAAGGGGAAACAAGTCTAAGGCACGACAACGCACGCTAGGCAATGCACGGCACGGGAAGGAAAGGGTAACGCATGGGAAAGAACGGTCAGGGGAGGCAAGCCTAAGGCATGAGAACGCAAGGCTAGGCAATGCACGGAAAGCAAGCAAAGAGTAACGGAACGCAAGGAAGGCAAGGGAAAGCAAGGGAAGGCAAGGGTAACGGAAGGAACGGCACGACAAGGGGTAAGAAGGCTAAGGCACGACAACGCAGGGCTAGGCAATGCACGGCAAGGCAAGGAAAGAGTAACGGAAGGAACGGAAGGCAAGGCAAAGCCAGGCACGGCAAGTGTAACAAAAGGCACGCAACGGCAAGGGGAAACAAGGCTAAGGCACGACAACGCACGGCTAGGCAATGCACGGCAAGGCAAGGAAAGGGTAACGCATGGGAAAGCACGGTCAGGCGAGGCAAGCCTAAGGCATGACAACGCAAGGCTAGGCAATGCACGGAAAGCAAGCAAAGAGTAACGGAACGCAAGGAAGGCAAGGGAAAGCAAGGGAAGGCAAGGGTAACGGAAGGAACGGCACGGCAAGGGGTAACAAGGCTAAGGCACGGCAACGCAGGGCTAGGCAATGCACGGCAAGGCAAGGAAAGGGTAACGCAGGGGAAGGCACGGTCAGTTGAGGCAAGGATAAGGCACGACAATGCAAGGCTAGGCAATGCACGGCAAGGCAAGGAAAGAGTACCGGAAGGAAAGGAAGGCAAGTCAAAGCCAGGAGAGGCAAGTGTAACAAAAGGCACGCCACGGCAAGGGGAAACAATGCTAAGGCACGACAACGCACGGGTAGGCAATGCACGGCAAGGCAAGGAAAGGGTAACGCAAGGCAAGGCACGGTGAGGCTAGGCAAGGCTAATTCACGACAACGCAAGGCTAGGCAATGCACGACAATGCAAGGAAAGCTTAAAGCAAAGGAAGGCACGGTCAGGCGAGATAAGGCTAAGGCACGACAACGCAAGGCTAGGCAATGCAGGGAAGGGAAGCAAAGAGTAACGGAAGGTAAGGAAGGCAAGGGAAAGCAAAGAAAGGCAAGTGTAACGGAAGGAACGGCACGGCAAGGGGAAACAAGGCTAAGGCACGACAACGCAGGGCTAGGCAATGCACGGCAAGGCAAGGAAAGGGTAACGCATGGGAAAGCACGGTCAGGCGAGGCAAGCCTAAGGCATGACAACGCAAGGCTAGGCAATGCACGGAAAGCAAGCAAAGAGTAACGGAACGCAAGGAAGGCAAGGGAAAGCAAGGGAAGGCAAGGGTAACGGAAGGAACGGCACGGCAAGGGGTAACAAGGCTAAGGCACGACAACGCAGGGCTAGGCAATGCACGGTAAGGCAAGGAAAGGGTAACGCAAGGCAAGGCACGGTGAGGCTAGGCAAGGTTAATGCACGACAACGCAAGGCTAGGCAATGCACGACAACACAAGGAAAGCTTAAAGCAAAGGAAGGCACGGTCAGTCGAGATAAGGGTAAGGCACGACAACGCAAGGCTAGGCAATGCACGGAAGGCAAGCAAAGAGTAACGGAAGGAAAGGAAGGCAAGGCAAAGCCAGGCAAGGCAAGTGTAACAAAAGGCACGCAACGGCAAGGGGAAACAAGGCTATGGCACGACAACACACGGCTAGGCAATGCACGGCAAGGCAAGGAAAGGGTAACGCATGGGAAAGCACGGTCAGGGGAGGCAAGGCTAAGGCACGACATCGCAAGGCTTGGCAATGCACGGAAGGCAAGCAAAGAGTAACGGATGGTAAGGAAGGCAAGGGAAAGCAAAGAAAGGCAAGTGTAACGGAAGGAACGGCACGGCAAGGGGAAACAAGGCTAAGGCACGACAACGCACGCTAGGCAATGCACGGCAAGGCAAGGAAAGGGTAACGCATGGGAAATCACGGTCAGGCGAGGCAAGGCTAAGGAAAGCCAACGCAAGGCTAGGCAATGCACGGAAAGCAAGCAAGGAGTAACGGAATGCAAGGAAGGAAAGGGAAAGCAAGGGAAGGCAAGGTTAACGAAAAGAACGACACGGCAAGGTGTAACAAGGCTAAGGCACGACAACACACGGCTAGGAAATGCACGGCAAGGCAAGGAAAGGGTAACGCAAGGCAAGGCACGGTGAGGCTAGGCAAGGTTAATGCACGACAACGCAAGGCTAGGCAATGCACGACAATGCAAGGAAAGCTTAAAGCAAAGGAAGGCACGGTCAGGCGAGATAAGGCTAAGGCACGACAACGCAAGGCTAGGCAATGCACGGAAGGCAAGCAAAGAGTAACGGAAGGAAAGGAAGGCAAGGGAAAGCAAGGAAAGGCAAGTGTAACGGAAGGAACGGCACGGCAAGCGGAAACAATGCTAAGGCACGACAACGCACGCTAGGCAATGCGTGGCAAGCTAAGGAAACGGTAACGCATGGGAAAGCACGGTCAGGCCAGGCAAGGATAAGGCACGACAATGCAAGGCTAGGCAATGCACGGCAAGGAAAGCAAAGAGAAACGGAAGGTAAGGAACGAAAGGGAAAGCAAAGAAAGGCAAGTGTAACGGAAGGAACGGCACGGCAAGGGAAAACAATGCTAAGGCACGACAACGCACGGCTAGGCAATGCACGGAAAGGCAAGGAAAGGGTAACGCATGGGAAAGCACGGTCAGGCGATGCAAGGCTACGGCATGACAACGCAAGGCTAGGCAATGCACGGAAAGCAAGCAAAGAGTAACGGAACGCAAGGAAGCCAAGGGAAAGCAAGGGAAGGCAAGGGTAACGGAAGGAACGGCACGGCAAGGGGTAAGAAGGCTAAGGCCACGGCAACGCAGGGCTAGGCAATGCACGGCAAGGCAAGGAAAGGGTAACGCAGGGGAAGGCACGGTCAGGTGAGGCAAGGATAAGGCACGACAATGCAAGGCTAGGCAATGCACGGCAAGGCAAGGAAAGAGTAACGGAAGGAAAGGAAGGCAAGTCAAAGCCAGGAAAGGCAAGTGTAACAAAAGGCACGCCACGGCGAGGGGAAACAAGGCTAAGGCACGGCAACGCACGGCTAGGCAATGCACGGCAAGGCAAGGAAAGGGTAACGCAAGGCAAGGCACGGTGAGGCTAGACAAGGCTAATGCACGACAACGCAAGGCTAGGCAATGCACGGAAGGCAAGCAAAGAGTAACGGAATGTAAGCAAGGCAAGGAAAAGCAAGGAAAGGCAAGGGTAACGGAAGGAACTGCACGGCAAGGGGAAACAAGGCTAAGGCACGGCAACGCAGGCTGGGCAATGCACGGCAAGGCAAGGAAAGGGTAACGCATGGGAAAGCACGTTCAGGTGAGGCAAGGCTAAGGCACGACAACGGAAGGCTTGGCAATGCACGGAAGCAAGCAAAGAGTAACGGAAGGTAAGGAAGGCAAGGGAAAGCAAAGAAAGGCAAGTGTAACGGAAGGAACGGCACGGCAAGGGGAAACCAGGCTAAGGCACGACAACGCAGGGCTAGGCAATGCACGGCAAGGCAAGGAAAGGGTAACGCATGGGAAAGCACGGTCAGGCGAGGCAAGCCTAAGGCATGACAACGCAAGGCTAGGCAATGCACGGAAAGCAAGCAAAGAGTAACGGAACGCAAGGAAGGCAAGGGAAAGCAAGGGAAGGCAAGGGTAACGGAAGGAACGGCACGGCAAGGGGTAACAAGGCTAAGGCACGACAACGCAGGGCTAGGCAATGCACGGCAAGGCAAGGAAAGGGTAACGCAGGGGAAGGCACGGTCAGGTGAGGCAAGGATAAGGCACGACAATGCAAGGCTAGGCAATGCACGGCAAGGCAAGGAAAGAGTAACGGAAGGAAAGGAAGGCAAGGCAAAGCCAGGCAAGGCAAGTGTAACAAAAGGCACGCAACGGCAAGGGGAAACAAGGCTAAGGAACGACAACACACGGCTAGGAAATGCAAGGCAAGGAAAGTAAAGGGTAACGCAAGGCAAGGCACGGTGAGGCTAGGCAAGGCTAATGCACGACAACGCAAGGCTAGGCAATGCACGACAATGCAAGGAAAGCTTAAAGCAAAGGAAGGCACGGTCAGGCAAGATAAGGCTAAGGCACGACAACGCAAGGCTAGGCAATGCAGGGAAGGGAAGCAAAGAGTAACGGAAGGTAAGCAAGGCAAGGAAAAGCAAGGAAAGGCAAGGGTAACGGAAGTAACTGCACGGCAAGGGGAAACAAGGCTAAGGCACGGCAACGCAGGCTGGACAATGCACGGCAAGGCAAGGAAAGGGTAACGCATGGGAACGCACGTTCAGGCGAGGCAAGGCTAAGGCACGACAACGCAAGGCTTGGCAATGCAAGGAAGGCAAGCAAAGAGTAACGGAAGGTAAGGAAGGCAAGGGAAAGCAAAGAAAGGCAAGTGTAACGGAAGGAACGGCACGGCAAGGGGAAACAAGGCTAAGGCACGACAATGCACGCTAGGCAATGCACGAAAAGGCAAGGAAAGGGTAACGCATGGAAATGCACGGTCAGGCGAGGCAACCCTAAGGCATGACAACGCAAGGCTAGGCAATGCACGGAAAGCAAGCAAAGAGTAACGGAACGCAAGGAAGGCAAGGGAAAGCAAGGGAATGCAAGGGTAACGGAAGGAACGGCACGGCAAGGGGTAACAAGGCTAAGGCACGACAACGCAAGGTTAGGCAATGCACGGCAAGGCAAGGAAAGGGTAACGCAGGGGAAGGCACGGTCAGGTGAGGGAAGGATAAGGCACGACAATGCAAGGCTAGGCAATGCACGGCAAGGCAAGGAAAGAGTAACGGAAGGAAAGGAAGGCAAGGCAAAGCCAGGCAAGGCAAGTGTAACAAAAGGCACGCAACGGCAAGGGGAAACAAGGCTAAGGAACGACAACACACGGCTAGGAAATGCAAGGCAAGGAAAGTAAAGGGTAACGCAAGGCAAGGCACGGTGAGGCTAGGCAAGGCTAATGCACGACAACGCAAGGCTAGGCAATGCACGACAATGCAAGTAAAGCTTAAAGCAAAGGAAGGCACGGTTAGAAGAAATAAGGCTAAGGCACGACAACGCAAGGCTAGGCAATGCACGGAAGGCAAGAAAAGAGTAACGGAAGGTAAGGAAGGCAAAGGAAAGCAAGGAAAGGCAATGGTAAAGGAAGGAACGGCACGGCAAGGGGAAACAAGTCTAAGGCACGACAACGCACGCTAGGCAATGCACGGCAAGGGAAGGAAAGGGTAACGCATGGGAAAGAACGGTCAGGGGAGGCAAGCCTAAGGCATGACAACGCAAGGGTAGGCAATGCACGGAAAGCAAGCAAAGAGTAACGGAACGCAAGGAAGGCAAGGGAAAGCAAGGGAAGGCAAGGGTAACGGAAGGAACGGCACGGCAAGGGGTAAGAAGGCTAAGGCACGACAACGCAGGGCTAGGCAATGCACGGCAAGGCAAGCAAAGAGTAACGGAAGGAAAGGAAGGCAAGGCAAAGCCAGGCAAGGCAAGTGTAACAAAAGGCACGCAACGGCAAGGGGAAACAAGGCTAAGGCACGACAACACACGGCTAGGAAATGCACGGCAAGGCAAGGAAAGGGTAACGCAAGGCAAGGCACGGTGAGGCTAGGCAAGGCTAATGCACGACAACGCAAGGCTAGGCAATGCACGACAATGCAAGTAAAGCTTAAAGCAAAGGAAGGCACGGTCAGAAGAGATAAGGCTAAGGCACGACAACGCAAGGCTAGGCAATGCAGGGAAGGCAAGCAAAGAGTAACGGAAGGTAAGGAAGGCAAGGGAAAGCAAGGAAAGGCAATGGTAACGGAAGGAACGGCACGGCAAGGGGAAACAAGTCTAATGCACGACAACGCACGCTAGGCAATGCACGGCAAGGCAAGGAAAGGGTAACGCATGGGAAAGCACGGTCAGGGGAGGCAAGGCTAAGGCACGACAACGCAAGGCTTGGCAATGCACGGAAGGCAAGCAAAGAGTAATGGAAGGTAAGGAAGGCAAGGGAAAGCAACGAAAGGCAAGTGTAACGGACGGAACGGCACGGCAAGGGGAAACAAGGCTAAGGCACGACAACGCACGCTAGGCAATGCACGGCAAGGCAAGGAAAGGGTAACGCATGGGAAAGCACGGTCAGGCGAGGCAAGGCTAAGGAAAGCCAACGCAAGGCTAGGCAATGCACGGAAAGCAAGCAAGGAGTAACGGAATGCAAGGAAGGAAAGGGAAAGCAAGGGAAGGCAAGGGTAACGAAAGGAACGGCACGGCAAGGGGTAACAAGGCTAAGGCACGACAACACACGGCTAGGAAATGCACGGCAAGGCAAGGAAAGGGTAACGCAAGGCAAGGCACGGTGAGGCTAGGCAAGGTTAATGCACGACAACGCAAGGCTAGGCAATGCACGACAATGCAAGGAAAGCTTAAAGCAAAGGAAGGCACGGTCAGGCGAGATAAGGCTAAGGAACGACAACGCAAGGCTAGGCATTGCACGGAAAGCAAGCAAAGAGTAACGGAAGGTAAGGAACGCAAGGGAAAGCAAGGAAAGGCAAGTGTAACGGAAGGAACGGCACGGCAAGGGGAAACAATGCTAAGGCACGACAACGCATGCTAGGCAATGCACGGCAAGGCAAGGAAAGGGTAACGCATGGGAAAGCACGGTCAGGCGAGGCAAGGCTAAGGCACGACAACCCAAGGCTAGGCAATGCACGGAAGGCAAGCAAAGAGAAACGGAAGGTAAGCAAGGCAAGGAAAAGGAAGGAAAGGCCAGGGTAACGGAAGGAACGGCACGGCAAGGGGAAACAAGTCTAAGGCACGACACCGAACGCTAGGCAATGAAGGGCAAGGCAAGGAAAGGGTAACGCATTTGAAAGCACGGTCAGGCGAGGCAACGCTAAGGCACGACAACGCAAGGCTAGGCAATGCACGGAAGGCAAGCAAAGAGTAACGGAAGGTAAGGAAGGCAAGGGAAAGGAAGGAAAGGCAAGTGTAACGGAAGGAACGGCACGGCAAGGGGAAACAAGGCTAAGGCAAGGCAACGCACGGCTAGGCAATGCACGGCAAGGCAAGGAAAGGGTAACGCAAGGCAAGGCACGGTGAGGCTAGGCAAGGCTAATGCACGACAACGCAAGGCTAGGCAATGCACGACAATGCAAGTAAAGCTTAAAGCAAAGGAAGGCACGGTCAGGCGAGATAAGGCTAAGGCACGACAACGCAAGGCTAGGCAATGCAGGGAAGGGAAGCAAAGAGTAACGGAAGGTAAGCAAGGCAAGGAAAAGCAAGGAAAGGCAAGGGTAACGGAAGGAACTGCACGGCAAGGGGAAACAAGGCTAAGGCACGGCAACGCAGCCTGGGCAATGCACGGCAAGGCAAGGAAAGGGTAACGCATGCGAAAGCACGTTCAGGCGAGGCAAGGCTAAGGCACGACAACGCAAGGCTAGGCAATGCACGGAAGGCAAGCAAAGAGTAACGGAAGGTACGGAAGGCAAGGGAAAGCAAAGAAAGGCAAGTGTAACGGAAGGAACGGCACGGCAAGGGGAAACAAGGCTAAGGCACGACAACACACGCTAGGCAATGCACGGCAAGGCAAGGAAAGGGTAACGCAGGGGAAGGCACGGTCAGGTGAGGCAAGGATAAGGCACGACAATGCAAGGCTAGGCAATGCACGGCAAGGCAAGGAAAGAGTAACGGAAGGAAAGGAAGGCAAGGCAAAGCCAGGCAAGGCAAGTGTAACAAAAGGCACGCAACGGCAAGGGGAAACAAGGCTAAGGCACGACAACACACGGCTAGGAAATGCAAGGCAAGGCAAGTAAAGGGTAACGCAAGGCAAGGCACGGTGAGGCTAGGCAAGGGTAATGCACGACAACGCAAGGCTAGGCAATGCACGACAATACAAGTAAAGCTTAAAGCAAAGGAAGGCACGGTTAGAAGAGATAAGGCTAAGGCACGACAACGCAAGGCTAGGCAATGCAGGGAAGGCAAGAAAAGAGTAACGGAAGGTAAGGAAGGCAAAGGAAAGCAAGGAAAGGCAATGGTAACGGAAGGAACGGCACGGCAAGGGGAAACAAGGCTAAGGCACGACAACGCACGCTAGGCAATGCACGGCAAGGGAAGGAAAGGGTAACGCATGGGAAAGAACGGTCAGGGGAGGCAAGCCTAAGGCATGACAACGCAAGGCTAGGCAATGCACGGAAAGCAAGCAAAGAGTAACGGAACGCAAGGAAGGCAAGGGAAAGCAAGGGAAGGCAAGGGTAACGGAAGGAACGGCACGGCAAGGGGTAAGAAGGCTAAGGCACGACAACACAGGGCTAGGCAATGCACGGCAAGGCAAGGAAAGAGTAACGGAAGTAAGGAAGGCAAGGGAAAGCAAAGAAAGGCAAGTGTAACGGAAGGAACGGCACGGCAAGGGGAAACAAGGCTAAGGCACGACAACGCACGGCTAGGCAATGCACGGCAAGGCAAGCAAAGGGTAACGCAAGGCAAGGCACGGTGAGGCTAGACAAGGCTAATGCACGAAAACGCAAGGCTAGGCAATGCACGACAATGCAAGGAAAGCTTAAAGCAAAGGAAGGCAAGGTCAGGCGAGATAAGGCAAAGGCACGACAACGCAAGGCTAGGCAATGCAGAGAAGGCAAGCAAAAAGTAACGGAAGGTAAGCAAGGCAAGGAAAAGCAAGGAAAGGCAAGGGTAACGGAAGGAACGGCACGGCAAGGGGGAACAAGTCTCAGGCACGACACCGAACGCTAGGCAATGAACGGCAAGGCAAGGAAAGGGTAACGCATGGGAAAGCACGGTCAGGCGAGGCAAGGCTAAGGCACGACAGCGCAAGGCTAGGCAATGCACGGAAGGCAAGCAAAGAGTAACGGAAGGTAAGGAAGGCAAGGGAAAGCAAGGAAAGGCAAGTGTAAAGAAAGGAACGGCACGGCAAGGGGAAACAAGGCTAAGGCACGACAACGCACGCTAGGCAATGCACGGCAAGGGAAGGAAAGGGTAACGCATGGGAAAGCACGCTCAGGCGAAGCAAGGCTAAGGCATGACAACGCAAGGCTAGGCAATGCACGGAAGGCAAGCAAAGAGAAACGGAAGGTAAGGAAGGAAAGGGAAAGCAAAGAAAGGCAAGTGTAACCGAAGGAACGGCACGGCAAGGGGAAACAAGGCTAAGGCACGACAACGCACGGCTAGGCAATGCACGGCAAGGCAAGCAAAGGGTAACGCAAGGAAAGGCACGGTGAGGCTAGGCAAGGCTAATGCACGAAAACGCAAGGCTAGGCGATGCACGACAATGCAAGGAAAGCTTAAAGCAAAGGAAGGCAAGGTCAGGCGAGATAAGGCTAAGGCACGACAACGCAAGGCTAGGAAATTCAGGGAAGGCAAGCAAAGAGTAACGGAAGGTAAGCAAGGCAAGGAAAAGGAAGGAAAGGCCAGGGTAACGGAAGGAACGGCACGGCAAGGGGAAACAAGTCTAAGGCACGACACCGAACGCTAGGCAATGAAGGGCAAGGCAAGGAAAGGGTAACGCATATGAAAGCACGGTCAGGCGAGGCAACGCAAAGGCACGACAACGCAAGGCTAGGCAATGCACGGAAGGCAAGCAAAGAGTAACGGAAGGTAAGGAAGGCAAGGGAAAGGAAGGAAAGGCAAGTGTAACGGAAGGAACGGCACGGCAAGGGGAAACAAGGCTAAGGCACGGCAACGCACGGCTAGGCAATGCACGGCAAGGCAAGGAAAGGGTAACGCAAGGCAAGGCACGGTGAGGCTAGGCAAGGCTAATGCACGACAACGCAAGGCTAGGCAATGCACGACAATGCAAGGAAAGCTTAAAGCAAAGGAAGGCACGGTCAGGCGAGATAAGGCTAAGGCACGACAACGCAAGGCTAGGCAATGCAGGGAAGGGAACCAAAGCGTAACGGAAGGTAAGCAAGGCAAGGAAAAGCAAAGAAAGGCAAGGGTAACGGAAGGAACTGCACGGCAAGGGGAAACAAGGCTAAGGCACGGCAACGCAGGCTGGGCAATGCACGGCAAGGCAAGGAAAGGGTAACGCATGCGAAAGCACGTTCAGGCGAGGCAAGGCTAAGGCACGACAACGCAAGGCTAGGCAATGCACGGAAGGCAAGCAAAGAGTAACGGAAGTTACGGAAGGCAAGGGAAAGCAAAGAAAGGCAAGTGTAACGGAAGGAACGGCACGGCAAGGGGAAACAAGGCTAAGGCACGACAACACGCGCTAGGCAATGCACGGCAAGGTAAGGAAAGGGTAACGCAAGGCAAGGCACGGTGAGGCTAGGCAAGGCTAATGCACGACAACGCAAGGCTAGGCAATGCACGACAATGAAAGTAAAGCTTAAAGCAAAGGAAGGCACGGTTAGAAGAGATAAGGCTAAGGCACGACAACGCAAGGCTAGGCAATGCACGGAAGGCAAGAAAAGAGTAACGGAAGGTAAGGAAGGCAAAGGAAAGCAGGGAAAGGCAATGGTAACGGAAGGAACGGCACGGCAAGGGGAAACAAGTCTAAGGCACGACAACGCACGCTAGGCAATGCACGGCAAGGGAAGGAAAGGGTAACGCATGGGAAAGAACGGTCAGGGGAGGCAAGCCTAAGGCATGACAACGCAAGGCTAGGCAATGCACGGAAAGCAAGCAAAGAGTAACGGAACGCAAGGAAGGCAAGGGAAAGCAAGGGAAGGCAAGGGTAACGGAAGGAACGGCACGACAAGGGGTAAGAAGGCTAAGGCACGACAACGCAGGGCTAGGCAATGCACGGCAAGGCAAGGAAAGAGTAACGGAAGGAACGGAAGGCAAGGCAAAGCCAGGCACGGCAAGTGTAACAAAAGGCACGCAACGGCAAGGGGATACAAGGCTAAGGCACGACAACGCACGGCTAGGCAATGCACGGAAAGGGAAGGAAAGGGTAACTCATGGGAAAGCACGGTCAGGCGATGCAAGGCTAAGGCATGACAACGCAAGGCTAGGCAATGCACGGAAAGCAAGCAAAGAGTAACGGAACGCAAGGAAGGCAAGGGAAAGCAAGGGAAGGCAAGGGTAACGGAAGGAACGGCACGGCAAGGGGTAACAAGGCTAAGGCACGGCAACGCAGGGCTAGGCAATGCACGGCAAGGCAAGGAAAGGGTAACGCAGGGGAAGGCACGGTCAGTTGAGGCAAGGATAAGGCACGACAATGCAAGGCTAGGCAATGCACGGCAAGGCAAGGAAAGAGTAACGGAAGGAAAGGAAGGCAAGTCAAAGCCAGGAGAGGCAAGTGTAACAAAAGGCACGCCACGGCAAGGGGAAACAATGCTAAGGCACGACAACGCACGGCTAGGCAATGCACGGCAAGGCAAGGAAAGGGTAACGCAAGGCAAGGCACGGTGAGGCTAGGCAAGGCTAATTCACGACAACGCAAGGCTAGGCAATGCACGACAATGCAAGGAAAGCTTAAAGCAAAGGAAGGCACGGTCAGGCGAGATAAGGCTAAGGCACGACAACGCAAGGATAGGCAATGCAGGGAAGGGAAGCAAAGAGTAACGGAAGGTAAGGAAGGCAAGGGAAAGCAAAGAAAGGCAAGTGTAACGGAAGGAACGGCACGGCAAGGGGAAACAAGGCTAAGGCACGACAACGCAGGGCTAGGCAATGCACGGCAAGGCAAGGAAAGGGTAACGCATGGGAAAGCACGGTCAGGCGAGGCAAGCCTAAGGCATGACAACGCAAGGCTAGGCAATGCACGGAAAGCAAGCAAAGAGTAACGGAACGCAAGGAAGGCAAGGGAAAGCAAGGGAAGGCAAGGGTAACGGAAGGAACGGCACGGCAAGGGGTAACAAGGCTAAGGCACGACAACGCAGGGCTAGGCAATGCACGGCAAGGCAAGGAAAGGGTAACGCAGGGGAAGGCACGGTCAGGTGACGCAAGGATAAGACACGACAATGCAAGGCTAGGCAATGCACGGCAAGGCAAGGAAAGAGTAACGGAAGGAAAGGAAGGCAAGGCAAAGCCAGGCAAGGCAAGTGTAACCAAAGGCACGCAACGGCAAGGGGAATCAAGGCTAAGGCACGACAACGCACGGCTAGGCAATGCACGGCAAGGCAAGGAAAGGGTAACGCAAGGCAAGGCACGGTGAGGCTAGGCAAGGCTAATGCACGACAACGCAAGGCTAGGCAATGCACGACAATGCAAGGAATGCTTAAAGCAAAGGAAGGCACGGTCAGGCGAGATAAGGCTAAGGCACGACAACGCAAGCCTAGGCAATGCACGGAAGGCAAGCAAAGAGTAACGGAGGGTAAGGAAGACAAGGGAAAGCAAGGAAAGGCAAGTGTAACGGAAGGAACGGCACGGCAAGGGGAAACAAGTCTAAGGCACGACAACGCACGCTAGGCAATGCACGGCAAGGGAAGGAAAGGGTAACGCATGGGAAAGAACGGTCAGGGGAGGCAAGGCTAAGGCACGACAACGCAAGGCTTGGCAATGCACGGAAGGCAAGCAAGGAGTAACGGAATGCAAGGAAGGAAAGGGAAAGCAAGGGAAGGCAAGGGTAACGGAAGGAACGGCACGGCAAGGGGTAACAAGCCTAAGGCACGACAACACAGGGCTAGGAAATGCACGGTAAGGCAAGGAAAGGGTAACGCAAGGCAAGGCACGGTGAGGCTAGGCAAGGTTAATGCACGACAACGCAAGGCTAGGCAATGCACGACAATACAAGGAAAGCTTAAAGCAAAGGAAGGCACGGTCAGTCGAGATAAGGGTAAGGCACGACAACGCAAGGCTAGGCAATGCACGGAAGGCAAGCAAAGAGTAACGGAAGGAAAGGAAGGCAAGGCAAAGCCAGGCAAGGCAAGTGTAACAAAAGGCACGCAACGGCAAGGGGAAACAAGGCTATGGCACGACAACACACAGCTAGGAAATGCACGGCAAGGCAAGGAAAGGGTAACGCAAGGCAAGGCACGGTGAGGCTAGGCAAGGCTAATGCACGACAACGCAAGGCTAGGCAATGCACGACAATGCAAGTAAAGCTTAAAGCAAAGGAAGGCACGGTCAGGCGAGATAAGGCTAAGGCACGACAACGCAAGGCTAGGCAATGCAGGGAAGGCAAGCAAAGAGTAACGGAAGGTAAGGAAGGCAAGGGAAAGCAAGGAAAGGCAATGGTAACGGAAGGAACGGCACGGCAAGGGGAAACAAGTCTAAGGCACGACAACGCACGCTAGGCAATGCACGGCAAGGCAAGGAAAGGGTAACGCATGGGAAAGCACGTTCAGGGGAGGCAAGGCTAAGGCACGACAACGCAAGGCTTGGCAATGCACGGAAGGCAAGCAAAGAGTAACGGATGGTAAGGAAGGCAAGGGAAAGCAAAGAAAGGCAAGTGTAACGGAAGGAACGGCACGGCAAGGGGAAACAAGGCTAAGGCACGACAACGCACGCTAGGCAATGCACGGCAAGGCAAGGAAAGGGTAACGCATGGGAAAGCACGGTCAGGCGAGGCAAGGCTAAGGAAAGCCAACGCAAGGCTAGGCAATGCACGGAAAGCAAGCAAGGAGTAACGGAATGCAAGGAAGGAAAAGGAAAGCAAGGGAAGGCAAGGTCAACGAAAAGAACGACACGGCAAGGTGTAACAAGGCTAAGGCACGACAACACACGGCTAGGAAATGCACGGCAAGGCAAGGAAAGGGTAACGCAAGGCAAGGCACGGTGAGGCTAGGCAAGGTTAATGCACGACAACGCAAGGCAAGGCAATGCACGACAATGCAAGGAAAGCTTAAAGCAAAGGAAGGCACGGTCAGGCGAGATAAGGCTAAGGCACTTCAACGCAAGGCTAGGCAATGCACGGAAGGCAAGCAAAGAGTAACGGAAGGAAAGGAAGGCAAGGGAAAGCAAGGAAAGGCAAGTGTAACGGAAGGAACGGCACGGCAAGGGGAAACAATGCTAAGGCACGACAACGCACGCTAGGCAATGCGTGGCAAGGTAAGGAAACGGTAACGCATGGGAAAGCACGGTCAGGCCAGGCAAGGCTAAGGCACGACAAACCAAGGCTAGGCAATGCACGGAAGGCAAGCAAAGAGAAACGGAAGGTAAGGAACGAAAGGGAAAGCAAAGAAAGGCAAGTGTAACGGAAGGAACGGCACGGCAAGGGAAAACAAGGCTAAGGCACGACAACGCACGGCTAGGCAATGCACGGCAAGGCAAGCAATGGGTAAAGCAAGGAAAGGCACGGTGAGGCTAGGCAAGTCTAATGCACGAAAACGCAAGGGTAGGCGATGCACGACAATGCAAGGAAAGCTTAAAGCAAAGGAAGGCAAGGTCAGGCGATATAAGGCTAAGGCACGACAACGCAAGGCTAGGAAATTCAGGGAAGGCAAGCAAAGAGTAACGAAAGGTAAGCAAGGCAAGGAAAAGGAAGGAAAGGCCAGGGTAATGGAAGGAACGGCACGGCAAGGGGAAACAAGTCTAAGGCACGACACCGAACGCTAGGCAATGAACGGCAAGGCAAGGAAAGGGTAACGCATTTGAAAGCACGGTCAGGCGAGGCAACGCTAACGCACGACAACGCAAGGCTAGGCAATGCACGGAAGGCAAGCAAAGAGTAACGGAAGGTAAGGAAGGCAAGGGAAAGCAAGGAAAGGCAAGTGTAACGGAAGGAACGGCACGGCAAGGGGAAACAAGGCTAAGGCACGACAACGCACGGCTAGGCAATGCACGGAAAGGCAAGGAAAGGGTAACGCATGGGAAAGCACGGTCAGGCGATGCAAGGCTACGGCATGACAACGCAAGGCTAGGCAATGCACGGAAAGCAAGCAAAGAGTAACGGAACGCAAGGAAGCCAAGGGAAAGCAAGGGAAGGCAAGGGTAACGGAAGGAACGGCACGGCAAGGGGTAAGAAGGCTAAGGCACGGCAACGCAGGGCTAGGCAATGCACGGCAAGGCAAGGAAAGGGTAACGCAGGGGAAGGCACGGTCAGGTGAGGCAAGGATAAGGCACGACAATGCAAGGCTAGGCAATGCACGGCAAGGCAAGGAAAGAGTAACGGAAGGAAAGGAAGGCAAGTCAAAGCCAGGAAAGGCAAGTGTAACAAAAGGCACGCCACGGCGAGGGGAAACAAGGCTAAGGCACGACAACGCACGGCTAGGCAATGCACGGCAAGGCAAGGAAAGGGTTACGCAAGGCAAGGCACGGTGAGGCTAGACAAGGCTAATGCACAACAACGCAAGGCTAGGCAATGCACGACAATGCAAGGAAAGCTTAAAGCAAAGGAAGGCATGGTCAGGAGAGATAAGGCTAAGGCAGGAAAACGCAAGGCTAGGCAATGCACGGAAGGCAAGCAAAGAGTAACGGAATGTAAGCAAGGCAAGGAAAAGCAAGGAAAGGCAAGGGTAACGGAAGGAACTGCACGGCAAGGGGAAACAAGGCTAAGGCACGGCAACGCAGGCTGGGCAATGCACGGCAAGGCAAGGAAAGGGTAACGCATGGGAAAGCACGTTCAGGTGAGGCAAGGCTAAGGCACGACAACGCAAGGCTTGGCAATGCACGGAAGCAAGCAAAGAGTAACGGAAGGTAAGGAAGGCAAGGGAAAGCAAAGAAAGGCAAGTGTAACGGAAGGAACGGCACGGCAAGGGGAAACCAGGCTAAGGCACGACAACGCAGGGCTAGGCAATGCACGGCAAGGCAAGGAAAGGGTAACGCATGGGAAAGCACGGTCAGGCGAGGCAAGCCTAAGGCATGACAACGCAAGGCTAGGCAATGCACGGAAAGCAAGCAAAGAGTAACGGAACGCAAGGAAGGCAAGGGAAAGCAAGGGAAGGCAAGGGTAACGGAAGGAACGGCACGGCAAGGGGTAACAAGGCTAAGGCACGACAACGCAGGGCTAGGCAATGCACGGCAAGGCAAGGAAAGGGTAACGCAGGGGAAAGCACGGTCAGGTGAGGCAAGGATAAGGCACGACAATGCAAGGCTAGGCAATGCACGGCAATGCAAGTAAAGCTTAAAGCAAAGGAAGGCACGGTCAGAAGAGATAAGGCTAAGGCACGACAACGCAAGGCTAGGCAATGCAGGGAAGGCAAGCAAAGAGTAACGGAAGGTAAGGAAGGCAAGGGAAAGCAAGGAAAGGCAATGGTAACGGAAGGAACGGCACGGCAAGGGGAAACAAGTCTAATGCACGACAACGCACGCTAGGCAATGCACGGCAAGGCAAGGAAAGGGTAACGCATGGGAAAGCACGGTCAGGGGAGGCAAGGCTAAGGCACGACAACGCAAGGCTTGGCAATGCACGGAAGGCAAGCAAAGAGTAATGGAAGGTAAGGAAGGCAAGGGAAAGCAAAGAAAGCCAAGTGTAACGGACGGAACGGCACGGCAAGGGGAAACAAGGCTAAGGCACGACAACGCACGCTAGGCAATGCACGGCAAGGCAAGGAAAGGGTAACGCATGGGAAAGCACGGTCAGGCGAGGCAAGGCTAAGGAAAGCCAACGCAAGGCTAGGCAATGCACGGAAAGCAAGCAAGGAGTAACGGAATGCAAGGAAGGAAAGGGAAAGCAAGGGAAGGCAAGGGTAACGAAAGGAACGGCACGGCAAGGGGTAACAAGGCTAAGGCACGACAACACACGGCTAGGAAATGCACGGCAAGGCAAGGAAAGGGTAACGCAAGGCAAGGCACGGTGAGGCTAGGCAAGGTTAATGCACGACAACGCAAGGCTAGGCAATGCACGACAATGCAAGGAAAGCTTAAAGCAAAGGAAGGCACGGTCAGGCGAGATAAGGCTAAGGAACGACAACGCAAGGCTAGGCATTGCACGGAAAGCAAGCAAAGAGTAACGGAAGGTAAGGAACGCAAGGGAAAGCAAGGAAAGGCAAGTGTAACGGAAGGAACGGCACGGCAAGGGGAAACAATGCTAAGGCACGACAACGCATGCTAGGCAAAGCACGGCAAGGCAAGGAAAGGGTAACGCATGGGAAAGCACGGTCAGGCGAGGCAAGGCTAAGGCACGACAACCCAAGGCTAGGCAATGCACGGAAGGCAAGCAAAGAGAAACGGAAGGTAAGGAAGGCAAGGGAAAGCAAACAAAGGCAAGTGTAACGGAAGGAACGGCACGGCAAGGGGAAACAAGGCTAAGGCACGACAACGCACGGCTAGGCAATGCACGGCAAGGCAAGCAAAGGGTAACGCAAGGCAAGGCACGGTGAGGCTAGACAAGGCTAATGCACGAAAACGCAAGGCTAGGCAATGCACGACAATGCAAGGAAAGCTTAAAGCAAAGGAAGGCAAGGTCAGGCGAGATAAGGCAAAGGCACGACAACGCA
The DNA here is from genome assembly GCF_037893015.1 of Macrotis lagotis. Taxonomy (NCBI): domain Eukaryota; kingdom Metazoa; phylum Chordata; class Mammalia; order Peramelemorphia; family Peramelidae; genus Macrotis; species Macrotis lagotis. The sequence continues at coordinate 725,444 of NW_027421910.1, forward strand.
AGGCTAGGCAATTCAGGGAAGGCAAGCAAAGAGTAACGGAAGGTAAGCAAGGCAAGGAAAAGCAAGGAAAGGCAAGGGTAACGGAAGGAACGGCACGGCAAGGGGGAACAAGTCTCAGGCACGACACCGAACGCTAGGCAATGAACGGCAAGGGAAGGAAAGGGTAACGCATGGGAAAGCACGGTCAGGCGGGGCAAGGCTAAGGCACGACAACGGAAGGCTAGGCAATGCACGGAAGGCAAGCAAAGAGTAACGGAAGGTAAGGAATGCAAGGGAAAGCAACGAAAGGCAAGTGTAACGGAAGGAACGGCACGGCAAGGGGAAACAAGGCTAAGGCACGACAACGCACGCTAGGCAATGCACGGCAAGGGAAGGAAAGGGTAACGCATGGGAAAGAACGGTCAGGGGAGGCAAGGCTAAGGCACGACAACGCAAGGCTTGGCAATGCAGGGAAGGCAAGCAAAGAGTAACGGAAGTAAGGAAGGCAAGGGAAAGCAAAGAAAGGCAAGTGTAACGGAAGGAACGGCACGGCAAGGGGAAACAAGGCTAAGGCACGACAACGCACGGCTAGGAAATGCACGGCAAGGCAAGCAAAGGGTAACGCAAGGCAAGGCACGGTGAGGCTAGACAAGGCTAATGCACGAAAACGCAAGGCTAGGCAATGCACGACAATGCAAGGAAAGCTTAAAGCAAAGGAAGGCAAGGGCAGGCGAGATAAGGCAAAGGCACGACAACGCAAGGCTAGGAAATTCAGGGAAGGCAAGCAAAGAGTAACGGAAGGTAAGCAAGGCAAGGAAAAGCAAGGAAAGGCAAGGGTAACGGAAGGAACGGCACGGCAAGGGGGAACAAGTCTCAGGCACGACACGGAACGCTAGGCAATGAACGGCAAGGCAAGGAAAGGGTAACGCATGGTAAAGCACGGTCAGGCGAGGCAAGGCTAAGGCACGACAACGCAAGGCTAGGCAATGCACGGAAGGCAAGCAAAGAGTAACGGAAGGTAAGGAAGGCAAGGGAAAGCAAAGAAAGGCAAGTGTAACGGAAGGAACGGCACGGCAAGGGGAAACCAGGCTAAGGCACGACAACGCAGGGCTAGGCAATGCACGGCAAGGCAAGGAAAGGGTAACGCATGGGAAAGCACGGTCAGGCGAGGCAAGCCTAAGGCATGACAACGCAAGGCTAGGCAATGCACGGAAAGCAAGCAAAGAGTAACGGAACGCAAGGAAGGCAAGGGAAAGCAAGGGAAGGCAAGGGTAACGGAAGGAACGGCACGGCAAGGGGTAACAAGGCTAAGGCACGACAACGCAGGGCTAGGCAATGCACGGCAAGGCAAGGAAAGGGTAACGCAGGGGAAAGCACGGTCAGGTGAGGCAAGGATAAGGCACGACAATGCAAGGCTAGGCAATGCACGGCAATGCAAGTAAAGCTTAAAGCAAAGGAAGGCACGGTCAGAAGAGATAAGGCTAAGGCACGACAACGCAAGGCTAGGCAATGCAGGGAAGGCAAGCAAAGAGTAACGGAAGGTAAGGAAGGCAAGGGAAAGCAAGGAAAGGCAATGGTAACGGAAGGAACGGCACGGCAAGGGGAAACAAGTCTAATGCACGACAACGCACGCTAGGCAATGCACGGCAAGGCAAGGAAAGGGTAACGCATGGGAAAGCACGGTCAGGGGAGGCAAGGCTAAGGCACGACAACGCAAGGCTTGGCAATGCACGGAAGGCAAGCAAAGAGTAATGGAAGGTAAGGAAGGCAAGGGAAAGCAAAGAAAGGCAAGTGTAACGGACGGAACGGCACGGCAAGGGGAAACAAGGCTAAGGCACGACAACGCACGCTAGGCAATGCACGGCAAGGCAAGGAAAGGGTAACGCATGGGAAAGCACGGTCAGGCGAGGCAAGGCTAAGGAAAGCCAACGCAAGGCTAGGCAATGCACGGAAAGCAAGCAAGGAGTAACGGAATGCAAGGAAGGAAAGGGAAAGCAAGGGAAGGCAAGGGTAACGAAAGGAACGGCACGGCAAGGGGTAACAAGGCTAAGGCACGACAACACACGGCTAGGAAATGCACGGCAAGGCAAGGAAAGGGTAACGCAAGGCAAGGCACGGTGAGGCTAGGCAAGGTTAATGCACGACAACGCAAGGCTAGGCAATGCACGACAATGCAAGGAAAGCTTAAAGCAAAGGAAGGCACGGTCAGGCGAGATAAGGCTAAGGAACGACAACGCAAGGCTAGGCAATGCACGGAAAGCAAGCAAAGAGTAACGGAAGGTAAGGAACGCAAGGGAAAGCAAGGAAAGGCAAGTGTAACGGAAGGAACGGCACGGCAAGGGGAAACAATGCTAAGGCACGACAACGCATGCTAGGCAATGCACGGCAAGGCAAGGAAAGGGTAACGCATGGGAAAGCACGGTCAGGCGAGGCAAGGCTAAGGCACGACAACCCAAGGCTAGGCAATGCACGGAAGGCAAGCAAAGAGAAACGGAAGGTAAGGAAGGCAAGGGAAAGCAAACAAAGGCAAGTGTAACGGAAGGAACGGCACGGCAAGGGGAAACAAGGCTAAGGCACGACAACGCACGGCTAGGCAATGCACGGCAAGGCAAGCAAAGGGTAACGCAAGGCAAGGCACGGTGAGGCTAGACAAGGCTAATGCACGAAAACGCAAGGCTAGGCAATGCACGACAATGCAAGGAAAGCTTAAAGCAAAGGAAGGCAAGGTCAGGCGAGATAAGGCAAAGGCACGACAACGCAAGGCTAGGCAATTCAGGGAAGGCAAGCAAAGAGTAACGGAAGGTAAGCAAGGCAAGGAAAAGCAAGGAAAGGCAAGGGTAACGGAAGGAACGGCACGGCAAGGGGGAACAAGTCTCAGGCACGACACGGAACGCTAGGCAATGAACGGCAAGGCAAGGAAAGGGTAACGCATGGGAAAGCACGGTCAGGCGGGGCAAGGCTAAGGCACGACAACGGAAGGCTAGGCAATGCACGGAAGGCAAGCAAAGAGTAACGGAAGGTAAGGAATGCAAGGGAAAGCAACGAAAGGCAAGTGTAACGGAAGGAACGGCACGGCAAGGGGAAACAAGGCTAAGGCACGACAACGCACGCTAGGCAATGCACGGCAAGGGAAGGAAAGGGTAACGCATGGGAAAGAACGGTCAGGGGAGGCAAGGCTAAGGCACGACAACGCAAGGCTTGGCAATGCAGGGAAGGCAAGCAAAGAGTAACGGAAGTAAGGAAGGCAAGGGAAAGCAAAGAAAGGCAAGTGTAACGGAAGGAACGGCACGGCAAGGGGAAACAAGGCTAAGGCACGACAACGCACGGCTAGGAAATGCACGGCAAGGCAAGCAAAGGGTAACGCAAGGCAAGGCACGGTGAGGCTAGACAAGGCTAATGCACGAAAACGCAAGGCTAGGCAATGCACGACAATGCAAGGAAAGCTTAAAGCAAAGGAAGGCAAGGGCAGGCGAGATAAGGCAAAGGCACGACAACGCAAGGCTAGGAAATTCAGGGAAGGCAAGCAAAGAGTAACGGAAGGTAAGCAAGGCAAGGAAAAGCAAGGAAAGGCAAGGGTAACGGAAGGAACGGCACGGCAAGGGGGAACAAGTCTCAGGCACGACACGGAACGCTAGGCAATGAACGGCAAGGCAAGGAAAGGGTAACGCATGGTAAAGCACGGTCAGGCGAGGCAAGGCTAAGGCACGACAACGCAAGGCTAGGCAATGCACGGAAGGCAAGCAAAGAGTAACGGAAGGTAAGGAAGGCAAGGGAAAGCAAGGAAAAGCAAGTGTAACGGATGGAACGGCACGGCAAGGGGAAACAAGGCTAAGGCACGACAACGCACGCTAGGCAATGCACGGCAAGGCAAGGAAAGGGTAACGCATGGGAAAGCACGGTCAGGCGAGGCAAGCCTAAGGCATGACAACGCAAGGCTAAGCAATGCACGGAAAGCAAGCAAAGAGTAACGGAACGCAAGGAAGGCAAGGGAAAGCAAGGGAAGGCAAGGGTAACGGAAGGAACGACACGGCAAGGGGTAACAAGGCTAAGGCACGACAACGCAGGGCTAGGCAATGCACGGCAAGGCAAGGAAAGGGTAACGCAGGGGAAGGCACGGTCAGGTGAGGCAAGGATAAGGCACGACAATGCAAGGCTAGGCAATGCACGGCAAGGCAAGGAAAGAGTAACGGAAGGAAAGGAAGGCAAGGCAAAGCCAGGCAAGGCAAGTGTAACAAAAGGCACGCAACGGCAAGGGGAAACAAGGCTAAGGAACGACAACACACGGCTAGGAAATGCAAGGCAAGGCAAGTAAAGGGTAACGCAAGGCACGGCACGGTGAGGCTAGGCAAGGGTAATGCACGACAACGCAAGGCTAGGCAATGCACGACAATACAAGTGAAGCTTAAAGCAAAGGAAGGCACGGTTAGAAGAGATAAGGCTAAGGCACGACAACGCAAGGCTAGGCAATGCAGGGAAGGCAAGAAAAGAGTAACGGAAGGTAAGGAAGGCAAAGGAAAGCAAGGAAAGGCAATGGTAACGGAAGGAACGGCACGGCAAGGGGAAACAAGTCTAAGGCACGACAACGCACGCTAGGCAATGCACGGCAAGGGAAGGAAAGGGTAACGCATGGGAAAGAACGGTCAGGGGAGGCAAGCCTAAGGCATGACAACGCAAGGCTAGGCAATGCACGGAAAGCAAGCAAAGAGTAACGGAACGCAAGGAAGGCAAGGAAAAGCAAGGGAAGGCAAGGGTAAGGGAAGGAACGGCACGGCAAGGGTAAGAAGGCTAAGACACGACAACGCAGGGCTAGGCAATGCACGGAAAGCAAGCAAAGAGTAACGGAAGGTAAGGAAGGCAAGGGAAAGCAAGGAAAGGCAAGTGTAACGGAAGGAACGGCACGGCAAGGGGAAACAATGCTAAGGCACGACAACGCATGCTAGGCAAAGCACGGCAAGGCAAGGAAAGGGTAACGCATGGGAAAGCACGGTCAGGCGAGGCAAGGCTAAGGCACGACAACCCAAGGCTAGGCAATGCACGGAAGGCAAGCAAAGAGAAACGGAAGGTAAGGAAGGCAAGGGAAAGCAAACAAAGGCAAGTGTAACGGAAGGAACGGCACGGCAAGGGGAAACAAGGCTAAGGCACGACAACGCACGGCTAGGCAATGCACGGCAAGGCAAGCAAAGGGTAACGCAAGGCAAGGCACGGTGAGGCTAGACAAGGCTAATGCACGAAAACGCAAGGCTAGGCAATGCACGACAATGCAAGGAAAGCTTAAAGCAAAGGAAGGCAAGGTCAGGCGAGATAAGGCAAAGGCACGACAACGCAAGGCTAGGCAATTCAGGGAAGGCAAGCAAAGAGTAACGGAAGGTAAGCAAGGCAAGGAAAAGCAAGGAAAGGCAAGGGTAACGGAAGGAACGGCACGGCAAGGGGGAACAAGTCTCAGGCACGACACGGAACGCTAGGCAATGAACGGCAAGGCAAGGAAAGGGTAACGCATGGGAAAGCACGGTCAGGCGGGGCAAGGCTAAGGCACGACAACGGAAGGCTAGGCAATGCACGGAAGGCAAGCAAAGAGTAACGGAAGGTAAGGAATTCAAGGGAAAGCAACGAAAGGCAAGTGTAACGGAAGGAACGGCACGGCAAGGGGAAACAAGGCTAAGGCACGACAACGCACGCTAGGCAATGCACGGCAAGGGAAGGAAAGGGTAACGCATGGGAAAGAACGGTCAGGGGAGGCAAGGCTAAGGCACGACAACGCAAGGCTTGGCAATGCAGGGAAGGCAAGCAAAGAGTAACGGAAGTAAGGAAGGCAAGGGAAAGCAAAGAAAGGCAAGTGTAACGGAAGGAACGGCACGGCAAGGGGAAACAAGGCTAAGGCACGACAACGCACGGCTAGGAAATGCACGGCAAGGCAAGCAAAGGGTAACGCAAGGCAAGGCACGGTGAGGCTAGACAAGGCTAATGCACGAAAACGCAAGGCTAGGCAATGCACGACAATGCAAGGAAAGCTTAAAGCAAAGGAAGGCAAGGGCAGGCGAGATAAGGCAAAGGCACGACAACGCAAGGCTAGGAAATTCAGGGAAGGCAAGCAAAGAGTAACGGAAGGTAAGCAAGGCAAGGAAAAGCAAGGAAAGGCAAGGGTAACGGAAGGAACGGCACGGCAAGGGGGAACAAGTCTCAGGCACGACACGGAACGCTAGGCAATGAACGGCAAGGCAAGGAAAGGGTAACGCATGGTAAAGCACGGTCAGGCGAGGCAAGGCTAAGGCACGACAACGCAAGGCTAGGCAATGCACGGAAGGCAAGCAAAGAGTAACGGAAGGTAAGGAAGGCAAGGGAAAGCAAGGAAAAGCAAGTGTAACGGATGGAACGGCACGGCAAGGGGAAACAAGGCTAAGGCACGACAACGCACGCTAGGCAATGCACGGCAAGGCAAGGAAAGGGTAACGCATGGGAAAGCACGGTCAGGCGAGGCAAGCCTAAGGCATGACAACGCAAGGCTAAGCAATGCACGGAAAGCAAGCAAAGAGTAACGGAACGCAAGGAAGGCAAGGGAAAGCAAGGGAAGGCCAGGGTAACGGAAGGAACGACACGGCAAGGGGTAACAAGGCTAAGGCACGACAACGCAGGGCTAGGCAATGCACGGCAAGGCAAGGAAAGGGTAACGCAGGGGAAGGCACGGTCAGGTGAGGCAAGGATAAGGCACGACAATGCAAGGCTAGGCAATGCACGGCAAGGCAAGGAAAGAGTAACGGAAGGAAAGGAAGGCAAGGCAAAGCCAGGCAAGGCAAGTGTAACAAAAGGCACGCAACGGCAAGGGGAAACAAGGCTAAGGAACGACAACACACGGCTAGGAAATGCAAGGCAAGGCAAGTAAAGGGTAACGCAAGGCACGGCACGGTGAGGCTAGGCAAGGGTAATGCACGACAACGCAAGGCTAGGCAATGCACGACAATACAAGTGAAGCTTAAAGCAAAGGAAGGCACGGTTAGAAGAGATAAGGCTAAGGCACGACAACGCAAGGCTAGGCAATGCAGGGAAGGCAAGAAAAGAGTAACGGAAGGTAAGGAAGGCAAAGGAAAGCAAGGAAAGGCAATGGTAACGGAAGGAACGGCACGGCAAGGGGAAACAAGTCTAAGGCACGACAACGCACGCTAGGCAATGCACGGCAAGGGAAGGAAAGGGGTAACGCATGGGAAAGCAACGGCAATCACGGAACGGGAAGGCAAGCAAGGGAAGGCTAAGGCATGACAACGCAAGGCTAGGCAATGCACGGCAAGGCAAGGAAAGAGTAACGGAAGGAACGGAAGGCAAGGCAAAGCCAGGCACTGCAAGTGTAACAAAAGGCACGCAACGGCAAGGGGAAACAAGGCTAAGGCACGACAACACACGGCTAGGAAATGCACGGCAAGGCAAGGAAAGGGTAACGCAAGGCAAGGCACGGTGAGGCTAGGCAAGGCTAATGCACGACAACGCAAGGCAGGCAATGCACGACAATGCAAGTAAAGCTTAAAGCAAAGGAAGGCAGAAGAGATAAGGCTAAGGCACGACAACGCAAGGCTAGGCAATGCAGGGAAGGCAAGCAAAGAGTAACGGAAGGTAAGGAAGGCAAAGAAACAAGGAAAGGCAATGGTAACGGAAGGAACGGCACGGTAAGAAAAAGTAAGGCACGACAACGCACGCTAGGCAATGCACGGCAAGGAAGGAAAGGGTAACGCATGGGAAAGAACGGTCAGGGGAGGCAAGGCTAAGGCACGACAACGCAAGGCTTGGCAATGCAAGGCAAGTGTAACGGAAGGAACGGCACGGCAAGGGAAACAAGGACAACGCACGGCTAGGCAATGCACGGCAAGGCAAGCAAAGGGTAACGCAAGGCAAGGCACGGTGAGCTAGACAAGGATAATGCACGAAAACGCAAGGCTAGGCAATGCACGACAATGCAGGAAAGCTTAAAGCAAAGGAAGGCAAGGTCAGGCGAGATAGGCAAAGGCACGACAACGCAAGCTAGGCATGCAGGGAAGGCAAGCAAAGAGTAACGGAAGGTAAGCAAGGCAAGGAAAAGCAAGGAAAGGCAAGGGTAACGGAAGGAACGGCACGGCAAGGGGGAACAAGTCTCAGGCACGACACCGAACGCTAGGCAATGAACGGCAAGGCAAGGAAAGGGTAACGCATGGAAAGCACGGTCAGGCGAGGCAAGGCTAAGGCACGACAACGCAAGGCTAGGCAATGCACGGAAGGCAAGCAAAGAGTAACGGAAGGTAAGGAAGGCAAGGAAAGCAAGGAAAGGCAAGTGTAACGAAAGGAACGGCACGGCAAGGGGAAACAAGGCTAAGGCACGACAACGCACGCTAGGCAATGCACGGCAAGGCAAGGAAGGGTAACGCATGGGAAAGCACGCTCAGGCGAAGCAAGGCTAAGGCATGACAACGCAAGGCTAGGCAATGAACGGAAGGCAAGCAAAGAGTAACGGAAGGTAAGGAAGGCAAGGGAAAGCAAGGAAAGGCAAGTGTAACGGAAGGAACGGCACGGCAAGGGGAAACAATGCTAAGGCACGACAACGCACGCTAGGCAATGTACGGGAAGGCAAGGAAAGGGTAACGCATGGGAAAGCACGGTGAGGCTAGGCAAGGCTAATGCACGAAAACGCAAGGCTAGGCGGTGCACTACAATGCAAGGAAAGCTTAAAGCAAAGGAAGGCAAGGTCAGGCGAGGTAAGGCTAAGGCACTACAACGCAAGGCTAGGAAATTCAGGGAAGGCAAGCAAAGAGTAACGGAAGGTAAGCAAGGCAAGGAAAAGGAAGGAAAGGCCAGGGTAACGGAAGGAACGGCACGGCAAGGGGAAACAAGTCTAAGGCACGACACCGAACGCTAGGCAATGAAGGACAAGGCAAGGAAAGGGTAACGCATTTGAAAGCACGGTCAGGCGAGGCAACGCTAAGGCACGACAACGCAAGGCTAGGCAATGCACGGAAGGCAAGCAAAGAGTAACGGAAGGTAAGGAAGGCAAGGGAAAGGAAGGAAAGGCAAGTGTAACGGAAGGAACGGCACGGCAAGGGGAAACAAGGCTAAGGCAAGGCAACGCACGGCTAGGCAATGCACGGCAAGGCAAGGAAAGGGTAACGCAAGGCAAGGCACGGTGAGGCTAGGCAAGGCTAATGCACGACAACGCAAGGCTAGGCAATGCACGACAATGCAAGGAAAGCTTAAAGCAAAGGAAGGCACGGTCAGGCGAGATAAGGCTAAGGCACGACAACGCAAGGCTAGGCAATGCAGGGAAGGGAAGCAAAGATTAACGGAAGGTAAGCAAGGCAAGGAAAAGCAAGGAAAGGCAAGGGTAACGGAAGGAACTGCACGGCAAGGGGAAACAAGGCTAAGGCACGGCAACGCAGGCTGGGCAATGCACGGCAAGGCAAGGAAAGGGTAACGCATGCGAAAGCACGTTCAGGCGAGGCAAGGCTAAGGCACGACAACGCAAGGCTAGGTAATGCACGGAAGGCAAGCAAAGAGTAACGGAAGGTACGGAAGGCAAGGGAAAGCAAAGAAAGGCAAGTGTAACGGAAGGAACGGCACGGCAAGGGGAAACAAGGCTAAGGCACGACAACACACGCTAGGCAATGCACGGCAAGGCAAGGAAAGGGTAACGCAGGGGAAGGCACGGTCAGGTGAGGCAAGGATAAGGCACGACAATGCAAGGCTAGGCAATGCACGGCAAGGCAAGGAAAGAGTAACGGAAGGAAAGGAAGGCAAGGCAAAGCCAGGCAAGGCAAGTGTAACAAAAGACACGCAACGGCAAGGGGAAACAAGGCTAAGGCACGACAACACACGGCTAGGAAATGCAAGGCAAGGCAAGTAAAGGGTAACGCAAGGCAAGGCACGGTGAGACTAGGCAAGGGTAATGCACGACAACGCAAGGCTAGGCAATGCACGACAATACAAGTAAAGCTTAAAGCAAAGGAAGGCACGGTTAGAAGAGATAAGGCTAAGGCACGACAACGCAAGGCTAGGCAATGCAGGGAAGGCAAGAAAAGAGCAACGGAAGGTAAGGAAGGCAAAGGAAAGCAAGGAAAGGCAATGGTAACGGAAGGAACGGCACGGCAAGGGGAAACAAGGCTAAGGCACGACAACGCACGCTAGGCAATGCACGGCAAGGGAAGGAAAGGGTAACGCATGGGAAAGAACGGTCAGGGGAGGCAAGCCTAAGGCATGACAACGCAAGGCTAGGCAATGCACGGAAAGCAAGCAAAGAGTAACGGAACGCAAGGAAGGCAAGGGAAAGCAAGGGAAGGCAAGGGTAACGGAAGGAACGGCACGGCAAGGGGTAAGAAGGCTAAGGCACGACAACACAGGGCTAGGCAATGCACGGCAAGGCAAAGAAAGAGTAACGGAAGTAAGGAAGGCAAGGGAAAGCAAAGAAAGGCAAGTGTAACGGAAGGAACGGCACGGCAAGGGGAAACAAGGCTAAGGCACGACAACGCACGGCTAGGCAATGCACGGCAAGGCAAGCAAAGGGTAACGCAAGGCAAGGCACGGTGAGGCTAGACAAGGCTAATGCACGAAAACGCAAGGCTAGGCAATGCACGACAATGCAAGGAAAGCTTAAAGCAAAGGAAGGCAAGGTCAGGCGAGATAAGGCAAAGGCACGACAACGCAAGGCTAGGCAATGCAGAGAAGGCAAGCAAAAAGTAACGGAAGGTAAGCAAGGCAAGGGTAACGGAAGGAACGGCACGGCAAGGGGGAACAAGTCTCAGGCACGACACCGAACGCTAGGCAATGAACGGCAAGGCAAGGAAAGGGTAACGCATGGGAAAGCACGGTCAGGCGAGGCAAGGCTAAGGCACGACAGCGCAAGGCTAGGCAATGCACGGAAGGCAAGCAAAGAGTAACGGAAGGTAAGGAAGGCAAGGGAATGCAAGGAAAGGCAAGTGTAACGAAAGGAACGGCACGGCAAGGGGAAACAAGGCTAAGGCACGACAACGCACGCTAGGCAATGCACGGCAAGGGAAGGAAAGGGTAACGCATGGGAAAGAACGGTCAGGGGAGGCAAGGCTAAGGCACGACAACGCAAGGCTTGGCAATGCACGGAAGGCAAGCAAAGAGTAACGGAAGTAAAGAAGGCAAGGGAAAGCAAAGAAAGGCAAGTGTAACGGAAGGAACGGCACGGCAAGAAGAAACAAGGCTAAGGCACGACAACGCACGGCTAGGCAATGCACGGCAAGGCAAGCAAAGGGTAACGCAAGGCAAGGCACGGTGAGGCTAGACAAGGCTAATGCACGAAAACGCAAGGCTAGGCAAAGCACGAAAATGCAAGGAAAGCTTAAAGCAAAGTAAGGCAAGGTCAGGCGAGATAAGGCAAAGGCACGACAACGCAAGGCTAGGCAATTCAGGGAAGGCAAGCAAAGAGTAACGGAAGGTAAGCAAGGCAAGGAAAAGCAAGGAAAGGCAAGGGTAACGGAAGGAACGGCACGGCAAGGGGGAACAAGTCTCAGGCACGACACCGAACGCTAGTCAATGAACGGCAAGGCAAGGAAAGGGTAACGCATGGGAAAGCACGGTCAGGCGAGGCTAGGCTAAGGCACGACAACGGAAGGCTAGGCAATGCACGGAAGGCAAGCAAAGAGTAACGGAAGGCAAGGAAGGCAAGGGAAAGCAAGGGAAGGAACGGCACGGCAAGGGGAAACAAGGCTAAGGCACGACAACGCACGCTAGGCAATGCACGGCAAGGCAAGGAAAGGGTAACGCATGGGAAAGCACGCTCAGGCGAAGCAAGGCTAAGGCATGACAACGCAAGGCTAGGCAATGCACGGAAGGCAAGCAAAGAGAAACGGAAGGTAAGGAAGGAAAGGGAAAGCAAAGAAAGGCAAGTGTAACCGAAGGAACGGCACGGCAAGGGGAAACAAGGCTAAGGCACGACAACGCACGGCTAGGCAATGCACGGCAAGGCAAGCAAAGGGTAACGCAAGGAAAGGCACGGTGAGGCTAGGCAAGGCTAATGCACGAAAACGCAAGGCTAGGCGATGCACGACAATGCAAGGAAAGCATAAGCAAAGGAAGGTAAGGTCAGGCGAGATAAGGCTAAGGCACGACAACGCAAGGCTAGGAAATTCAGGGAAGGCAAGCAAAGAGTAACGGAAGGTAAGCAAGGCAAGGAAAAGGAAGGAAAGGCCAGGGTAACGGAAGGAACGGCACGGCAAGGGGAAACAAGTCTAAGGCACGACACCGAACGCTAGGCAATGAAGGGCAAGGCAAGGAAAGGGTAACGCATTTGAAAGCACGGTCAGGCGAGGCAACGCTAAGGCACGACAACGCAAGGCTAGGCAATGCACGGAAGGCAAGCAAAGAGTAACGGAAGGTAAGGAAGGCAAGGGAAAGGAAGGAAAGGCAAGTGTAACGGAAGGAACGGCACGGCAAGGGGAAACAAGGCTAAGGCACGGCAACGCACGGCTAGGCAATGCACGGCAAGGCAAGGAAAGGGTAACGCAAGGCAAGGCACGGTGAGGCTAGGCAAGGCTAATGCACGACAACGCAAGGCTAGGCAATGCACGACAATGCAAGGAAAGCTTAAAGCAAAGGAAGGCACGGTCAGGCGAGATAAGGCTAAGGCACGACAACGCAAGGCTAGGCAATGCAGGGAAGGGAACCAAAGCGTAACGGAAGGTAAGCAAGGCAAGGAAAAGCAAGGAAAGGCAAGGGTAACGGAAGGAACTGCACGGCAAGGGGAAACAAGGCTAAGGCACGGCAACGCAGGCTGGGCAATGCACGGCAAGGCAAGGAAAGGGTAACGCATGCGAAAGCACGTTCAGGCGAGGCAAGGCTAAGGCACGACAACGCAAGGCTAGGCAATGCACGGAAGGCAAGCAAAGAGTAACGGAAGGTACGGAAGGCAAGGGAAAGCAAAGAAAGGCAAGTGTAACGGAAGGAACGGCACGGCAAGGGGAAACAAGGCTAAGGCACGACAACACACGCTAGGCAATGCACGGCAAGGTAAGGAAAGGGTAACGCAGGGGAAGGCACGGTCAGGTGAGGCAAGGATAAGGCACGACAATGCAAGGCTAGGCAATGCACGGCAAGGCAAGGAAAGAGTAACGGAAGGAAAGGAAGGCAAGGCAAAGCCAGGCAAGGCAAGTGTAACAAAAGGCACGCAACGGCAAGGGGAAACAAGGCTAAGGCACGACAACACACGGCTAGGAAATGCAAGGCAAGGCAAGTAAAGGGTAACGCAAGGCAAGGCACGGTGAGGCTAGGCAAGGCTAATGCACGACAACGCAAGGCTAGGCAATGCACGACAATGAAAGTAAAGCTTAAAGCAAAGGAAGGCACGGTTAGAAGAGATAAGGCTAAGGCACGACAACGCAAGGCTAGGCAATGCACGGAAGGCAAGAAAAGAGTAACGGAAGGTAAGGAAGGCAAAGGAAAGCAGGGAAAGGCAATGGTAACGGAAGGAACGGCACGGCAAGGGGAAACAAGTCTAAGGCACGACAACGCACGCTAGGCAATGCACGGCAAGGGAAGGAAAGGGTAACGCATGGGAAAGAACGGTCAGGGGAGGCAAGCCTAAGGCATGACAACGCAAGGCTAGGCAATGCACGGAAAGCAAGCAAAGAGTAACGGAACGCAAGGAAGGCAAGGGAAAGCAAGGGAAGGCAAGGGTAACGGAAGGAACGGCACGACAAGGGGTAAGAAGGCTAAGGCACGACAACGCAGGGCTAGGCAATGCACGGCAAGGCAAGGAAAGAGTAACGGAAGGAACGGAAGGCAAGGCAAAGCCAGGCACGGCAAGTGTAACAAAAGGCACGCAACGGCAAGGGGATACAAGGCTAAGGCACGACAACGCACGGCTAGGCAATGCACGGAAAGGGAAGGAAAGGGTAACTCATGGGAAAGCACGGTCAGGCGATGCAAGGCTAAGGCACGACAACGCAGGGCTAGGCAATGCACGGCAAGGCAAGGAAAGAGTAACGGAAGGAACGGAAGGCAAGGCAAAGCCAGGCACGGCAAGTGTAACAAAAGGCACGCAACGGCAAGGGGATACAAGGCTAAGGCACGACAACGCACGGCTAGGCAATGCACGGAAAGGGAAGGAAAGGGTAACTCATGGGAAAGCACGGTCAGGCGATGCAAGGCTAAGGCATGACAACGCAGGGCTAGGCAATGCACGGCAAGGCAAGGAAAGGGTAACGCAGGGGAAGGCACGGTCAGGTGACGCAAGGATAAGACACGACAATCCAAGGCTAGGCAATGCACGGCAATGCAAGGAAAGAGTAACGGAAGGAAAGGAAGGCAAGGCAAAGCCAGGCAAGGCAAGTGTAACCAAAGGCACGCAACGGCAAGGGGAATCAAGGCTAAGGCACGACAACGCACGGCTAGGCAATGCACGGCAAGGCAAGGAAAGGGTAACGCAAGGCAAGGCACGGTGAGGCTAGGCAAGGCTAATGCACGACAACGCAAGGCTAGGCAATGCACGACAATGCAAGGAATGCTTAAAGCAAAGGAAGGCACGGTCAGGCGAGATAAGGCTAAGGCACGACAACGCAAGCCTAGGCAATGCACGGAAGGCAAGCAAAGAGTAACGGAGGGTAAGGAAGACAAGGGAAAGCAAGGAAAGGCAAGTGTAACGGAAGGAACGGCACGGCAAGGGGAAACAAGTCTAAGGCACGACAACGCACGCTAGGCAATGCACGGCAAGGGAAGGAAAGGGTAACGCATGGGAAAGAACGGTCAGGGGAGGCAAGGCTAAGGCACGACAACGCAAGGCTTGGCAATGCACGGAAGGCAAGCAAAGAGTAACGGAAGGTAAGGAAGACAAGGGAAAGCAAGGAAAGGCAAGTGTAACGGAAGGAACGGCACGGCAAGGGGAAACAAGTCTAAGGCACGACAACGCACGCTAGGCAATGCACGGCAAGGGAAGGAAAGGGTAACGCATGGGAAAGAACGGTGAGGCTAGGCAAGGTTAATGCACGACAACGCAAGGCTAGGCAATGCACGACAATACAAGGAAAGCTTAAAGCAAAGGAAGGCACGGTCAGTCGAGATAAGGGTAAGGCACGACAACGCAAGGCTAGGCAATGCACGGAAGGCAAGCAAAGAGTAACGGAAGGAAAGGAAGGCAAGGCAAAGCCAGGCAAGGCAAGTGTAACAAAAGGCACGCAACGGCAAGGGGAAACAAGGCTATGGCACGACAACACACAGCTAGGAAATGCACGGCAAGGCAAGGAAAGGGTAACGCAAGGCAAGGCACGGTGAGGCTAGGCAAGGCTAATGCACGACAACGCAAGGCTAGGCAATGCACGACAATGCAAGTAAAGCTTAAAGCAAAGGAAGGCACGGTCAGGCGAGATAAGGCTAAGGCACGACAACGCAAGGCTAGGCAATGCAGGGAAGGCAAGCAAAGAGTAACGGAAGGTAAGGAAGGCAAGGGAAAGCAAGGAAAGGCAATGGTAACGGAAGGAACGGCACGGCAAGGGGAAACAAGTCTAAGGCACGACAACGCACGCTAGGCAATGCACGGCAAGGCAAGGAAAGGGTAACGCATGGGAAAGCACGTTCAGGGGAGGCAAGGCTAAGGCACGACAACGCAAGGCTTGGCAATGCACGGAAGGCAAGCAAAGAGTAACGGATGGTAAGGAAGGCAAGGGAAAGCAAAGAAAGGCAAGTGTAACGGAAGGAACGGCACGGCAAGGGGAAACAAGGCTAAGGCACGACAACGCACGCTAGGCAATGCACGGCAAGGCAAGGAAAGGGTAACGCATGGGAAAGCACGGTCAGGCGAGGCAAGGCTAAGGAAAGCCAACGCAAGGCTAGGCAATGCACGGAAAGCAAGCAAGGAGTAACGGAATGCAAGGAAGGAAAGGGAAAGCAAGGGAAGGCAAGGTTAACGAAAAGAACGACACGGCAAGGTGTAACAAGGCTAAGGCACGACAACACACGGCTAGGAAATGCACGGCAAGGCAAGGAAAGGGTAACGCAAGGCAAGGCACGGTGAGGCTAGGCAAGGTTAATGCACGACAACGCAAGGCAAGGCAATGCACGACAATGCAAGGAAAGCTTAAAGCAAAGGAAGGCACGGTCAGGCGAGATAAGGCTAAGGCACTTCAACGCAAGGCTAGGCAATGCACGGAAGGCAAGCAAAGAGTAACGGAAGGAAAGGAAGGCAAGGGAAAGCAAGGAAAGGCAAGTGTAACGGAAGGAACGGCACGGCAAGGGGAAACAATGCTAAGGCACGACAACGCACGCTAGGCAATGCGTGGCAAGGTAAGGAAACGGTAACGCATGGGAAAGCACGGTCAGGCCAGGCAAGGCTAAGGCACGACAACCCAAGGCTAGGCAATGCACGGAAGGCAAGCAAAGAGAAACGGAAGGTAAGGAACGAAAGGGAAAGCAAAGAAAGGCAAGTGTAACGGAAGGAACGGCACGGCAAGGGAAAACAAGGCTAAGGCACGACAACGCACGGCTAGGCAATGCACGGCAAGGCAAGCAAAGGGTAACGCAAGGAAAGGCACGGTGAGGCTAGGCAAGTCTAATGCACGAAAACGCAAGGGTAGGCGATGCACGACAATGCAAGGAAAGCTTAAAGCAAAGGAAGGCAAGGTCAGGCGATATAAGGCTAAGGCACGACAACGCAAGGCTAGGAAATTCAGGGAAGGCAAGCAAAGAGTAACGAAAGGTAAGCAAGGCAAGGAAAAGGAAGGAAAGGCCAGGGTAATGGAAGGAACGGCACGGCAAGGGGAAACAAGTCTAAGGCACGACACCGAACGCTAGGCAATGAACGGCAAGGCAAGGAAAGGGTAACGCATTTGAAAGCACGGTCAGGCGAGGCAACGCTAACGCACGACAACGCAAGGCTAGGCAATGCACGGAAGGCAAGCAAAGAGTAACGGAAGGTAAGGAAGGCAAGGGAAAGCAAGGAAAGGCAAGTGTAACGGAAGGAACGGCACGGCAAGGGGAAACAAGGCTAAGGCACGACAACGCACGGCTAGGCAATGCACGGAAAGGCAAGGAAAGGGTAACGCATGGGAAAGCACGGTCAGGCGATGCAAGGCTACGGCATGACAACGCAAGGCTAGGCAATGCACGGAAAGCAAGCAAAGAGTAACGGAACGCAAGGAAGCCAAGGGAAAGCAAGGGAAGGCAAGGGTAACGGAAGGAACGGCACGGCAAGGGGTAAGAAGGCTAAGGCACGGCAACGCAGGGCTAGGCAATGCACGGCAAGGCAAGGAAAGGGTAACGCAGGGGAAGGCACGGTCAGGTGAGGCAAGGATAAGGAACGACAATGCAAGGCTAGGCAAGGCACGGCAAGGCAAGGAAAGAGTAACGGAAGGAAAGGAAGGCAAGTCAAAGCCAGGAAAGGCAAGTGTAACGGAAGGAACGGCACGGCAAGGGAAAACAAGGCTAAGGCACGACAACGCACGGCTAGGCAATGCACGGCAAGGCAAGGAAAGGGTAACGCAAGGCAAGGCACGGTGAGGCTAGACAAGGCTAATGCACAACAACGCAAGGGTAGGCAATGCACGACAATGCAAGGAAAGCTTAAAGCAAAGGAAGGCACGGTCAGGAGAGATAAGGCTGAGGCACGACAACGCAAGGCTAGGCAATGCACGGAAGGCAAGCAAAGAGTAACGGAATGTAAGCAAGGCAAGGAAAAGCAAGGAAAGGCAAGGGTAACGGAAGGAACTGCACGGCAAGGGGAAACAAGGCTAAGGCACGGCAACGCAGGCTGGGCAATGCACGGCAAGGCAAGGAAAGGGTAACGCATGGGAAAGCACGTTCAGGTGAGGCAAGGCTAAGGCACGACAACGCAAGGCTTGGCAATGCACGGAAGCAAGCAAAGAGTAACGGAAGGTAAGGAAGGCAAGGGAAAGCAAAGAAAGGCAAGTGTAACGGAAGGAACGGCACGGCAAGGGGAAACCAGGCTAAGGCACGACAACGCAGGGCTAGGCAATGCACGGCAAGGCAAGGAAAGGGTAACGCATGGGAAAGCACGGTCAGGCGAGGCAAGCCTAAGGCATGACAACGCAAGGCTAGGCAATGCACGGAAAGCAAGCAAAGAGTAACGGAACGCAAGGAAGGCAAGGGAAAGCAAGGGAAGGCAAGGGTAACGGAAGGAACGGCACGGCAAGGGGTAACAAGGCTAAGGCACGACAACGCAGGGCTAGGCAATGCACGGCAAGGCAAGGAAAGGGTAACGCAGGGGAAAGCACGGTCAGGTGAGGCAAGGATAAGGCACGACAATGCAAGGCTAGGCAATGCACGGCAAGGCAAGGAAAGAGTAACGGAAGGAAAGGAAGGCAAGGCAAAGCCAGGCAAGGCAAGTGTAACAAAAGGCACGCAACGGCAAGGGGAATCAAGGCTAAGGCACGACAACGCACGGCTAGGCAATGCACGGCAAGGCAAGGAAAGGGTAACGCAAGGCAAGGCACGGTGAGGCTAGGCAAGGCTAATGCACGACAACGCAAGGCAAGGCAATGCACGACAATGCAAGGAATGCTTAAAGCAAAGGAAGGCACGGTCAGGCGAGATAAGGCTAAGGCACGACAACGCAAGCCTAGGCAATGCACGGAATGCAAGCAAAGAGTAACGGAAGGTAAGGAAGACAAGGGAAAGCAAGGAAAGGCAAGTGTAACGGAAGGAACGGCACGGCAAGGGGAAACAAGGCTAAGGCACGACAACGCACGCTAGGCAATGCACGGCAAGGCAAGGAAAGGGTAACGCATGGGAAAGCACGGTCAGGCGAGGCAAGCCTAAGGCATGACAACGCAAGGCTAGGCAATGCACGGAAAGCAAGCAAAGAGTAACGGAACGCAAGGAAGGCAAGGGAAAGCAAGGGAAGGCAAGGGTAACGGAAGGAACGGCACGGCAAGGGCTAACAAGGCTAAGGCACGACAACGCAGGGCTAGGCAATGCACGTCAAAGCAAGGAAAGAGTAACGGAAGGAACGGAAGGCAAGGCAAAGCCAGGCAAGGCAAGTGTAACAAAGGGCACGCAACGGCAAGGGGAAACAAGGCTAAGGCACGACAACACACGGCTAGGAAATGCAGGGAAGGCAAGCAAAGAGTAACGGAAGGTAAGGAAGGCAAAGGAAAGCAAGGAAAGGCAATGGTAACGGAAGGAACGGCACGGCAAGGGGAAACAAGTCTAAGGCACGACAACGCACGCTAGGCAATGCACGGCAAGGGAAGGAAAGGGTAACGCATGGGAAAGAACGGTCAGGGGAGGCAAGGCTAAGGCACGACAACGCAAGGCTTGGCAATGCACGGAAGGCAAGCAAGGAGTAACGGAATGCAAGGAAGGAAAGGGAAAGCAAGGGAAGGCAAGGGTAACGGAAGGAACGGCACGGCAAGGGGTAACAAGCCTAAGGCACGACAACACAGGGCTAGGAAATGCACGGTAAGGCAAGGAAAGGGTAACGCAAGTCAAGGCACGGTGAGGCTAGGCAAGGTTAATGCACGACAACGCAAGGCTAGGAAATGCACGACAATACAAGGAAAGCTTAAAGCAAAGGAAGGCACGGTCAGTCGAGATAAGGGTAAGGCACGACAACGCAAGGCTAGGCAATGCACGGAAGGCAAGCAAAGAGTAACGGAAGGAAAGGAAGGCAAGGCAAGGCAAAGCCAGGCAAGGCAAGTGTAACAAAAGGCACGCAACGGCAAGGGGAAACAAGGCTATGGCACGACAACACACGGCTAGGAAATGCACGGCAAGGCAAGGAAAGGGTAACGCAAGGCAAGGCACGGTGAGGCTAGGCAAGGCTAATGCACGACAACGCAAGGCTAGGCAATGCACGAAAATGCAAGTAAAGCTTAAAGCAAAGGAAGGCACGGTCAGGCGAGATAAGGCTAAGGCACGACAACGCAAGGCTAGGCAATGCAGGGAAGGCAAGCAAAGAGTAACGGAAGGTAAGGAAGGCAAGGGAAAGCAAGGAAAGGCAATGGTAACGGAAGGAACGGCACGGCAAGGGGAAACAAGTCTAAGGCACGACAACGCACGCTAGGCAATGCACGGCAAGGCCAGGAAAGGGTAACGCATGGGAAAGCACGGTCAGGGGAGGCAAGGCTAAGGCACGACAACGCAAGGCTTGGCAATGCACGGAAGGCAAGCAAAGAGTAACGGATGGTAAGGAAGGCAAGGGAAAGCAAAGAAAGGCAAGTGTAACGGAAGGAACGGCACGGCAAGGGGAAACAAGGCTAAGGCACGACAACGCACGCTAGGCAATGCAAGGCAAGGCAAGGAAAGGGTAACGCATGGGAAAGCACGGTCAGGCGAGGCAAGGCTAAGGAAAGCCAACGCAAGGCTAGGCAATGCACGGAAAGCAAGCAAGGAGTAACGGAATGCAAGGAAGGAAAGGGAAAGCAAGGGAAGGCAAGGTTAACGAAAAGAACGACACGGCAAGGTGTAACAAGGCTAAGGCACGACAACGCAAGGTTAGGCAATGCACGGAAAGCAAGAAAAGAGTAACGGAATGTAAGGAAGGCAAAGGAAAGCAAGGAAAGGCAATGGTAAAGGAAGGAACGGCACGGCAACGGAAACAAGTCTAAGGCACGACAACGCACGCTAGGCAATGCACGGCAAGGGAAGGAAAGGGTAACGCATGGGAAAGAACGGTCAGGGGAGGCAAGCCTAAGGCATGACAACGCAAGGCTAGGCAATGCACGGAAAGCAAGCAAAGAGTAACGGAACGCAAGGAAGGCAAGGGAAAGCAAGGGAAGGCAAGGGTAACGGAAGGGACGGCACGACAAGGGGTAAGAAGGCTAAGGCACGACAACGCAGGGCTAGGCAATGCACGGCAAGGCAAGCAAAGAGTAACGGAAGGAAAGGAAGGCAAGGCAAAGCCAGGCAAGGCAAGTGTAACAAAAGGCACGCAACGGCAAGGGGAAACAAGGCTAAGGCACGACAACACACGGCTAGGAAATGCACGGCAAGGCAAGGAAAGGGTAACGCAAGGCAAGGCACGGTGAGGCTAGGCAAGGCTAATGCACGACAACGCAAGGCTAGGCAATGCACTACAATGCAAGTAAAGCTTAAAGCAAAGGAAGGCACGGTCAGGCGAGATAAGGCTAAGGCACGACAACGCAAGGCTAGGCAATGCAGGGAAGGAAAGCAAAGAGTAACGGAAGGTAAGGAAGGCAAGGGAAAGCAAGGAAAGGCAATGGTAACGGAAGGAACGGCACGGCAAGGGGAAGCAATGCTAAGGCACGACAACGCACGCTAGGCAATGCACGGCAAGGCAAGGAAAGCGTAACGCATGGGAAAGCACGGTCAGGCGAGTCAAGGCTAAGGCACGACAACCCAAGGCTAGGCAATGCACGGAAGGCAAGCAAAGAGAAACGGAAGGTAAGGAAGGAAAGGGAAAGCAAAGCAAGGCAAGTGTAACCGAAGGAACGGCACGGCAAGGGGAAACAAGGCTAAGGCACGACAACGCACGGCTAGGCAATGCACGGCAAGGTAAGCAAAGGGTAACGCAAGGAAGGGCACGGTGAGGCTAGGCAAGGCTAATGCACGAAAACGCAAGGCTAGGCGATGCACGACAATGCAAGGAAAGCTTAAAGCAAAGGAAGGCAAGGTCAGGCGAGATAAGGCTAAGGCACGACAACGCAAGGCTAGGAAATTCAGGGAAGGCAAGCAAACAGTAACGGAAGGTAAGCAAGGCAAGGAAAAGGAAGGAAAGGCCAGGGTAACGGAAGGAACGGCACGGCAAGGGGAAACAAGTCTAAGGCACGACACCGAACGCTAGGCAATGAAGGGCAAGGCAAGGAAAGGGTAACGCATTTGAAAGCACGGTCAGGCGAGGCAAGCCTAAGGCATGACAACGCCAGGCTAAGCAATGCACGGAAAGCAAGCAAAGAGTAACGGAACGCAAGGAAGGCAAGGGAAAGCAAGGGAAGGCAAGGGTAACGGAAGGAACGGCACGGCAAGGGGTAACAAGGCTAAGGCACGACAACGCAGGGCTAGGGAATGCACGGCAAGGCAAGGAAAGGGTAACGCAGGGGAAGGCACGGTCAGGTGAGGCAAGGATAAGGCACGACAATGCAAGGCTAGGCAATGCACGGCAAGGCAAGGAAAGAGTAACGAAAGGAAAGGAAGGCAAGGCAAAGCCAGGCAAGGCAAGTGTAACAAAAGGCACGCAACGGCAAGGGGAAACAAGGCTAAGGAACGACAACACACGGCTAGGAAATGCAAGGCAAGGCAAGTAAAGGGTAACGCAAGGCAAGGCACGGTGAGGCTAGGCAAGGCTAATGCACGACAACGCAAGGCTAGGCAATGCACGACAATGCAAGTAAAGCTTAAAGCAAAGGAAGGCACGGTTAGAAGAGATAAGGCTAAGGCACGACAACGCAAGGCTAGGCAATGCAGGGAAGGCAAGAAAAGAGTAACGGAAGGTAAGGAAGGCAAAGGAAAGCAAGGAAAGGCAATGGTAACGGACGGAACGGCACGGCAAGGGGAAACAAGTCTAAGGCACGACAACGCACGCTAGGCAATGCACGGCAAGGGAAGGAAAGGGTAACGCATGGGAAAGAACGGTCAGGGGAGGCAAGCCTAAGGCATGACAACGCAAGGCTAGGCAATGCACGGAAAGCAAGCAAAGAGTAACGGAACGCAAGGAAGGGAAGGGAAAGCAAGGGAAGCCAAGGGTAACGGAAGGAACGGCACGGCAAGGGGTAAGAAGGCTAAGGCACGACAACGCAGGGCTAGGCAATGCACGGCAAGGCAAGGAAAGAGTAACGGAAGGAACGGAAGGCAAGGCAAAGCCAGGCACGGCAAGTGTAACAAAAGGCACGCAACGGCAAGGGGAAACAAGGCTAAGGCACGACAACGCACGGCTAGGCAATGCACGGAAAGGGAAGGAAAGGGTAACGCATGGGAAAGAACGGTCAGGGGAGGCAAGGCTAAGGCACGACAACGCAAGGCTTGGCAATGCACGGAAGGCAAGCAAAGAGTAACGGAAGTAAGGAAGGCAAGGGAAAGCAAAGAAAGGCAAGTGTAACGGAAGGAACGGCACGGCAAGGGGAAACAAGGCTAAGGCACGACAACGCACGGCTAGGCAATGCACGGCAAGGCAAGCAAAGGGTAACGCAAGGCAAGGCACGGTGAGGCTAGACAAGGCTAATGCACGAAAACGCAAGGCTAGGCAATGCACGGCAATGCAAGGAAAGCTTAAAGCAAAGGAAGGCAAGGTCAGGCGAGATAAGGCAAAGGCACGACAACGCAAGGCTAGGCAATTCAGGGAAGGCAAGCAAAGAGTAACGGAAGGTAAGCAAGGCAAGGAAAAGCAAGGAAAGGCAAGGGTAACGGAAGGAACTGCACGGCAAGGGGAAACAAGGCTAAGGCACGGCAACGCAGGCTGGACAATGCACGGCAAGGCAAGGAAAGGGTAACGCATGGGAAAGCACGTTCAGGCGAGGCAAGGCTAAGGCACGACAACGCAAGGCTTGGCAATGCACGGAAGGCAAGCAAAGAGTAACGGAAGGTAAGGAAGGCAAGGGAAAGCAAAGAAAGGCAAGTGTAACGGAAGGAACGGCACGGCAAGGGGAAACAAGGCTAAGGCACGACAATGCACGCTAGGCAATGCACGAAAAGGCAAGGAAAGGGTAACGCATGGGAATGCACGGTCAGGCGAGGCAAGCCTAAGGCATGACAACGCAAGGCTAGGCAATGCACGGAAAGCAAGCAAAGAGTAACGGAACGCAAGGAAGGCAAGGGAAAGCAAGGGAATGCAAGGGTAACGGAAGGAACGGCACGGCAAGGGGTAACAAGGCTAAGGCACGACAACGCAAGGTTAGGCAATGCACGGCAAGGCAAGGAAAGGGTAACGCAGGGGAAGGCACGATCAGGTGAGGCAAGGATAAGGCACGACAATGCAAGGCTAGGCAATGCACGGCAAGGCAAGGAAAGAGTAACGGAAGGAAAGGAAGGCAAGGCAAAGCCAGGCAAGGCAAGTGTAACAAAAGGCACGCAACGGCAAGGGGAAACAAGGCTAAGGCACGACAACACACGGCTAGGAAATGCAAGGCAAGGAAAGTAAAGGGTAACGCAAGGCAAGGCACGGTGAGGCTACGCAAGGCTAATGCACGACAACGCAAGGCTAGGCAATGCACGACAATGCAAGTAAAGCTTAAAGCAAAGGAAGGCACGGTTAGAAGAGATAAGGCTAAGGCACGACAACGCAGGGCTAGGCAATGCACGGCAAGGCAAGCAAAGAGTAACGGAAGGAAAGGAAGGCAAGGCAAAGCCAGGCAAGGCAAGTGTAACAAAAGGCACGCAACGGCAAGGGGAAACAAGGCTAAGGCACGACAACACACGGCTAGGAAATGCACGGCAAGGCAAGGAAAGGGTAACGCAAGGGAAGGCACGGTGAGGCTAGGCAAGGCTAATGCACGACAACGCAAGGCTAGGCAATGCACTACAATGCAAGTAAAGCTTAAAGCAAAGGAAGGCACGGTCAGGCGAGATAAGGCTAAGGCACGACAACGCAAGGCTAGGCAATGCAGGGAAGGAAAGCAAAGAGTAACGGAAGGTAAGGAAGGCAAGGGAAAGCAAGGAAAGGCAATGGTAACGGAAGGAACGGCACGGCAAGGGGAAGCAATGCTAAGGCACGACAACGCACGCTAGGCAATGCACGGCAAGGCAAGGAAAGCGTAACGCATGGGAAAGCACGGTCAGGCGAGTCAAGGCTAAGGCACGACAACCCAAGGCTAGGCAATGCACGGAAGGCAAGCAAAGAGAAACGGAAGGTAAGGAAGGAAAGGGAAAGCAAAGCAAGGCAAGTGTAACCGAAGGAACGGCACGGCAAGGGGAAACAAGGCTAAGGCACGACAACGCACGGCTAGGCAATGCACGGCAAGGTAAGCAAAGGGTAACGCAAGGAAGGCACGGTGAGGCTAGGCAAGGCTAATGCACGAAAACGCAAGGCTAGGCGATGCACGACAATGCAAGGAAAGCTTAAAGCAAAGGAAGGCAAGGTCAGGCGAGATAAGGCTAAGGCACGACAACGCAAGGCTAGGAAATTCAGGGAAGGCAAGCAAACAGTAACGGAAGGTAAGCAAGGCAAGGAAAAGGAAGGAAAGGCCAGGGTAACGGAAGGAACGGCACGGCAAGGGGAAACAAGTCTAAGGCACGACACCGAACGCTAGGCAATGAAGGGCAAGGCAAGGAAAGGGTAACGCATTTGAAAGCACGGTCAGGCGAGGCAAGCCTAAGGCATGACAACGCAAGGCTAAGCAATGCACGGAAAGCAAGCAAAGAGTAACGGAACGCAAGGAAGGCAAGGGAAAGCAAGGGAAGGCAAGGGTAACGGAAGGAACGGCACGGCAAGGGGTAACAAGGCTAAGGCACGACAACGCAGGGCTAGGGAATGCACGGCAAGGCAAGGAAAGGGTAACGCAGGGGAAGGCACTGTCAGGTGAGGCAAGGATAAGGCACGACAATGCAAGGCTAGGCAATGCACGGCAAGGCAAGGAAAGAGTAACGAAAGGAAAGGAAGGCAAGGCAAAGCCAGGCAAGTCAAGTGTAACAAAAGGCACGCAACGGCAAGGGGAAACAAGGCTAAGGAACGACAACACACGGCTAGGAAATGCAAGGCAAGGCAAGTAAAGGGTAACGCAAGGCAAGGCACGGTGAGGCTAGGCAAGGCTAATGCACGACAACGCAAGGCTAGGCAATGCACGACAATGCAAGTAAAGCTTAAAGCAAAGGAAGGCACGGTTAGAAGAGATAAGGCTAAGGCACGACAACGCAAGGCTAGGCAATGCAGGGAAGGCAAGAAAAGAGTAACGGAAGGTAAGGAAGGCAAAGGAAAGCAAGGAAAGGCAATGGTAACGGACGGAACGGCACGGCAAGGGGAAACAAGTCGAAGGCACGACAACGCACGCTAGGCAATGCACGGCAAGGGAAGGAAAGGGTAACGCATGGGAAAGAACGGTCAGGGGAGGCAAGCCTAAGGCATGACAACGCAAGGCTAGGCAATGCACGGAAAGCAAGCAAAGAGTAACGGAACGCAAGGAAGGGAAGGGAAAGCAAGGGAAGCCAAGGGTAACGGAAGGAACGGCACGGCAAGGGGTAAGAAGGCTAAGGCACGACAACGCAGGGCTAGGCAATGCACGGCAAGGCAAGGAAAGAGTAACGGAAGGAACGGAAGGCAAGGCAAAGCCAGGCACGGCAAGTGTAACAAAAGGCACGCAACGGCAAGGGGAAACAAGGCTAAGGCACGACAACGCACGGCTAGGCAATGCACGGCAAGGAAAGGAAAGGGTAACGCATGGGAAAGAACGGTCAGGGGAGGCAAGGCTAAGGCACGACAACGCAAGGCTTGGCAATGCACGGAAGGCAAGCAAAGAGTAACGGAAGTAAGGAAGGCAAGGGAAAGCAAAGAAAGGCAAGTGTAACGGAAGGAACGGCACGGCAAGGGGAAACAAGGCTAAGGCACGACAACGCACGGCTAGGCAATGCACGGCAAGGCAAGCAAAGGGTAACGCAAGGCAAGGCACGGTGAGGCTAGACAAGGCTAATGCACGAAAACGCAAGGCTAGGCAATGCACGGCAATGCAAGGAAAGCTTAAAGCAAAGGAAGGCAAGGTCAGGCGAGATAAGGCAAAGGCACGACAACGCAAGGCTAGGCAATTCAGGGAAGGCAAGCAAAGAGTAACGGAAGGTAAGCAAGGCAAGGAAAAGCAAGGAAAGGCAAGGGTAACGGAAGGAACTGCACGGCAAGGGGAAACAAGGCTAAGGCACGGCAACGCAGGCTGGACAATGCACGGCAAGGCAAGGAAAGGGTAACGCATGGGAAAGCACGTTCAGGCGAGGCAAGGCTAAGGCACGACAACGCAAGGCTTGGCAATGCACGGAAGGCAAGCAAAGAGTAACGGAAGGTAAGGAAGGCAAGGGAAAGCAAAGAAAGGCAAGTGTAACGGAAGGAACGGCACGGCAAGGGGAAACAAGGCTAAGGCACGACAATGCACGCTAGGCAATGCACGAAAAGGCAAGGAAAGGGTAACGCATGGGAATGCACGGTCAGGCGAGGCAAGCCTAAGGCATGACAACGCAAGGCTAGGCAATGCACGGAAAGCAAGCAAAGAGTAACGGAACGCAAGGAAGGCAAGGGAAAGCAAGGGAATGCAAGGGTAACGGAAGGAACGGCACGGCAAGGGGTAACAAGGCTAAGGCACGACAACGCAAGGTTAGGCAATGCACGGCAAGGCAAGGAAAGGGTAACGCAGGGGAAGGCACGATCAGGTGAGGCAAGGATAAGGCACGACAATGCAAGGCTAGGCAATGCACGGCAAGGCAAGGAAAGAGTAACGGAAGGAAAGGAAGGCAAGGCAAAGCCAGGCAAGGCAAGTGTAACAAAAGGCACGCAACGGCAAGGGGAAACAAGGCTAAGGCACGACAACACACGGCTAGGAAATGCAAGGCAAGGAAAGTAAAGGGTAACGCAAGGCAAGGCACGGTGAGGCTACGCAAGGCTAATGCACGACAACGCAAGGCTAGGCAATGCACGACAATGCAAGTAAAGCTTAAAGCAAAGGAAGGCACGGTTAGAAGAGATAAGGCTAAGGCACGACAACGCAAGGCTAGGCAATGCACGGAAGGCAAGAAAAGAATAACGGAAGGTAAGGAAAGCAAAGGAAAGCAAGGAAAGGCAATGGTAAAGGAAGGAACGGCACGGCAAGGGGAAACAAGTCTAAGGTACGACAACGCACGCTACGCAATGCACGGCAAGGGAAGGAAAGGGTAACGCATGGGAACGAACGGTCAGGGGAGGCAAGCCTAAGGCATGACAACGCAAGGGTAGGCAATCCACGGAAAGCAAGCAAAGAGTAACGGAACGCAAGGAAGGCAAGGGAAAGCAAGGGAAGGCAAGGGTAACGGAAGGAACGGCACGGCAAGGGGTAAGAAGGCTAAGGCACGACAACGCAGGGCTAGGCAATGCACGGCAAGGCAAGCAAAGAGTAACGGAAGGAAAGGAAGGCAAGGCAAAGCCAGGCAAGGCAAGTGTAACAAAAGGCACGCAACGGCAAGGGGAAACAAGGCTAAGGCACGACAACACACGGCTAGGAAATGCACGGCAAGGCAAGGAAAGGGTAACGCAAGGGAAGGCACGGTGAGGCTAGGCAAGGCTAATGCACGACAACGCAAGGCTAGGCAATGCACGACAATGCAAGTAAAGCTTAAAGCAAAGGAAGGCACGGTCAGAAGAGGTAAGGCTAAGGCACGACAACGCAAGGCTAGGCAATGCAGGGAAGGCAAGCAAAGAGTAACGGAAGGTAAGGAAGGCAAGGGAAAGCAAGGAAAGGCAAGTGTAACGGAAGGAACGGCACGGCAAGGGGAAACAATGCTAAGGCACGACAACGCATGCTAGGCAATGCACGGCAAGGCAAGGAAAGGGTAACGCATGGGAAAGCACGGTCAGGCGAGGCAAGGCTAAGGCACGACAACCCAAGGCTAGGCAATGCACGGAAGGCAAGCAAAGAGAAACGGAAGGTAAGGAAGGCAAGGGAAAGCAAAGAAAGGCAAGTGTAACGGAAGGAACGGCAGGGCAAGGGGAAACAAGGCTAAGGCACGACAACGCACGGCTAGGCAATGCACGGCAAGGCAAGCAAAGGGTAACGCAAGGCAAGGCACGGTGAGGCTAGACAAGGCTAATGCACGAAAACGCAAGGCTAGGCAATGCACGACAATGCAAGGAAAGCTTAAAGCAAAGGAAGGCAAGGTCAGGCGAGATAAGGCAAAGGCACGACAACGCAAGGCTAGGCAATTCAGGGAAGGCAAGCAAAGAGTAACGGAAGGTAAGCAAGGCAAGGAAAAGGAAGGAAAGGCCAGGGTAACGGAAGGAACGGCACGGCAAGGGGAAACAAGTCTAAGGCACGACACCGAACGCTAGGCAATGAACGGCAAGGCAAGGAAAGGGTAACGCATTTGAAAGCACGGTCAGGCGATGCAACGCTAAGCCACGACAACGCAAGGCTAGGCAATGCACGGAAGGCAAGCAAAGAGTAACGGAAGGTAAGGAAGGCAAGGGAAAGCAAGGAAAGGCAAGTGTAACGGAAGGAACGGCACGGCAAGGGGAAACAAGGCTAAGGCACGACAACGCACGGCTAGGCAATGCACGGAAAGGCAAGGAAAGGGTAACGCATGGGAAAGTACGGTCAGGCGATGCAAGGCTACGGCATGACAACGCAAGGCTAGGCAATGCACGGAAAGCAAGGAAAGAGTAACGGAACGCAAGGAAGCCAAGGGAAAGCAAGGGAAGGCAAGGGTAACGGAAGGAACGGCACGGCAAGGGGTAAGAAGGCTAAGGCACGGCAACGCAGGGCTAGGCAATGCACGGCAAGGCAAGGAAAGGGTAACGCAGGGGAAGGCACGGTCAGGTGAGGCAAGGATAAGGCACGACAATGCAAGGCTAGGCAATGCACGGCAAGGCAAGGAAAGGGTAACGGAAGGAAAGGAAGGCAAGTCAAAGCCAGGAAAGGCAAGTGTAACAAAAGGCACGCCACGGCAAGGGGAAACAAGGCTAAGGCACGAAAACGCACGGCTAGGCAATGCACGGCAAGGCAAGGAAAGGGTAACGCAAGGCAAGACACGGTGAGGCTAGACAAGGCTAATGCACGACAACGCAAGGCTAGGCAATGCACGACAATGCAAGGAAAGCTTAAAGCAAAGGAAGGCACGGTCAGGCGAGATAAGGCTGAGGCACGACAACGCAAGGCTAGGCAATGCAGGGAAGGGAAGCAAAGAGTAACGGAATGTAAGCAAGGCAAGGAAAAGCAAGGAAAGTCAAGGGTAACGGAAGGAACTGCACGGCAAGGGGAAACAAGGCTAAGGCACGGCAACGCAGGCTGGGCAATGCACGGCAAGGCAAGGAAAGGGTAACGCATGGGAAAGCACGTTCAGGTGAGGGAAGGCTAAGGCACGACAACGCAAGGCTTGGCAATGCACGGAAGGCAAGCAAAGAGTAACGGAAGGTAAGGAAGGCAAGGGAAAGCAAAGAAAGGCAAGTGTAACGGAAGGAACGGCACGGCAAGGGGAAACAAGGCTAAGGCACGACAACGCACGCTAGGCAATGCACAGCAAGGCAAGGAAAGGGTAACGCATGGGAAAGCACGGTCAGGCGAGGCAAGCCTAAGGCATGACAACGCAAGGCTAGGCAATGCACGGAAAGCAAGCAAAGAGTAACGGAACGCAAGGAAGGCAAGGGAAAGCAAGGGAAGGCAAGGGTAACGGAAGGAACGGCACGGCAAGGGGTAACAAGGCTAAGGCACGACAATGCAAGGCTAGGCAATGCACGGCAAGGCAAGGAAAGGGTAACGCAGGGGAAGGCACGGTCAGGTGAGGCAAGGATAAGGTACGACAATGCAAGGCTAGGCAATGCACGGCAAGGCAAGGAAAGAGTAACGGAAGGAAAGGAAGGCAAGGCAAAGCCAGGCAAGGCAAGTGTAACAAAAGGCACGCAACGGCAAGGGGAAACAAGGCTAAGGCACGACAACACACGGCTAGGAAATGCAAGGCAAGGCAAGTAAAGGGTAACGCAAGGCAAGGCACGGTGAGGCTAGGCAAGGCTAATGCACGACAACGCAAGGCTAGGCAATGCACGACAATGCAAGTAAAGCTTAAAGCAAAGGAAGGCACGGTTAGAAGAGATAAGGCTAAGGCACGACAACGCAAGGCTAGGCAATGCACGGAAGGCAAGAAAAGAGTAACGGAATGTAAGGAAGGCAAAGGAAAGCAAGGAAAGGCAATGGTAAAGGAAGGAAGGGCACGGCAACGGAAACAAGTCTAAGGCACGACAACGCACGCTAGGCAATGCACGGCAAGGGAAGGAAAGGGTAACGCATGGGAAAGAACGGTCAGGGGAGGCAAGCCTAAGGCATGGCAACGCAAGGCTAGGCAATGCACGGAAAGCAAGCAAAGAGTAACGGAACGCAAGGAAGGCAAGGGAAAGCAAGGGAAGGCAAGGGTAACGGAAGGGACGGCACGACAAGGGGTAAGAAGGCTAAGGCACGACAACGCAGGGCTAGGCAATGCACGGCAAGGAAAGCAAAGAGTAACGGAAGGAAAGGAAGGCAAGGCAAAGCCAGGCAAGGCAAGTGTAACAAAAGGCACGCAACGGCAAGGGGAAACAAGGCTAAGGCACGACAACACACGGCTAGGAAATGCACGGCAAGGCAAGGAAAGGGTAACGCAAGGCAAGGCACGGTGAGGCTAGGCAAGGCTAATGCACGACAACGCAAGGCTAGGCAATGCACTACAATGCAAGTAAAGCTTAAAGCAAAGGAAGGCACGGTCAGGCGAGATAAGGCTAAGGCACGACAACGCAAGGCTAGGCAATGCAGGGAAGGAAAGCAAAGAGTAACGGAAGGTAAGGAAGGCAAGGGAAAGCAAGGAAAGGCAATGGTAACGGAAGGAACTTCACGGCAAGGGGAAGCAATGCTAAGGCACGACAACGCACGCTAGGCAATGCACGGCAAGGCAAGGAAAGCGTAACGCATGGGAAAGCACGGTCAGGCGAGGCAAGGCTAAGGCACGACAACCCAAGGCTAGGCAATGCACGGAAGGCAAGCAAAGAGAAACGGAAGGTAAGGAAGGAAAGGGAAAGCAAAGCAAGGCAAGTGTAACCGAAGGAACGGCACGGCAAGGGGAAACAAGGCTAAGGCACGACAACGCACGGCTAGGCAATGCACGGCAAGGTAAGCAAAGGGTAACGCAAGGAAGGGCACGGTGAGGCTAGGCAAGGCTAATGCACGAAAACGCAAGGCTAGGCGATGCACGACAATGCAAGGAAAGCTTAAAGCAAAGGAAGGCAAGGTCAGGCGAGATAAGGCTAAGGCACGACAACGCAAGGCTAGGAAATTCAGGGAAGGCAAGCAAACAGTAACGGAAGGTAAGCAAGGCAAGGAAAAGGAAGAAAAGGCCAGGGTAACGGAAGGAACGGCACGGCAAGGGGAAACAAGTCTAAGGCACGACACCGAACGCTAGGCAATGAAGGGCAAGGCAAGGAAAGGGTAACGCATTTGAAAGCACGGTCAGGCGAGGCAAGCCTAAGGCATGACAACGCAAGGCTAAGCAATGCACGGAAAGCAAGCAAAGAGTAACGGAACGCAAGGAAGGCAAGGGAAAGCAAGGGAAGGCAAGGGTAACGGAAGGAACGGCATGGCAAGGGGTAACAAGGCTAAGGCACGACAACGCAGGGCTAGGCAATGCACGGCAAGGCAAGGAAAGGGTAACGCAGGGGAAGGCACGGTCAGGTGAGGCAAGGATAAGGCACGACAATGCAAGGCTAGGCAATGCACGGCAAGGCAAGGAAAGAGTAACGGAAGGAAAGGAAGGCAAGGCAAAGCCAGGCAAGGCAAGTGTAACAAAAGGCACGCAACGGCAAGGGGAAACAAGGCTAAGGAACGACAACACACGGCTAGGAAATGCAAGGCAAGGCAAGTAAAGGGTAACGCAAGGCAAGGCACGGTGAGGCTAGGCAAGGCTAATGCACGACAACGCAAGGCTAGGCAATGCACGACAATGCAAGTAAAGCTTAAAGCAAAGGAAGGCACGGTTAGAAGAGATAAGGCTAAGGCACGACAACGCAAGGCTAGGCAATGCAGGGAAGGCAAGAAAAGAGTAACGGAAGGTAAGGAAGGCAAAGGAAAGCAAGGAAAGGCAATGGTAACGGACGGAACGGCACGGCAAGGGGAAACAAGTCTAAGGCACGACAACGCACGCTAGGCAATGCACGGCAAGGGAAGGAAAGGGTAACGCATGGGAAAGAACGGTCAGGGGAGGCAAGCCTAAGGCATGACAACGCAAGGCTAGGCAATGCACGGAAAGCAAGCAAAGAGTAACGGAACGCAAGGAAGGGAAGGGAAAGCAAGGGAAGCCAAGGGTAACGGAAGGAACGGCACGGCAAGGGGTAAGAAGGCTAAGGCACGACAACGCAGGGCTAGGCAATGCACGGCAAGGCAAGGAAAGAGTAACGGAAGGAACGGAAGGCAAGGCAAAGCCAGGCACGGCAAGTGTAACAAAAGGCACGCAACGGCAAGGGGAAACAAGGCTAAGGCACGACAACGCACGGCTAGGCAATGCACGGAAAGGCAAGGAAAGGGTAACTCATGGGAAAGCACGGTCAGGCGATGCAAGGCTAAGGCATGACAACGCAAGGCTAGGCAATGCACGGAAAGCAAGCAAAGAGTAACGGAACGCAAGGAAGGCAAGGGAAAGCAAGGGAAGGCAAGGGTAACGGAAGGAACGGCACGGCAAGGGGTAACAAGGCTAAGGCACGGCAACGCAGGGCTAGGCAATGCACGGCAAGGCAAGGAAAGGGTAACGCAGGGGAAGGCACGGTCAGTTGAGGCAAGGATAAGGCACGACAACGGCAAGGCTAGGCAATGCACGGCAAGGCAAGGCAAAGAGTAACGGAAGGAAAGGAAGGCAAGGCAAAGCCAGGCAAGGCAAGTGTAACAAAAGGCACGCAACGGCAAGGGGAACAAGGCTAAGGCACGACAACGCACGGCTAGGCAATGCACGGCAAGGCAAGGAAAGGGTAACGCAAGGCAAGGCACGGTGAGGCTAGGCAAGGCTAATGCACGACAACGCAAGGCTAGGCAATGCACGACAATGCAAGGTAATGCTTAAAGCAAAGGAAGGCACGGTCAGGCGAGATAAGGCTAAGGCACGACAACGCAAGGCTAGGCAATGCACGGAAGGCAAGCAAAGAGTAACGGAAGGTAAGGAAGACAAGGGAAAGCAAGGAAAGGCAAGTGTAACGGAAGGAACGGCACGGCAAGGGGAAACAAGGCTAAGGCACGACAACGCACGCTAGGCAATGCACGGCAAGGCAAGGAAAGGGTAACGCATGGGAAAGAACGGTCAGGGAGGCAAGCCTAAGGCATGACAACGCAAGGCTAGGCAATGCACGGAAAGCAATCAAAGAGTAACGGAAGTAAGGAAGGCAAGGGAAAGCAAAGAAAGGCAAGTGTAACGGAAGGAACGGCACGGCAAGGGGAAACAAGGCTAAGGCACGACAACGCACGGCTAGGCAATGCACGGCAAGGCAAGCAAAGGGTAACGCAAGGCAAGGCACGGTGAGGCTAGACAAGGCTAATGCACGAAAACGCAAGGCTAGGCAATGCACGGCAATGCAAGGAAAGCTTAAAGCAAAGGAAGGCAAGGTCAGGCGAGATAAGGCAAAGGCACGACAACGCAAGGCTAGGCAATTCAGGGAAGGCAAGCAAAGAGTAACGGAAGGTAAGCAAGGCAAGGAAAAGCAAGGAAAGGCAAGGGTAACGGAAGGAACTGCACGGCAAGGGGAAACAAGGCTAAGGCACGGCAACGCAGGCTGGACAATGCACGGCAAGGCAAGGAAAGGGTAACGCATGGGAAAGCACGTTCAGGCGAGGCAAGGCTAAGGCACGACAACGCAAGGCTTGGCAATGCACGGAAGGCAAGCAAAGAGTAACGGAAGGTAAGGAAGGCACGGGAAAGCAAAGAAAGGTAAGTGTAACGGAAGTAACGGCACGGCAAGGGGAAACAAGGCTAAGGCACGACAATGCACGCTAGGCAATGCACGAAAAGGCAAGGAAAGGGTAACGCATGGGAATGCACGGTCAGGCGAGGCAAGCCTAAGGCATGACAACGCAAGGCTAGGCAATGCACGGAAAGCAAGCAAAGAGTAACGGAACGCAAGGAAGGCAAGGGAAAGCAAGGGAATGCAAGGGTAACGGAAGGAACGGCACGGCAAGGGGTAACAAGGCTAAGGCACGACAACGCAAGGTTAGGCAATGCACGGCAAGGCAAGGAAAGGGTAACGCAGGGGAAGGCACGGTCAGGTGAGGCAAGGATAAGGCACGACAATGCAAGGCTAGGCAATGCACGGCAAGGCAAGGAAAGAGTAACGGAAGGAAAGGAAGGCAAGGCAAAGCCAGGCAAGGCAAGTGTAACAAAAGGCACGCAACAGCAAGGGGAAACAAGGCTAAGGCACGACAACACACGGCTAGGAAATGCAAGGCAAGGAAAGTAAAGGGTAACGCAAGGCAAGGCACGGTGAGGCTAGGCAAGGCTAATGCACGACAACGCAAGGCTAGGCAATGCACGACAATGCAAGTAAAGCTTAAAGCAAAGGAAGGCACGGTCAGAAGAGATAAGGCTAAGGCACGACAACGCAAGGCTAGGCAATGCAGGGAAGGCAAGCAAAGAGTAACGGAAGGTAAGGAAGGCAAGGGAAAGCAAGGAAAGGCAAGTGTAACGGAAGGAACGGCACGGCAAGGGGAAACAATGCTAAGGCACGACAACGCATGCTAGGCAATGCACGGCAAGGCAAGGAAAGGGTAACGCATGGGAAAGCACGGTCAGGCGAGGCAAGGCTAAGGCACGACAACCCAAGGCTAGGCAATGCACGGAAGGCAAGCAAAGAGAAACGGAAGGTAAGGAAGGCAAGGGAAAGCAAAGAAAGGCAAGTGTAACGGAAGGAACGGCACGGCAAGGGGAAACAAGGCTAAGGCACGACAACGCACGGCTAGGCAATGCACGGCAAGGCAAGCAAAGGGTAACGCAAGGCAAGGCACGGTGAGGCTAGACAAGGCTAATGCACGAAAACGCAAGGCTAGGCAATGCACGACAATGCAAGGAAAGCTTAAAGCAAAGGAAGGCAAGGTCAGGCGAGATAAGGCAAAGGCACGACAACGCAAGGCTAGGCAATTCAGGGAAGGCAAGCAAAGAGTAACGGAAGGTAAGCAAGGCAAGGAAAAGCAAGGAAAGGCAAGGGTAACGGAAGGAACGGCACGGCAAGTGGGAACAAGTCTCAGGCACGACACCGAACGCTAGGCAATGAACGGCAAGGCAAGGAAAGGGTAACGCATGGGAAAGCACGGTCAGGCGGGGCAAGGCTAAGGCACGAAAACGCAAGGCTAGGCAATGCACGGAAGGCAAGCAAAGAGTAACGGAAGGTAAGGAAGGCAAGGGAAAGCAAGGAAAGGCAAGTGTAACGGAAGGAACGGCACGGCAAGGGGAAACAAGGCTAAGGCACGACAACGCACGCTAGGCAATGCACGGCAAGTGAAGGAAAGGGTAACGCATGGGAAAGAACGGTCAGGGGAGGCAAGGCTAAGGCACGACAACGCAAGGCTTGGCAATGCAGGGAAGGCAAGCAAAGAGTAACGGAAGGAAGGAAGGCAAGGGAAAGCAAAGAAAGGCAAGTGTAACGGAAGGAACGGCACGGCAAGGGGAAACAAGGCTAAGGCACGACAACGCACGGCTAGGAAATGCACGGCAAGGCAAGCAAAGGGTAACGCAAGGCAAGGCACGGTGAGGCTAGACAAGGCTAATGCACGAAAACGCAAGGCTAGGCAATGCAGGACAATGCAAGGAAAGCTTAAAGCAAAGGAAGGCAAGGACAGGCGAGATAAGGCAAAGGCACGACAACGCAAGGCTAGGAAATTCAGGGAAGGCAAGCAAAGAGTAACGGAAGGTAAGCAAGGCAAGGAAAAGCAAGGAAAGGCAAGGGTAACGGAAGGAACGGCACGGCAAGGGGGAACAAGTCTCAGGCACGACACGGAACGCTAGGCAATGAACGGCAAGGCAAGGAAAGGGTAACGCATGGTAAAGCACGGTCAGGCGAGGCAAGGCTAAGGCACGACAACTCAAGGCTAGGCAATGCACGGAAGGCAAGCAAAGAGTAACGGAAGGTAAGGAAGGCAAGGGAAAGCAAGGAAAAGCAAGTGTAACGGAAGGAACGGCACGGCAAGGGGAAACAAGGCTAAGGCACGACAACGCACGCTAGGCAATGCACGGCAAGGCAAGGAAAGGGTAACGCATGGGAAAGCACGGTCAGGCGAGGCAAGCCTAAGGCATGACAACGCAAGGCTAAGCAATGCACGGAAACCAAGCAAAGAGTAACGGAACGCAAGGAAGGCAAGGGAAAGCAAGGGAAGGCAAGGGTAACGGAAGGAACGGCACGGCAAGGGGTAACAAGGCTAAGGCACGACAACGCAGGGCTAGGCAATGCACGGCAAGGCAAGGAAAGGGTAACGCAGGGGAAGGCACGGTCAGGTGAGGCAAGGATAAGGCACGAGAATGCAAGGCTAGGCAAAGCACGGCAAGGCAAGGAAAGAGTAACGGAAGGAAAGGAAGGCAAGGCAAAGCCAGGCAAGGCAAGTGTAACAAAAGGCACGCAACGGCAAGGGGAAACAAGGCTAAGGAACGACAACACACGGCTAGGAAATGCAAGCCAAGGCAAGTAAAGGGTAACGCAAGGCAAGGCACGGTGAGGCTAGGCAAGGGTAATGCACGACAACGCAAGGCTAGGCAATGCACGACAATACAAGTGAAGCTTAAAGCAAAGGAAGGCACGGTTAGAAGAGATAAGGCTAAGGCACGACAACGCAAGGCTAGGCAATGCAGGGAAGGCAAGAAAAGAGTAACGGAAGGTAAGGAAGGCAAAGGAAAGCAAGGAAAGGCAATGGTAACATAAGGAACGGCACGGCAAGGGGAAACAAGTCTAAGGCACGACAACGCACGCTAGGCAATGCACGGCAAGGGAAGGAAAGGGTAACGCATGGGAAAGAACGGTCAGGGGAGGCAAGCCTAAGGCATGACAACGCAAGGCTAGGCAATGCACGGAAAGCAAGCAAAGAGTAACGGAACGCAAGGAAGGCAAGGGAAAGCAAGGGAAGGCAAGGGTAACGGAAGGAACGGCACGGCAAGGGGTAAGAAGGCTAAGGCACGACAACGCAGGGCTAGGCAATGCACGGCAAGGCAAGGAAAGAGTAACGGAAGGAACGGAAGGCAAGGCAAAGCCAGGCACTGCAAGTGTAACAAAAGGAACGCAACGGCAAGGGGAAACAAGGCTAAGGCACGACAACACACGGCTAGGAAATGCACGGCAAGGCAAGGAAAGCGTAACGCAAGGCAAGGCACGGTGAGGCTAGACAAGGCTAATGCACGACAACGCAAGGCTAGGCAATGCACGACAATGCAAGTAAAGCTTAAAGCAAAGGAAGGCACGGTCAGAAGAGATAAGGTTAAGGCACGACAACGCAAGGCTAGGCAATGCAGGGAAGGCAAGCAAAGAGTAACGGAAGGTAAGGAAGGCAAAGGAAAGCAAGGAAGGCAATGGTAACGGAAGGAACGGCACGGTAAGGGGAAACAAGTCTAAGGCACGACAACGCACGCTAGGCAATGCACGGCAAGGGAAGGAAAGGGTAACGCATGGGAAAGAACGGTCAGGGGAGGCAAGGCTAAGGCACGGCAACGCAAGGCTTGGCAATGCACGGAAGGCAAGCAAAGAGTAACGGAAGTAAGGAAGGCAAGGGAAAGCAAAGAAAGGCAAGTGTAACGGAAGGAACGGCACGGCAAGGGGAAACAAGGCTAAGGCACGACAACGCACGGCTAGGCAATGCACGGCAAGGCAAGCAAAGGGTAACGCAAGGCAAGGCACGGTGAGGCTAGACAAGGCTAATGCACGAAAACGCAAGGCTAGGCAATGCACGACAATGCAAGGAAAGCTTAAAGCAAAGGAAGGCAAGGTCAGGCGAGATAAGGCAAAGGCACGACAACGCAAGGCTAGGCAATGCAGGGAAGGCAAGCAAAGAGTAACGGAAGGTAAGCAAGGCAAGGAAAAGCAAGGAAAGGCAAGGGTAACGGAAGGAACGGCACGGCAAGGGGGAACAAGTCTCAGGCACGACACCGAACGCTAGGCAATGAACGGCAAGGCAAGGAAAGGGTAACGCATGGGAAAGCACGGTCAGGCGAGGCAAGGCTAAGGCACGACAACGCAAGGCTAGGCAATGCACGGAAGGCAAGCAAAGAGTAACGGAAGGTAAGGAAGGCAAGGGAAAGCAAGGAAAGGCAAGTGTAACGAAAGGAACGGCACGGCAAGGGGAAACAAGGCTAAGGCACGACAACGCACGCTAGGCAATGCACGGCAAGGCAAGGAAAGGGTAACGCATG
Source organism: Macrotis lagotis (assembly GCF_037893015.1). Lineage (NCBI taxonomy): Eukaryota > Metazoa > Chordata > Mammalia > Peramelemorphia > Peramelidae > Macrotis > Macrotis lagotis. The sequence continues at coordinate 764,339 of NW_027421910.1, forward strand.
GGAAAGCACGCTCAGGCGAAGCAAGGCTAAGGCATGACAAGGCAAGGCTAGGCAATGCACGGAAGGCAAGCAAAGAGTAACGGAAGGTAAGGAAGGCAAGGGAAAGCAAGGAAAGGCAAGTGTAACGGAAGGAACGGCACGGCAAGGGGAAACAATGCTAAGGCACGACAACGCACGCTAGGCAATGCACGGCAAGGCAAGGAAAGGGTAACGCATGGGAAAGCACGGTCAGGCGAGGCAAGGCTAAGGCACGACAACCCAAGGCTAGGCAATGCACGGAAGGCAAGCAAAGAGAAACGGAAGGTAAGGAAGGAAAGGGAAAGCAAAGAAAGGCAAGTGTAACCGAAGGAACGGCACGGCAAGGGGAAACAAGGCTAAGGCACGACAACGCACGGCTAGGCAATGCACGGCAAGGCAAGCAAAGGGTAACGCAAGGAAAGGCACGGTGAGGCTAGGCAAGGCTAATGCACGAAAACGCAAGGCTAGGCGGTGCACTACAATGCAAGGAATGCTTAAAGCAAAGGAAGGCAAGGTCAGGCGAGATAAGGCTAAGGCACGACAACGCAAGGCTAGGAAATTCAGGGAAGGCAAGCAAAGAGTAACGGAAGGTAAGCAAGGCAAGGAAAAGGAAGGAAAGGCCAGGGTAACGGAAGGAACGGCACGGCAAGGGGAAACAAGTCTAAGGCACGACACCGAACGCTAGGCAATGAAGGGCAAGGCAAGGAAAGGGTAACGCATTTGAAAGCACGGTCAGGCGAGGCAACGCTAAGGCACGACAACGCAAGGCTAGGCAATGCACGGAAGGCAAGCAAAGAGTAACGGAAGGTAAGGAAGGCAAGGGAAAGGAAGGAAAGGCAAGTGTAACGGAAGGAACGGCACGGCAAGGGGAAACAAGGCTAAGGCAAGGCAACGCACGGCTAGGCAATGCACGGCAAGGCAAGGAAAGGGTAACGCAAGGCAAGGCACGGTGAGGCTAGGCAAGGCTAATGCACGACAACGCAAGGCTAGGCAATGCACGACAATGCAAGGAAAGCTTAAAGCAAAGGAAGGCACGGTCAGGCGAGATAAGGCTAAGGCACGACAACGCAAGGCTAGGCAATGCAGGGAAGGGAAGCAAAGAGTAACGGAAGGTAAGCAAGGCAAGGAAAAGCAAGGAAAGGCAAGGGTAACGGAAGGAACTGCACGGCAAGGGGAAACAAGGCTAAGGCACGGCAACGCAGGCTGGGCAATGCACGGCAAGGCAAGGAAAGGGTAACGCATGCGAAAGCACGTTCAGGCGAGGCAAGGCTAAGGCACGACAACGCAAGGCTAGGCAATGCACGGAAGGCAAGCAAAGAGTAACGGAAGTTACGGAAGGCAAGGGAAAGCAAAGAAAGGCAAGTGTAACGGAAGGAACGGCTCGGCAAGGGGAAACAAGGCTCAGGCACGACAACACACGCTAGGCAATGCACGGCAAGGCAAGGAAAGGGTAACGCAGGGGAAGGCACGGTCAGGTGAGGCAAGGAGAAGGCACGACAATGCAAGGCTAGGCAATGCACGGCAAGGCAAGGAGAGTAACGGAAGGAAAGGAAGGCAAGGCAAAGCCAGGCAAGGCAAGTGTAACAAAAGGCACGCAACGGCAAGGGGAAACAAGGCTAAGGCACGACAACACACGGCTAGGAAATGCAAGGCAAGGCAAGTAAAGGGTAACGCAAGGCAAGGCACGGTGAGGCTAGGCAAGGGTAATGCACGACAACGCAAGGCTAGGCAATGCACGACAATACAAGTAAAGCTTAAAGCAAAGGAAGGCACGGTTAGAAGAGATAAGGCTAAGGCACGACAACGCAAGGCTAGGCAATGCAGGGAAGGCAAGAAAAGAGTAACGGAAGGTAAGGAAGGCAAAGGAAAGCAAGGAAAGGCAATGGTAACGGAAGGAACGGCACGGCAAGGGGAAACAAGTCTAAGGCACGACAACGCACGCTAGGCAATGCACGGCAAGGGAAGGAAAGGGTAACGCATGGGAAAGAACGGTCAGAGGAGGCAAGCCTAAGGCATGACAACGCAAGGCTAGGCAATGCACGGAAAGCAAGCAAAGAGTAACGGAACGCAAGGAAGGCAAGGGAAAGCAAGGGAAGGCAAGGGTAACGGAAGGAACGGCACGGCAAGGGGTAAGAAGGCTAAGGCACGACAACACAGGGCTAGGCAATGCACGGCAAGGCAAGGAAAGAGTAACGGAAGTAAGGAAGGCAAGGGAAAGCAAAGAAAGGCAAGTGTAACGGAAGGAACGGCACGGCAAGGGGAAACAAGGCTAAGGCACGACAACGCACGGCTAGGCAATGCACGGCAAGGCAAGCAAAGGGTAACGCAAGGCAAGGCACGGTGAGGCTAGACAAGGCTAATGCACGAAAACGCAAGGCTAGGCAATGCACGACAATGCAATGAAAGCTTAAAGCAAAGGAAGGCAAGGTCAGGCGAGATAAGGCAAAGGCACGACAACGCAAGGCTAGGCAATGCAGGGAAGGCAAGCAAAGAGTAACGGAAGGTAAGCAAGGCAAGGAAAAGCAAGGAAAGGCAAGGGTAACGGAAGGAACGGCACGGCAAGGGGGAAGAAGTCTCAGGCACGACACCGAACGCTAGGCAATGAACGGCAAGGCAAGGAAAGGGTAACGCATGGGAAAGCACGGTCAGGCGAGGCAAGGCTAAGGCACGACAACGCAAGGCTAGGCAATGCACGGAAGGCAAGCAAAGAGTAACGGAAGGTAAGGAAGGCAAGGGAAAGCAAGGAAAGGCAAGTGTAACGAAAGGAACGGCACGGCAAGGGGACACAAGGCTAAGGCACGACAACGCACGCTAGGCAATGCACGGCAAGGGAAGGAAAGGGTAACGCATGGGAAAGAACGGTCAGGGGAGGCAAGGCTAAGGCACGACAACGCAAGGCTTGGCAATGCACGGAAGGCAAGCAAAGAGTAACGGAAGTAAGGAAGGCAAGGGAAAGCAAAGAAAGGCAAGTGTAACGGAAGGAACGGCACGGCAAGGGGAAACAAGGCTAAGGCACGACAACGCACGGCTAGGCAATGCACGGCAAGGCAAGCAAAGGGTAACGCAAGGCAAGGCACGGTGAGGCTAGACAAGGCTAATGCACGAAAACGCAAGGCTAGGCAATGCACGGCAATGCAAGGAAAGCTTAAAGCAAAGGAAGGCAAGGTCAGGCGAGATAAGGCAAAGGCACGACAACGCAAGGCTAGGCAATTCAGGGAAGGCAAGCAAAGAGTAACGGAAGGTAAGCAAGGCAAGGAAAAGCAAGGAAAAGCAAGGGTAACGGAAGGAACGGCACGGCAAGGGGGAACAAGTCTCAGGCACGACACCGAACGCTAGTCAATGAACGGCAAGTCAAGGAAAGGGTAACGCATGGGAAAGCACGGTCAGGCGAGGCAAGGCTAAGGCACGACAACGGAAGGCTAGGCAATGCACGGAAGGCAAGCAAAGAGTAACGGAAGGTAAGGAAGGCAAGGGAAAGCAAGGAAAGGCAAGTGTAACGGAAGGAACGGCACGGCAAGGGGAAACAAGGCTAAGGCACGACAACGCACGCTAGGCAATGCACGGCAAGGCAAGGAAAGGGTAACGCATGGGAAAGCACGCTCAGGCGAAGCAAGGCTAAGGCATGACAACGCAAGGCTAGGCAATGCACGAAAGGCAAGCAAAGAGTAACGGAAGGTAAGGAAGGCAAGGGAAAGCAAGGAAAGGCAAGTGTAACGGAAGGAACGGCACGGCAAGGGGAAACAATGCTAAGGCACGACAACGCACGCTAGGCAATGCACGGCAAGGCAAGGAAAGTGTAACGCATGGGAAAGCACGGTCAGGCGAGGCAAGGCTAAGGCACGACAACCCAAGCCTAGGCAATGCACGGAAGGCAAGCAAAGAGAAACGGAAGGTAAGGAAGGAAAGGGAAAGCAAAGAAAGGCAAGTGTAACCGAAGGAACGGCACAGCAAGGGGAAACAAGGCTAAGGGACGACAACGCACGGCTAGGCAATGCACGGCAAGGCAAGCAAAGGGTAACGCAAGGAAAGGCACGGTGAGGCTAGGCAAGGCTAATGCACGAAAACGCAAGGCTAGGCGATGCACGACAATGCAAGGAAAGCTTAAAGCAAAGGAAGGCAAGGTCAGGCGAGATAAGGCTAAGGCACGACAACGCAAGGCTAGGAAATTCAGGGAAGGCAAGCAAAGAGTAACGGAAGGTAAGCAAGGCAAGGAAAAGGAAGGAAAGGCCAGGGTAACGGAAGGAACGGCACGGCAAGGGGAAACAAGTCTAAGGCACTACACCGAACGCTAGGCAATGAAGGGCAAGGCAAGGAAAGGGTAACGCATTTGAAAGCACGGTCAGGCGAGGCAACGCTGAGGCACGACAACGCAAGGCTAGGCAATGCACGGAAGGCAAGCAAAGAGTAACGGAAGGTAAGGAAGGCAAGGGAAAGGAAGGAAAGGCAAGTGTAACGGAAGGAACGGCACGGCAAGGGGAAACAAGGCTAAGGCACGGCAACGCACGGCTAGGCAATGCACGGCAAGGCAAGGAAAGGGTAACGCAAGGCAAGGCACGGTGAGGCTAGGCAAGGCTAATGAACGACAACGCAAGGCTAGGCAATGCACGACAATGCAAGGAAAGCTTAAAGCAAAGGAAGGCACGGTCAGGCGAGATAAGGCTAAGGCACGACAACGCAAGGCTAGGCAATGCAGGGAAGGGAAGCAAAGAGTAACGGAAGGTAAGCAAGGCAAGGAAAAGCAAGGAAAGGCAAGGGTAACGGAAGGAACTGCACGGCAAGGGGAAACAAGGCTAAGGCACGGCAACGCAGGCTGGGCAATGCACGGCAAGGCAAGGAAAGGGTAACGCATGCGAAAGCACGTTCAGGCGAGGCAAGGCTAAGGCACGACAACGCAAGGCTAGGCAATGCACGGAAGGCAAGCAAAGAGTAACGGAAGGTACGGAAGGCAAGGGAAAGCAAAGAAAGGCAAGTGTAACGGAAGGAACGGCACGGCAAGGGGAAACAAGGCTAAGGCACGACAACACACGCTAGGCAATGCACGGCAAGGCAAGGAAAGGGTAACGCAGGGGAAGGCACGGTCAGGTGAGGCAAGGATAAGGCACGACAATGCAAGGCTAGGCAATGCACGGCAAGGCAAGGAAAGAGTAACGGAAGGAAAGGAAGGCAAGGCAAAGCCAGGCAAGGCAAGTGTAACAAAAGGCACGCAACGGCAAGGGGAAACAAGGCTAAGGCACGACAACACACGGCTAGGAAATGCAAGGCAAGGCAAGTAAAGGGTAACGCAAGGCAAGGCACGGTGAGGCTAGGCAAGGCTAATGCACGACAACGCAAGGCTAGGCAATGCACGACAATGCAAGTAAAGCTTAAAGCAAAGGAAGGCACGGTTAGAAGAGATAAGGCTAAGGCACGACAACGCAAGGCTAGGCAATGCACGGAAGGCAAGAAAAGAGTAACGGAAGGTAAGGAAGGCAAAGGAAAGCAAGGAAAGGCAATGGTAACGGAAGGAACGGCACGGCAAGGGGAAACAAGTCTAAGGCACGACAACGCACGCTAGGCAATGCACGGCAAGGGAAGGAAAGGGTAACGCATGGGAAAGAACGGTCAGGGGAGGCAAGCCTAAGGCATGACAACGCAAGGCTAGGCAATGCACGGAAAGCAAGCAAAGAGTAACGGAACGCAAGGAAGGCAAGGGAAAGAAAGGGAAGGCAAGGGTAACGGAAGGAACGGCACGACAAGGGGTAAGAAGGCTAAGGCACGACAACGCAGGGCTAGGCAATGCACGGCAAGGCAAGGAAAGAGTAACGGAAGGAACGGAAGGCAAGGCAAAGCCAGGCACGGCAAGTGTAACAAAAGGCACGCAACGGCAAGGGGAAACAAGGCTAAGGCACGACAACGCACGGCTAGGCAATGCACGGAAAGGCAAGGAAAGGGTAACTCATGGGAAAGCACGGTCAGGCGATGCAAGGCTAAGGCATGACAACGCAAGGCTAGGCAATGCACGGAAAGCAAGCAAAGAGTAACGGAACGCAAGGAAGGCAAGGGAAAGCAAGGGAAGGCAAGGGTAACGGAAGGAACGGCACGGCAAGGGGTAACAAGGCTAAGGCACGGCAACGCAGGGCTAGGCAATGCACGGCAAGGCAAGGAAAGGGTAACGCAGGGGAAGGCACGGTCAGTTGAGGCAAGGATAAGGCACGACAATGCAAGGCTAGGCAATGCACGGCAAGGCAAGGAAAGAGTAACGGAAGGAAAGGAAGGCAAGTCAAAGCCAGGAGAGGCAAGTGTAACAAAAGGCACGCCACGGCAAGGGGAAACAAGGCTAAGGCACGACAACGCACGGCTAGGCAATGCACGGCAAGGCAAGGAAAGGGTAACGCAAGGCAAGGCACGGTGAGGCTAGGCAAGGCTAATTCACGACAACGCAAGGCTAGGCAATGCACGACAATGCAAGGAAAGCTTAAAGCAAAGGAAGGCACGGTCAGGAGAGATAAGGCTAAGGCACGACAACGCAAGGCTAGGCAATGCAGGGAAGGGAAGCAAAGAGTAACGGAAGGTAAGGAAGGCAAGGGAAAGCAAAGAAAGGCAAGTGTAACGGAAGGAACGGCACGGCAAGGGGAAACAAGGCTAAGGCACGACAACGCAGGGCTAGGCAATGCACGGCAAGGCAAGGAAAGGGTAACGCATGGGAAAGCACGGTCAGGCGAGGCAAGCCTAAGGCATGACAACGCAAGGCTAGGCAATGCACGGAAAGCAAGCAAAGAGTAACGGAACGCAAGGAAGGCAAGGGAAAGCAAGGGAAGGCAAGGGTAACGGAAGGAACGGCACGGCAAGGGGTAACAAGGCTAAGGCACGACAACGCAGGGCTAGGCAATGCACGGCAAGGCAAGGAAAGGGTAACGCAGGGGAAGGCACGGTCAGGTGAGGCAAGGATAAGGCACGACAAAGCAAGGCTAGGCAATGCACGGCAAGGCAAGGAAAGAGTAACGGAAGGAAAGGAAGGCAAGGCAAAGCCAGGCAAGGCAAGTGTAACAAAAGGCACGCAACGGCAAGGGGAATCAAGGCTAAGGCACGACAACGCACGGCTAGGCAATGCACGGCAAGGCAAGGAAAGGGTAACGCAAGGCAAGGCACGGTGAGGCTAGGCAAGGCTAATGCACGACAACGCAAGGCTAGGCAATGCACGACAATGCAAGGAATGCTTAAAGCAAAGGAAGGCACGGTCAGGCGAGATAAGGCTAAGGCACGACAACGCAAGCCTAGGCAATGCACGGAAGGCAAGCAAAGAGTAACGGAAGGTAAGGAAGACAAGGGAAAGCAAGGAAAGGCAAGTGTAACGGAAGGAACGGCACGGCAAGGGGAAACAAGGCTAAGGCACGACAACGCACGCTAGGCAATGCACGGCAAGGCAAGGAAAGGGTAACGCATGGGAAAGCACGGTCAGGCGAGGCAAGCCTAAGGCATGACAACGCAAGGCTAGGCAATGCACGGAAAGCAAGCAAAGAGTAACGGAACGCAAGGAAGGCAAGGGAAAGCAAGGGAAGGCAAGGGTAACGGAAGGAACGGCACGGCAAGGGCTAACAAGGCTAAGGCACGACAACGCAGGGCTAGGCAATGCACGTCAAAGCAAGGAAAGAGTAACGGAAGGAACGGAAGGCAAGGCAAAGCCAGGCAAGGCAAGTGTAACAAAAGGCACGCAACGGCAAGGGGAAACAAGGCTAAGGCACGACAACACACGGCTAGGAAATGCACGGCAAGTCAAGGAAAGGGTAACGCAAGGCAAGGCACGGTGAGGCTAGGCAAGGCTAATGCACGACAACGCAAGGCTAGGCAATGCACGACAATGCAAGTAAAGCTTAAAGCAAAGGAAGGCACGGTCAGAAGAGATAAGGCTAAGGCACGACAACGCAAGGCTAGGCAATGCAGGGAAGGCAAGCAAAGAGTAACGGAAGGTAAGGAAGGCAAAGGAAAGCAAGGAAATGCAATGGTAACGGAAGGAACGGCACGGCAAGGGGAAACAAGTCTAAGGCACGACAACGCACGCTAGGCAATGCACGGCAAGGGAAGGAAAGGGTAACGCATGGGAAAGAACGGTCAGGGGAGGCAAGGCTAAGGCACGACAACGCAAGGCTTGGCAATGCACGGAAGGCAAGCAAGGAGTAACGGAATGCAAGGAAGGAAAGGGAAAGCAAGGGAAGGCAAGGGTAACGGAAGGAACGGCACGGCAAGGGGTAACAAGCCTAAGGCACGACAACACAGGGCTAGGAAATGCACGGTAAGGCAAGGAAAGGGTAACGCAAGGCAAGGCACGGTGAGGCTAGGCAAGGTTAATGCACGACAACGCAAGGCTAGGCAATGCACGACAATACAAGGAAAGCTTAAAGCAAAGGAAGGCACGGTCAGTCGAGATAAGGGTAAGGCACGACAACGCAAGGCTAGGCAATGCACGGAAGGCAAGCAAAGAGTAACGGAAGGAAAGGAAGGCAAGGCAAAGCCAGGCAAGGCAAGTGTAACAAAAGGCACGCAACGGCAAGGGGAAACAAGGCTATGGCACGACAACACACGGCTAGGAAATGCACGGCAAGGCAAGGAAAGGGTAACGCAAGGCAAGGCACGGTGAGGCTAGGCAAGGCTAATGCACGACAACGCAAGGCTAGGCAATGCACGACAATGCAAGTAAAGCTTAAAGCAAAGGAAGGCACGGTCAGGCGAGATAAGGCTAAGGCACGACAACGCAAGGCTAGGCAAAGCAGGGAAGGCAAGCAAAGAGTAACGGAAGGTAAGGAAGGCAAGGGAAAGCAAGGAAAGGCAATGGTAACGGAAGGAACGGCACGGCAAGGGGAAACAAGTCTAAGGCACGACAACGCACGCTAGGCAATGCACGGCAAGGCAAGGAAAGCGTAACGCATGGGAAAGCACGGTCAGGGGAGGCAAGGCTAAGGCACGACAACGCAAGGCTTGGCAATGCACGGAAGGCAAGCAAAGAGTAACGGATGGTAAGGAAGGCAAGGGAAAGCAAAGAAAGGCAAGTGTAACGGAAGGAACGGCACGGCAAGGGGAAACAATGCTAAGGCACGACAACGCACGCTAGGCAATGCGCGGCAAGGTAAGGAAACGGTAACGCATGGGAAAGCACGGTCAGGCCAGGCAAGGCTAAGGCACGACAACCCAAGGCTAGGCAATGCACGGAAGGCAAGCAAAGAGAAACGGAAGGTAAGGAACGAAAGTGAAAGCAAAGAAAGGCAAGTGTAACGGAAGGAACGGCACGGCAAGGGAAAACAAGGCTAAGGTACGACAACGCACGGCTAGGCAATGCACGGCAAGGCAAGCAAAGTGTAACGCAAGGAAAGGCACGGTGAGGCTAGGCAAGGCTAATGCACGAAAACGCAAGGGTAGGCGATGCACGACAATGCAAGGAAAGCTTAAAGCAAAGGAAGGCAAGGTCAGGCGATATAAGGCTAAGGCACGACAACGCAAGGCTAGGAAATTCAGGGAAGGCAAGCAAAGAGTAACGAAAGGTAAGCAAGGCAAGGAAAAGGAAGGAAAGGCCAGGGTAACGGAAGGAACGGCACGGCAAGGGGGAACAAGTCTCAGGCACGACACCGAACGCTAGGCAATGAACGGCAAGGCAAGGAAAGGGTAACGCATGGGAAAGCACGGTCAGGCGAGGCAAGGCTAAGGCACGACAACGCAAGGCTAGGCAATGCACGGAAGGCAAGCAAAGAGTAACGGAAGGTAAGGAAGGCAAGGGAAAGCAAGGAAAGGCAAGTGTAACGAAAGGAACGGCACGGCAAGGGGAAACAAGGCTAAGGCACGACAACGCACGCTAGGCAATGCACGGCAAGGCAAGGAAAGGGTAACGCATGGGAAAGCACGCTCAGGCGAAGCAAGGCTAAGGCATGACAAGGCAAGGCTAGGCAATGCACGGAAGGCAAGCAAAGAGTAACGGAAGGTAAGGAAGGCAAGGGAAAGCAAGGAAAGGCAAGTGTAACGGAAGGAACGGCACGGCAAGGGGAAACAATGCTAAGGCACGACAACGCACGCTAGGCAATGCACGGCAAGGCAAGGAAAGGGTAACGCATGGGAAAGCACGGTCAGGCGAGGCAAGGCTAAGGCACGACAACCCAAGGCTAGGCAATGCACGGAAGGCAAGCAAAGAGAAACGGAAGGTAAGGAAGGAAAGGGAAAGCAAAGAAAGGCAAGTGTAACCGAAGGAACGGCACGGCAAGGGGAAACAAGGCTAAGGCACGACAACGCACGGCTAGGCAATGCACGGCAAGGCAAGCAAAGGGTAACGCAAGGAAAGGCACGGTGAGGCTAGGCAAGGCTAATGCACGAAAACGCAAGGCTAGGCGGTGCACTACAATGCAAGGAAAGCTTAAAGCAAAGGAAGGCAAGGTCAGGCGAGATAAGGCTAAGGCACGACAACGCAAGGCTAGGAAATTCAGGGAAGGCAAGCAAAGAGTAACGGAAGGTAAGCAAGGCAAGGAAAAGGAAGGAAAGGCCAGGGTAACGGAAGGAACGGCACGGCAAGGGGAAACAAGTCTAAGGCACGACACCGAACGCTAGGCAATGAAGGGCAAGGCAAGGAAAGGGTAACGCATTTGAAAGCACGGTCAGGCGAGGCAACGCTAAGGCACGACAACGCAAGGCTAGGCAATGCACGGAAGGCAAGCAAAGAGTAACGGAAGGTAAGGAAGGCAAGGGAAAGGAAGGAAAGGCAAGTGTAACGGAAGGAACGGCACGGCAAGGGGAAACAAGGCTAAGGCAAGGCAACGCACGGCTAGGCAATGCACGGCAAGGCAAGGAAAGGGTAACGCAAGGCAAGGCACGGTGAGGCTAGGCAAGGCTAATGCACGACAACGCAAGGCTAGGCAATGCACGACAATGCAAGGAAAGCTTAAAGCAAAGGAAGGCACGGTCAGGCGAGATAAGGCTAAGGCACGACAACGCAAGGCTAGGCAATGCAGGGAAGGGAAGCAAAGAGTAACGGAAGGTAAGCAAGGCAAGGAAAAGCAAGGAAAGGCAAGGGTAACGGAAGGAACTGCACGGCAAGGGGAAACAAGGCTAAGGCACGGCAACGCAGGCTGGGCAATGCACGGCAAGGCAAGGAAAGGGTAACGCATGCGAAAGCACGTTCAGGCGAGGCAAGGCTAAGGCACGACAACGCAAGGCTAGGCAATGCACGGAAGGCAAGCAAAGAGTAACGGAAGTTACGGAAGGCAAGGGAAAGCAAAGAAAGGCAAGTGTAACGGAAGGAACGGCTCGGCAAGGGGAAACAAGGCTCAGGCACGACAACACACGCTAGGCAATGCACGGCAAGGCAAGGAAAGGGTAACGCAGGGGAAGGCACGGTCAGGTGAGGCAAGGAGAAGGCACGACAATGCAAGGCTAGGCAATGCACGGCAAGGCAAGGAGAGTAACGGAAGGAAAGGAAGGCAAGGCAAAGCCAGGCAAGGCAAGTGTAACAAAAGGCACGCAACGGCAAGGGGAAACAAGGCTAAGGCACGACAACACACGGCTAGGAAATGCAAGGCAAGGCAAGTAAAGGGTAACGCAAGGCAAGGCACGGTGAGGCTAGGCAAGGGTAATGCACGACAACGCAAGGCTAGGCAATGCACGACAATACAAGTAAAGCTTAAAGCAAAGGAAGGCACGGTTAGAAGAGATAAGGCTAAGGCACGACAACGCAAGGCTAGGCAATGCAGGGAAGGCAAGAAAAGAGTAACGGAAGGTAAGGAAGGCAAAGGAAAGCAAGGAAAGGCAATGGTAACGGAAGGAACGGCACGGCAAGGGGAAACAAGTCTAAGGCACGACAACGCACGCTAGGCAATGCACGGCAAGGGAAGGAAAGGGTAACGCATGGGAAAGAACGGTCAGAGGAGGCAAGCCTAAGGCATGACAACGCAAGGCTAGGCAATGCACGGAAAGCAAGCAAAGAGTAACGGAACGCAAGGAAGGCAAGGGAAAGCAAGGGAAGGCAAGGGTAACGGAAGGAACGGCACGGCAAGGGGTAAGAAGGCTAAGGCACGACAACACAGGGCTAGGCAATGCACGGCAAGGCAAGGAAAGAGTAACGGAAGTAAGGAAGGCAAGGGAAAGCAAAGAAAGGCAAGTGTAACGGAAGGAACGGCACGGCAAGGGGAAACAAGGCTAAGGCACGACAACGCACGGCTAGGCAATGCACGGCAAGGCAAGCAAAGGGTAACGCAAGGCAAGGCACGGTGAGGCTAGACAAGGCTAATGCACGAAAACGCAAGGCTAGGCAATGCACGACAATGCAAGGAAAGCTTAAAGCAAAGGAAGGCAAGGTCAGGCGAGATAAGGCAAAGGCACGACAACGCAAGGCTAGGCAATGCAGGGAAGGCAAGCAAAGAGTAACGGAAGGTAAGCAAGGCAAGGAAAAGCAAGGAAAGGCAAGGGTAACGGAAGGAACGGCACGGCAAGGGGTAAGAAGTCTCAGGCACGACACCGAACGCTAGGCAATGAACGGCAAGGCAAGGAAAGGGTAACGCATGGGAAAGCACGGTCAGGCGAGGCAAGGCTAAGGCACGACAACGCAAGGCTAGGCAATGCACGGAAGGCAAGCAAAGAGTAACGGAAGGTAAGGAAGGCAAGGGAAAGCAAGGAAAGGCAAGTGTAACGAAAGGAACGGCACGGCAAAGGGACACAAGGCTAAGGCACGACAACGCACGCTAGGCAATGCACGGCAAGGGAAGGAAAGGGTAACGCATGGGAAAGAACGGTCAGGGGAGGCAAGGCTAAGGCACGACAACGCAAGGCTTGGCAATGCACGGAAGGCAAGCAAAGAGTAACGGAAGTAAGGAAGGCAAGGGAAAGCAAAGAAAGGCAAGTGTAACGGAAGGAACGGCACGGCAAGGGGAAACAAGGCTAAGGCACGACAACGCACGGCTAGGCAATGCACGGCAAGGCAAGCAAAGGGTAACGCAAGGCAAGGCACGGTGAGGCTAGACAAGGCTAATGCACGAAAACGCAAGGCTAGGCAATGCACGGCAATGCAAGGAAAGCTTAAAGCAAAGGAAGGCAAGGTCAGGCGAGATAAGGCAAAGGCACGACAACGCAAGGCTAGGCAATTCAGGGAAGGCAAGCAAAGAGTAACGGAAGGTAAGCAAGGCAAGGAAAAGCAAGGAAAAGCAAGGGTAACGGAAGGAACGGCACGGCAAGGGGGAACAAGTCTCAGGCACGACACCGAACGCTAGTCAATGAACGGCAAGTCAAGGAAAGGGTTACGCATGGGAAAGCACGGTCAGGCGAGGCAAGGCTAAGGCACGACAACGGAAGGCTAGGCAATGCACGGAAGGCAAGCAAAGAGTAACGGAAGGTAAGGAAGGCAAGGGAAAGCAAGGAAAGGCAAGTGTAACGGAAGGAACGGCACGGCAAGGGGAAACAAGGCTAAGGCACGACAACGCACGCTAGGCAATGCACGGCAAGGCAAGGAAAGGGTAACGCATGGGAAAGCACGCTCAGGCGAAGCAAGGCTAAGGCATGACAACGCAAGGCTAGGCAATGCACGAAAGGCAAGCAAAGAGTAACGGAAGGTAAGGAAGGCAAGGGAAAGCAAGGAAAGGCAAGTGTAACGGAAGGAACGGCACGGCAAGGGGAAACAATGCTAAGGCACGACAACGCACGCTAGGCAATGCACGGCAAGGCAAGGAAAGTGTAACGCATGGGAAAGCACGGTCAGGCGAGGCAAGGCTAAGGCACGACAACCCAAGCCTAGGCAATGCACGGAAGGCAAGCAAAGAGAAACGGAAGGTAAGGAAGGAAAGGGAAAGCAAAGAAAGGCAAGTGTAACCGAAGGAACGGCACAGCAAGGGGAAACAAGGCTAAGGGACGACAACGCACGGCTAGGCAATGCACGGCAAGGCAAGCAAAGGGTAACGCAAGGAAAGGCACGGTGAGGCTAGGCAAGGCTAATGCACGAAAACGCAAGGCTAGGCGATGCACGACAATGCAAGGAAAGCTTAAAGCAAAGGAAGGCAAGGTCAGGCGAGATAAGGCTAAGGCACGACAACGCAAGGCTAGGAAATTCAGGGAAGGCAAGCAAAGAGTAACGGAAGGTAAGCAAGGCAAGGAAAAGGAAGGAAAGGCCAGGGTAACGGAAGGAACGGCACGGCAAGGGGAAACAAGTCTAAGGCACTACACCGAACGCTAGGCAATGAAGGGCAAGGCAAGGAAAGGGTAACGCATTTGAAAGCACGGTCAGGCGAGGCAACGCTGAGGCACGACAACGCAAGGCTAGGCAATGCACGGAAGGCAAGCAAAGAGTAACGGAAGGTAAGGAAGGCAAGGGAAAGGAAGGAAAGGCAAGTGTAACGGAAGGAACGGCACGGCAAGGGGAAACAAGGCTAAGGCACGGCAACGCACGGCTAGGCAATGCACGGCAAGGCAAGGAAAGGGTAACGCAAGGCAAGGCACGGTGAGGCTAGGCAAGGCTAATGAACGACAACGCAAGGCTAGGCAATGCACGACAATGCAAGGAAAGCTTAAAGCAAAGGAAGGCACGGTCAGGCGAGATAAGGCTAAGGCACGACAACGCAAGGCTAGGCAATGCAGGGAAGGGAAGCAAAGAGTAACGGAAGGTAAGCAAGGCAAGGAAAAGCAAGGAAAGGCAAGGGTAACGGAAGGAACTGCACGGCAAGGGGAAACAAGGCTAAGGCACGGCAACGCAGGCTGGGCAATGCACGGCAAGGCAAGGAAAGGGTAACGCATGCGAAAGCACGTTCAGGCGAGGCAAGGCTAAGGCACGACAACGCAAGGCTAGGCAATGCACGGAAGGCAAGCAAAGAGTAACGGAAGGTACGGAAGGCAAGGGAAAGCAAAGAAAGGCAAGTGTAACGGAAGGAACGGCACGGCAAGGGGAAACAAGGCTAAGGCACGACAACACACGCTAGGCAATGCACGGCAAGGCAAGGAAAGGGTAACGCAGGGGAAGGCACGGTCAGGTGAGGCAAGGATAAGGCACGACAATGCAAGGCTAGGCAATGCACGGCAAGGCAAGGAAAGAGTAACGGAAGGAAAGGAAGGCAAGGCAAAGCCAGGCAAGGCAAGTGTAACAAAAGGCACGCAACGGCAAGGGGAAACAAGGCTAAGGCACGACAACACACGGCTAGGAAATGCAAGGCAAGGCAAGTAAAGGGTAACGCAAGGCAAGGCACGGTGAGGCTAGGCAAGGCTAATGCACGACAACGCAAGGCTAGGCAATGCACGACAACGCAAGGCTAGGCAATGCACGACAATGCAAGTAAAGCTTAAAGCAAAGGAAGGCACGGTTAGAAGAGATAAGGCTAAGGCACGACAACGCAAGGCTAGGCAATGCACGGAAGGCAAGAAAAGAGTAACGGAAGGTAAGGAAGGCAAAGGAAAGCAAGGAAAGGCAATGGTAACGGAAGGAACGGCACGGCAAGGGGAAACAAGTCTAAGGCACGACAACGCACGCTAGGCAATGCACGGCAAGGGAAGGAAAGGGTAACGCATGGGAAAGAACGGTCAGGGGAGGCAAGCCTAAGGCATGACAACGCAAGGCTAGGCAATGCACGGAAAGCAAGCAAAGAGTAACGGAACGCAAGGAAGGCAAGGGAAAGAAAGGGAAGGCAAGGGTAACGGAAGGAACGGCACGACAAGGGGTAAGAAGGCTAAGGCACGACAACGCAGGGCTAGGCAATGCACGGCAAGGCAAGGAAAGAGTAACGGAAGGAACGGAAGGCAAGGCAAAGCCAGGCACGGCAAGTGTAACAAAAGGCACGCAACGGCAAGGGGAAACAAGGCTAAGGCACGACAACGCACGGCTAGGCAATGCACGGAAAGGCAAGGAAAGGGTAACTCATGGGAAAGCACGGTCAGGCGATGCAAGGCTAAGGCATGACAACGCAAGGCTAGGCAATGCACGGAAAGCAAGCAAAGAGTAACGGAACGCAAGGAAGGCAAGGGAAAGCAAGGGAAGGCAAGGGTAACGGAAGGAACGGCACGGCAAGGGGTAACAAGGCTAAGGCACGGCAACGCAGGGCTAGGCAATGCACGGCAAGGCAAGGAAAGGGTAACGCAGGGGAAGGCACGGTCAGTTGAGGCAAGGATAAGGCACGACAATGCAAGGCTAGGCAATGCACGGCAAGGCAAGGAAAGAGTAACGGAAGGAAAGGAAGGCAAGTCAAAGCCAGGAGAGGCAAGTGTAACAAAAGGCACGCCACGGCAAGGGGAAACAAGGCTAAGGCACGACAACGCACGGCTAGGCAATGCACGGCAAGGCAAGGAAAGGGTAACGCAAGGCAAGGCACGGTGAGGCTAGGCAAGGCTAATTCACGACAACGCAAGGCTAGGCAATGCACGACAATGCAAGGAAAGCTTAAAGCAAAGGAAGGCACGGTCAGGAGAGATAAGGCTAAGGCACGACAACGCAAGGCTAGGCAATGCAGGGAAGGGAAGCAAAGAGTAACGGAAGGTAAGGAAGGCAAGGGAAAGCAAAGAAAGGCAAGTGTAACGGAAGGAACGGCACGGCAAGGGGAAACAAGGCTAAGGCACGACAACGCAGGGCTAGGCAATGCACGGCAAGGCAAGGAAAGGGTAACGCATGGGAAAGCACGGTCAGGCGAGGCAAGCCTAAGGCATGACAACGCAAGGCTAGGCAATGCACGGAAAGCAAGCAAAGAGTAACGGAACGCAAGGAAGGCAAGGGAAAGCAAGGGAAGGCAAGGGTAACGGAAGGAACGGCACGGCAAGGGGTAACAAGGCTAAGGCACGACAACGCAGGGCTAGGCAATGCACGGCAAGGCAAGGAAAGGGTAACGCAGGGGAAGGCACGGTCAGGTGAGGCAAGGATAAGGCACGACAAAGCAAGGCTAGGCAATGCACGGCAAGGCAAGGAAAGAGTAACGGAAGGAAAGGAAGGCAAGGCAAAGCCAGGCAAGGCAAGTGTAACAAAAGGCACGCAACGGCAAGGGGAATCAAGGCTAAGGCACGACAACGCACGGCTAGGCAATGCACGGCAAGGCAAGGAAAGGGTAACGCAAGGCAAGGCACGGTGAGGCTAGGCAAGGCTAATGCACGACAACGCAAGGCTAGGCAATGCACGACAATGCAAGGAATGCTTAAAGCAAAGGAAGGCACGGTCAGGCGAGATAAGGCTAAGGCACGACAACGCAAGCCTAGGCAATGCACGGAAGGCAAGCAAAGAGTAACGGAAGGTAAGGAAGACAAGGGAAAGCAAGGAAAGGCAAGTGTAACGGAAGGAACGGCACGGCAAGGGGAAACAAGGCTAAGGCACGACAACGCACGCTAGGCAATGCACGGCAAGGCAAGGAAAGGGTAACGCATGGGAAAGCACGGTCAGGCGAGGCAAGCCTAAGGCATGACAACGCAAGGCTAGGCAATGCACGGAAAGCAAGCAAAGAGTAACGGAACGCAAGGAAGGCAAGGGAAAGCAAGGGAAGGCAAGGGTAACGGAAGGAACGGCACGGCAAGGGCTAACAAGGCTAAGGCACGACAACGCAGGGCTAGGCAATGCACGTCAAAGCAAGGAAAGAGTAACGGAAGGAACGGAAGGCAAGGCAAAGCCAGGCAAGGCAAGTGTAACAAAAGGCACGCAACGGCAAGGGGAAACAAGGCTAAGGCACGACAACACACGGCTAGGAAATGCACGGCAAGTCAAGGAAAGGGTAACGCAAGGCAAGGCACGGTGAGGCTAGGCAAGGCTAATGCACGACAACACAAGGCTAGGCAATGCACGACAATGCAAGTAAAGCTTAAAGCAAAGGAAGGCACGGTCAGAAGAGATAAGGCTAAGGCACGACAACGCAAGGCTAGGCAATGCAGGGAAGGCAAGCAAAGAGTAACGGAAGGTAAGGAAGGCAAAGGAAAGCAAGGAAATGCAATGGTAACGGAAGGAACGGCACGGCAAGGGGAAACAAGTCTAAGGCACGACAACGCACGCTAGGCAATGCACGGCAAGGGAAGGAAAGGGTAACGCATGGGAAAGAACGGTCAGGGGAGGCAAGGCTAAGGCACGACAACGCAAGGCTTGGCAATGCACGGAAGGCAAGCAAGGAGTAACGGAATGCAAGGAAGGAAAGGGAAAGCAAGGGAAGGCAAGGGTAACGGAAGGAACGGCACGGCAAGGGGTAACAAGCCTAAGGCACGACAACACAGGGCTAGGAAATGCACGGTAAGGCAAGGAAAGGGTAACGCAAGGCAAGGCACGGTGAGGCTAGGCAAGGTTAATGCACGACAACGCAAGGCTAGGCAATGCACGACAATACAAGGAAAGCTTAAAGCAAAGGAAGGCACGGTCAGTCGAGATAAGGGTAAGGCACGACAACGCAAGGCTAGGCAATGCACGGAAGGCAAGCAAAGAGTAACGGAAGGAAAGGAAGGCAAGGCAAAGCCAGGCAAGGCAAGTGTAACAAAAGGCACGCAACGGCAAGGGGAAACAAGGCTATGGCACGACAACACACGGCTAGGAAATGCACGGCAAGGCAAGGAAAGGGTAACGCAAGGCAAGGCACGGTGAGGCTAGGCAAGGCTAATGCACGACAACGCAAGGCTAGGCAATGCACGACAATGCAAGTAAAGCTTAAAGCAAAGGAAGGCACGGTCAGGCGAGATAAGGCTAAGGCACGACAACGCAAGGCTAGGCAAAGCAGGGAAGGCAAGCAAAGAGTAACGGAAGGTAAGGAAGGCAAGGGAAAGCAAGGAAAGGCAATGGTAACGGAAGGAACGGCACGGCAAGGGGAAACAAGTCTAAGGCACGACAACGCACGCTAGGCAATGCACGGCAAGGCAAGGAAAGCGTAACGCATGGGAAAGCACGGTCAGGGGAGGCAAGGCTAAGGCACGACAACGCAAGGCTTGGCAATGCACGGAAGGCAAGCAAAGAGTAACGGATGGTAAGGAAGGCAAGGGAAAGCAAAGAAAGGCAAGTGTAACGGAAGGAACGGCACGGCAAGGGGAAACAATGCTAAGGCACGACAACGCACGCTAGGCAATGCGCGGCAAGGTAAGGAAACGGTAACGCATGGGAAAGCACGGTCAGGCCAGGCAAGGCTAAGGCACGACAACCCAAGGCTAGGCAATGCACGGAAGGCAAGCAAAGAGAAACGGAAGGTAAGGAACGAAAGTGAAAGCAAAGAAAGGCAAGTGTAACGGAAGGAACGGCACGGCAAGGGAAAACAAGGCTAAGGTACGACAACGCACGGCTAGGCAATGCACGGCAAGGCAAGCAAAGTGTAACGCAAGGAAAGGCACGGTGAGGCTAGGCAAGGCTAATGCACGAAAACGCAAGGGTAGGCGATGCACGACAATGCAAGGAAAGCTTAAAGCAAAGGAAGGCAAGGTCAGGCGATATAAGGCTAAGGCACGACAACGCAAGGCTAGGAAATTCAGGGAAGGCAAGCAAAGAGTAACGAAAGGTAAGCAAGGCAAGGAAAAGGAAGGAAAGGCCAGGGTAACGGAAGGAACGGCACGGCAAGGGGGAACAAGTCTCAGGCACGACACCGAACGCTAGGCAATGAACGGCAAGGCAAGGAAAGGGTAACGCATGGGAAAGCACGGTCAGGCGAGGCAAGGCTAAGGCACGACAACGCAAGGCTAGGCAATGCACGGAAGGCAAGCAAAGAGTAACGGAAGGTAAGGAAGGCAAGGGAAAGCAAGGAAAGGCAAGTGTAACGAAAGGAACGGCACGGCAAGGGGAAACAAGGCTAAGGCACGACAACGCACGCTAGGCAATGCACGGCAAGGCAAGGAAAGGGTAACGCATGGGAAAGCACGCTCAGGCGAAGCAAGGCTAAGGCATGACAAGGCAAGGCTAGGCAATGCACGGAAGGCAAGCAAAGAGTAACGGAAGGTAAGGAAGGCAAGGGAAAGCAAGGAAAGGCAAGTGTAACGGAAGGAACGGCACGGCAAGGGGAAACAATGCTAAGGCACGACAACGCACGCTAGGCAATGCACGGCAAGGCAAGGAAAGGGTAACGCATGGGAAAGCACGGTCAGGCGAGGCAAGGCTAAGGCACGACAACCCAAGGCTAGGCAATGCACGGAAGGCAAGCAAAGAGAAACGGAAGGTAAGGAAGGAAAGGGAAAGCAAAGAAAGGCAAGTGTAACCGAAGGAACGGCACGGCAAGGGGAAACAAGGCTAAGGCACGACAACGCACGGCTAGGCAATGCACGGCAAGGCAAGCAAAGGGTAACGCAAGGAAAGGCACGGTGAGGCTAGGCAAGGCTAATGCACGAAAACGCAAGGCTAGGCGGTGCACTACAATGCAAGGAATGCTTAAAGCAAAGGAAGGCAAGGTCAGGCGAGATAAGGCTAAGGCACGACAACGCAAGGCTAGGAAATTCAGGGAAGGCAAGCAAAGAGTAACGGAAGGTAAGCAAGGCAAGGAAAAGGAAGGAAAGGCCAGGGTAACGGAAGGAACGGCACGGCAAGGGGAAACAAGTCTAAGGCACGACACCGAACGCTAGGCAATGAAGGGCAAGGCAAGGAAAGGGTAACGCATTTGAAAGCACGGTCAGGCGAGGCAACGCTAAGGCACGACAACGCAAGGCTAGGCAATGCACGGAAGGCAAGCAAAGAGTAACGGAAGGTAAGGAAGGCAAGGGAAAGGAAGGAAAGGCAAGTGTAACGGAAGGAACGGCACGGCAAGGGGAAACAAGGCTAAGGCAAGGCAACGCACGGCTAGGCAATGCACGGCAAGGCAAGGAAAGGGTAACGCAAGGCAAGGCACGGTGAGGCTAGGCAAGGCTAATGCACGACAACGCAAGGCTAGGCAATGCACGACAATGCAAGGAAAGCTTAAAGCAAAGGAAGGCACGGTCAGGCGAGATAAGGCTAAGGCACGACAACGCAAGGCTAGGCAATGCAGGGAAGGGAAGCAAAGAGTAACGGAAGGTAAGCAAGGCAAGGAAAAGCAAGGAAAGGCAAGGGTAACGGAAGGAACTGCACGGCAAGGGGAAACAAGGCTAAGGCACGGCAACGCAGGCTGGGCAATGCACGGCAAGGCAAGGAAAGGGTAACGCATGCGAAAGCACGTTCAGGCGAGGCAAGGCTAAGGCACGACAACGCAAGGCTAGGCAATGCACGGAAGGCAAGCAAAGAGTAACGGAAGTTACGGAAGGCAAGGGAAAGCAAAGAAAGGCAAGTGTAACGGAAGGAACGGCTCGGCAAGGGGAAACAAGGCTCAGGCACGACAACACACGCTAGGCAATGCACGGCAAGGCAAGGAAAGGGTAACGCAGGGGAAGGCACGGTCAGGTGAGGCAAGGAGAAGGCACGACAATGCAAGGCTAGGCAATGCACGGCAAGGCAAGGAGAGTAACGGAAGGAAAGGAAGGCAAGGCAAAGCCAGGCAAGGCAAGTGTAACAAAAGGCACGCAACGGCAAGGGGAAACAAGGCTAAGGCACGACAACACACGGCTAGGAAATGCAAGGCAAGGCAAGTAAAGGGTAACGCAAGGCAAGGCACGGTGAGGCTAGGCAAGGGTAATGCACGACAACGCAAGGCTAGGCAATGCACGACAATACAAGTAAAGCTTAAAGCAAAGGAAGGCACGGTTAGAAGAGATAAGGCTAAGGCACGACAACGCAAGGCTAGGCAATGCAGGGAAGGCAAGAAAAGAGTAACGGAAGGTAAGGAAGGCAAAGGAAAGCAAGGAAAGGCAATGGTAACGGAAGGAACGGCACGGCAAGGGGAAACAAGTCTAAGGCACGACAACGCACGCTAGGCAATGCACGGCAAGGGAAGGAAAGGGTAACGCATGGGAAAGAACGGTCAGAGGAGGCAAGCCTAAGGCATGACAACGCAAGGCTAGGCAATGCACGGAAAGCAAGCAAAGAGTAACGGAACGCAAGGAAGGCAAGGGAAAGCAAGGGAAGGCAAGGGTAACGGAAGGAACGGCACGGCAAGGGGTAAGAAGGCTAAGGCACGACAACACAGGGCTAGGCAATGCACGGCAAGGCAAGGAAAGAGTAACGGAAGTAAGGAAGGCAAGGGAAAGCAAAGAAAGGCAAGTGTAACGGAAGGAACGGCACGGCAAGGGGAAACAAGGCTAAGGCACGACAACGCACGGCTAGGCAATGCACGGCAAGGCAAGCAAAGGGTAACGCAAGGCAAGGCACGGTGAGGCTAGACAAGGCTAATGCACGAAAACGCAAGGCTAGGCAATGCACGACAATGCAAGGAAAGCTTAAAGCAAAGGAAGGCAAGGTCAGGCGAGATAAGGCAAAGGCACGACAACGCAAGGCTAGGCAATGCAGGGAAGGCAAGCAAAGAGTAACGGAAGGTAAGCAAGGCAAGGAAAAGCAAGGAAAGGCAAGGGTAACGGAAGGAACGGCACGGCAAGGGGTAAGAAGTCTCAGGCACGACACCGAACGCTAGGCAATGAACGGCAAGGCAAGGAAAGGGTAACGCATGGGAAAGCACGGTCAGGCGAGGCAAGGCTAAGGCACGACAACGCAAGGCTAGGCAATGCACGGAAGGCAAGCAAAGAGTAACGGAAGGTAAGGAAGGCAAGGGAAAGCAAGGAAAGGCAAGTGTAACGAAAGGAACGGCACGGCAAAGGGACACAAGGCTAAGGCACGACAACGCACGCTAGGCAATGCACGGCAAGGGAAGGAAAGGGTAACGCATGGGAAAGAACGGTCAGGGGAGGCAAGGCTAAGGCACGACAACGCAAGGCTTGGCAATGCACGGAAGGCAAGCAAAGAGTAACGGAAGTAAGGAAGGCAAGGGAAAGCAAAGAAAGGCAAGTGTAACGGAAGGAACGGCACGGCAAGGGGAAACAAGGCTAAGGCACGACAACGCACGGCTAGGCAATGCACGGCAAGGCAAGCAAAGGGTAACGCAAGGCAAGGCACGGTGAGGCTAGACAAGGCTAATGCACGAAAACGCAAGGCTAGGCAATGCACGGCAATGCAAGGAAAGCTTAAAGCAAAGGAAGGCAAGGTCAGGCGAGATAAGGCAAAGGCACGACAACGCAAGGCTAGGCAATTCAGGGAAGGCAAGCAAAGAGTAACGGAAGGTAAGCAAGGCAAGGAAAAGCAAGGAAAAGCAAGGGTAACGGAAGGAACGGCACGGCAAGGGGGAACAAGTCTCAGGCACGACACCGAACGCTAGTCAATGAACGGCAAGTCAAGGAAAGGGTTACGCATGGGAAAGCACGGTCAGGCGAGGCAAGGCTAAGGCACGACAACGGAAGGCTAGGCAATGCACGGAAGGCAAGCAAAGAGTAACGGAAGGTAAGGAAGGCAAGGGAAAGCAAGGAAAGGCAAGTGTAACGGAAGGAACGGCACGGCAAGGGGAAACAAGGCTAAGGCACGACAACGCACGCTAGGCAATGCACGGCAAGGCAAGGAAAGGGTAACGCATGGGAAAGCACGCTCAGGCGAAGCAAGGCTAAGGCATGACAACGCAAGGCTAGGCAATGCACGAAAGGCAAGCAAAGAGTAACGGAAGGTAAGGAAGGCAAGGGAAAGCAAGGAAAGGCAAGTGTAACGGAAGGAACGGCACGGCAAGGGGAAACAATGCTAAGGCACGACAACGCACGCTAGGCAATGCACGGCAAGGCAAGGAAAGTGTAACGCATGGGAAAGCACGGTCAGGCGAGGCAAGGCTAAGGCACGACAACCCAAGCCTAGGCAATGCACGGAAGGCAAGCAAAGAGAAACGGAAGGTAAGGAAGGAAAGGGAAAGCAAAGAAAGGCAAGTGTAACCGAAGGAACGGCACAGCAAGGGGAAACAAGGCTAAGGGACGACAACGCACGGCTAGGCAATGCACGGCAAGGCAAGCAAAGGGTAACGCAAGGAAAGGCACGGTGAGGCTAGGCAAGGCTAATGCACGAAAACGCAAGGCTAGGCGATGCACGACAATGCAAGGAAAGCTTAAAGCAAAGGAAGGCAAGGTCAGGCGAGATAAGGCTAAGGCACGACAACGCAAGGCTAGGAAATTCAGGGAAGGCAAGCAAAGAGTAACGGAAGGTAAGCAAGGCAAGGAAAAGGAAGGAAAGGCCAGGGTAACGGAAGGAACGGCACGGCAAGGGGAAACAAGTCTAAGGCACTACACCGAACGCTAGGCAATGAAGGGCAAGGCAAGGAAAGGGTAACGCATTTGAAAGCACGGTCAGGCGAGGCAACGCTGAGGCACGACAACGCAAGGCTAGGCAATGCACGGAAGGCAAGCAAAGAGTAACGGAAGGTAAGGAAGGCAAGGGAAAGGAAGGAAAGGCAAGTGTAACGGAAGGAACGGCACGGCAAGGGGAAACAAGGCTAAGGCACGGCAACGCACGGCTAGGCAATGCACGGCAAGGCAAGGAAAGGGTAACGCAAGGCAAGGCACGGTGAGGCTAGGCAAGGCTAATGAACGACAACGCAAGGCTAGGCAATGCACGACAATGCAAGGAAAGCTTAAAGCAAAGGAAGGCACGGTCAGGCGAGATAAGGCTAAGGCACGACAACGCAAGGCTAGGCAATGCAGGGAAGGGAAGCAAAGAGTAACGGAAGGTAAGCAAGGCAAGGAAAAGCAAGGAAAGGCAAGGGTAACGGAAGGAACTGCACGGCAAGGGGAAACAAGGCTAAGGCACGGCAACGCAGGCTGGGCAATGCACGGCAAGGCAAGGAAAGGGTAACGCATGCGAAAGCACGTTCAGGCGAGGCAAGGCTAAGGCACGACAACGCAAGGCTAGGCAATGCACGGAAGGCAAGCAAAGAGTAACGGAAGGTACGGAAGGCAAGGGAAAGCAAAGAAAGGCAAGTGTAACGGAAGGAACGGCACGGCAAGGGGAAACAAGGCTAAGGCACGACAACACACGCTAGGCAATGCACGGCAAGGCAAGGAAAGGGTAACGCAGGGGAAGGCACGGTCAGGTGAGGCAAGGATAAGGCACGACAATGCAAGGCTAGGCAATGCACGGCAAGGCAAGGAAAGAGTAACGGAAGGAAAGGAAGGCAAGGCAAAGCCAGGCAAGGCAAGTGTAACAAAAGGCACGCAACGGCAAGGGGAAACAAGGCTAAGGCACGACAACACACGGCTAGGAAATGCAAGGCAAGGCAAGTAAAGGGTAACGCAAGGCAAGGCACGGTGAGGCTAGGCAAGGCTAATGCACGACAACGCAAGGCTAGGCAATGCACGACAATGCAAGTAAAGCTTAAAGCAAAGGAAGGCACGGTTAGAAGAGATAAGGCTAAGGCACGACAACGCAAGGCTAGGCAATGCACGGAAGGCAAGAAAAGAGTAACGGAAGGTAAGGAAGGCAAAGGAAAGCAAGGAAAGGCAATGGTAACGGAAGGAACGGCACGGCAAGGGGAAACAAGTCTAAGGCACGACAACGCACGCTAGGCAATGCACGGCAAGGGAAGGAAAGGGTAACGCATGGGAAAGAACGGTCAGGGGAGGCAAGCCTAAGGCATGACAACGCAAGGCTAGGCAATGCACGGAAAGCAAGCAAAGAGTAACGGAACGCAAGGAAGGCAAGGGAAAGAAAGGGAAGGCAAGGGTAACGGAAGGAACGGCACGACAAGGGGTAAGAAGGCTAAGGCACGACAACGCAGGGCTAGGCAATGCACGGCAAGGCAAGGAAAGAGTAACGGAAGGAACGGAAGGCAAGGCAAAGCCAGGCACGGCAAGTGTAACAAAAGGCACGCAACGGCAAGGGGAAACAAGGCTAAGGCACGACAACGCACGGCTAGGCAATGCACGGAAAGGCAAGGAAAGGGTAACTCATGGGAAAGCACGGTCAGGCGATGCAAGGCTAAGGCATGACAACGCAAGGCTAGGCAATGCACGGAAAGCAAGCAAAGAGTAACGGAACGCAAGGAAGGCAAGGGAAAGCAAGGGAAGGCAAGGGTAACGGAAGGAACGGCACGGCAAGGGGTAACAAGGCTAAGGCACGGCAACGCAGGGCTAGGCAATGCACGGCAAGGCAAGGAAAGGGTAACGCAGGGGAAGGCACGGTCAGTTGAGGCAAGGATAAGGCACGACAATGCAAGGCTAGGCAATGCACGGCAAGGCAAGGAAAGAGTAACGGAAGGAAAGGAAGGCAAGTCAAAGCCAGGAGAGGCAAGTGTAACAAAAGGCACGCCACGGCAAGGGGAAACAAGGCTAAGGCACGACAACGCACGGCTAGGCAATGCACGGCAAGGCAAGGAAAGGGTAACGCAAGGCAAGGCACGGTGAGGCTAGGCAAGGCTAATTCACGACAACGCAAGGCTAGGCAATGCACGACAATGCAAGGAAAGCTTAAAGCAAAGGAAGGCACGGTCAGGAGAGATAAGGCTAAGGCACGACAACGCAAGGCTAGGCAATGCAGGGAAGGGAAGCAAAGAGTAACGGAAGGTAAGGAAGGCAAGGGAAAGCAAAGAAAGGCAAGTGTAACGGAAGGAACGGCACGGCAAGGGGAAACAAGGCTAAGGCACGACAACGCAGGGCTAAGCAATGCACGGCAAGGCAAGGAAAGGGTAACGCATGGGAAAGCACGGTCAGGCGAGGCAAGCCTAAGGCATGACAACGCAAGGCTAGGCAATGCACGGAAAGCAAGCAAAGAGTAACGGAACGCAAGGAAGGCAAGGGAAAGCAAGGGAAGGCAAGGGTAACGGAAGGAACGGCACGGCAAGGGGTAACAAGGCTAAGGCACGGCAACGCAGGGCTAGGCAATGCACGGCAAGGCAAGGAAAGGGTAACGCAGGGGAAGGCACGGTCAGTTGAGGCAAGGATAAGGCACGACAATGCAAGGCTAGGCAATGCACGGAAAGGCAAGGAAAGAGTAACGGAAGGAAAGGAAGGCAAGTCAAAGCCAGGAGAGGCAAGTGTAACAAAAGGCACGCCACGGCAAGGGGAAACAAGGCTAAGGCACGACAACGCACGGCTAGGCAATGCACGGCAAGGCAAGGAAAGGGTAACGCAAGGCAAGGCACGGTGAGGCTAGGCAAGGCTAATTCACGACAACGCAAGGCTAGGCAATGCACGACAATGCAAGGAAAGCTTAAAGCAAAGGAAGGCACGGTCAGGAGAGATAAGGCTAAGGCACGACAACGCAAGGCTAGGCAATGCAGGGAAGGGAAGCAAAGAGTAACGGAAGGTAAGGAAGGCAAGGGAAAGCAAAGAAAGGCAAGTGTAACGGAAGGAACGGCACGGCAAGGGGAAACAAGGCTAAGGCACGACAACGCAGGGCTAGGCAATGCACGGCAAGGCAAGGAAAGGGTAAAGCATGGGAAAGCACGGTCAGGCGAGGCAAGCCTAAGGCATGACAACGCAAGGCTAGGCAATGCACGGAAAGCAAGCAAAGAGTAACGGAACGCAAGGAAGGCAAGGGAAAGCAAGGGAAGGCAAGGGTAACGGAAGGAACGGCACGGCAAGGGGTAACAAGGCTAAGGCACGACAACGCAGGGCTAGGCAATGCACGGCAAGGCAAGGAAAGGGTAACGCAGGGGAAGGCACGGTCAGGTGAGGCAAGGATAAGGCACGACAAAGCAAGGCTAGGCAATGCACGGCAAGGCAAGGAAAGAGTAACGGAAGGAAAGGAAGGCAAGGCAAAGCCAGGCAAGGCAAGTGTAACAAAAGGCACGCAACGGCAAGGGGAATCAAGGCTAAGGCACGACAACGCACGGCTAGGCAATGCACGGCAAGGCAAGGAAAGGGTAACGCAAGGCAAGGCACGGTGAGGCTAGGCAAGGCTAATGCACGACAACGCAAGGCTAGGCAATGCACGACAATGCAAGGAATGCTTAAAGCAAAGGAAGGCACGGTCAGGCGAGATAAGGCTAAGGCACGACAACGCAAGCCTAGGCAATGCACGGAAGGCAAGCAAAGAGTAACGGAAGGTAAGGAAGACAAGGGAAAGCAAGGAAAGGCAAGTGTAACGGAAGGAACGGCACGGCAAGGGGAAACAAGGCTAAGGCACGACAACGCACGCTAGGCAATGCACGGCAAGGCAAGGAAAGGGTAACGCATGGGAAAGCACGGTCAGGCGAGGCAAGCCTAAGGCATGACAACGCAAGGCTAGGCAATGCACGGAAAGCAAGCAAAGAGTAACGGAACGCAAGGAAGGCAAGGGAAAGCAAGGGAAGGCAAGGGTAACGGAAGGAACGGCACGGCAAGGGCTAACAAGGCTAAGGCACGACAACGCAGGGCTAGGCAATGCACGTCAAAGCAAGGAAAGAGTAACGGAAGGAACGGAAGGCAAGGCAAAGCCAGGCAAGGCAAGTGTAACAAAAGGCACGCAACGGCAAGGGGAAACAAGGCTAAGGCACGACAACACACGGCTAGGAAATGCACGGCAAGTCAAGGAAAGGGTAACGCAAGGCAAGGCACGGTGAGGCTAGGCAAGGCTAATGCACGACAACACAAGGCTAGGCAATGCACGACAATGCAAGTAAAGCTTAAAGCAAAGGAAGGCACGGTCAGAAGAGATAAGGCTAAGGCACGACAACGCAAGGCTAGGCAATGCAGGGAAGGCAAGCAAAGAGTAACGGAAGGTAAGGAAGGCAAAGGAAAGCAAGGAAATGCAATGGTAACGGAAGGAACGGCACGGCAAGGGGAAACAAGTCTAAGGCACGACAACGCACGCTAGGCAATGCACGGCAAGGGAAGGAAAGGGTAACGCATGGGAAAGAACGGTCAGGGGAGGCAAGGCTAAGGCACGACAACGCAAGGCTTGGCAATGCACGGAAGGCAAGCAAGGAGTAACGGAATGCAAGGAAGGAAAGGGAAAGCAAGGGAAGGCAAGGGTAACGGAAGGAACGGCACGGCAAGGGGTAACAAGCCTAAGGCACGACAACACAGGGCTAGGAAATGCACGGTAAGGCAAGGAAAGGGTAACGCAAGGCAAGGCACGGTGAGGCTAGGCAAGGTTAATGCACGACAACGCAAGGCTAGGCAATGCACGACAATACAAGGAAAGCTTAAAGCAAAGGAAGGCACGGTCAGTCGAGATAAGGGTAAGGCACGACAACGCAAGGCTAGGCAATGCACGGAAGGCAAGCAAAGAGTAACGGAAGGAAAGGAAGGCAAGGCAAAGCCAGGCAAGGCAAGTGTAACAAAAGGCACGCAACGGCAAGGGGAAACAAGGCTATGGCACGACAACACACGGCTAGGAAATGCACGGCAAGGCAAGGAAAGGGTAACGCAAGGCAAGGCACGGTGAGGCTAGGCAAGGCTAATGCACGACAACGCAAGGCTAGGCAATGCACGACAATGCAAGTAAAGCTTAAAGCAAAGGAAGGCACGGTCAGGCGAGATAAGGCTAAGGCACGACAACGCAAGGCTAGGCAAAGCAGGGAAGGCAAGCAAAGAGTAACGGAAGGTAAGGAAGGCAAGGGAAAGCAAGGAAAGGCAATGGTAACGGAAGGAACGGCACGGCAAGGGGAAACAAGTCTAAGGCACGACAACGCACGCTAGGCAATGCACGGCAAGGCAAGGAAAGCGTAACGCATGGGAAAGCACGGTCAGGGGAGGCAAGGCTAAGGCACGACAACGCAAGGCTTGGCAATGCACGGAAGGCAAGCAAAGAGTAACGGATGGTAAGGAAGGCAAGGGAAAGCAAAGAAAGGCAAGTGTAACGGAAGGAACGGCACGGCAAGGGGAAACAATGCTAAGGCACGACAACGCACGCTAGGCAATGCGCGGCAAGGTAAGGAAACGGTAACGCATGGGAAAGCACGGTCAGGCCAGGCAAGGCTAAGGCACGACAACCCAAGGCTAGGCAATGCACGGAAGGCAAGCAAAGAGAAACGGAAGGTAAGGAACGAAAGTGAAAGCAAAGAAAGGCAAGTGTAACGGAAGGAACGGCACGGCAAGGGAAAACAAGGCTAAGGTACGACAACGCACGGCTAGGCAATGCACGGCAAGGCAAGCAAAGTGTAACGCAAGGAAAGGCACGGTGAGGCTAGGCAAGGCTAATGCACGAAAACGCAAGGGTAGGCGATGCACGACAATGCAAGGAAAGCTTAAAGCAAAGGAAGGCAAGGTCAGGCGATATAAGGCTAAGGCACGACAACGCAAGGCTAGGAAATTCAGGGAAGGCAAGCAAAGAGTAACGAAAGGTAAGCAAGGCAAGGAAAAGGAAGGAAAGGCCAGGGTAACGGAAGGAACGGCACGGCAAGGGGGAACAAGTCTCAGGCACGACACCGAACGCTAGGCAATGAACGGCAAGGCAAGGAAAGGGTAACGCATGGGAAAGCACGGTCAGGCGAGGCAAGGCTAAGGCACGACAACGCAAGGCTAGGCAATGCACGGAAGGCAAGCAAAGAGTAACGGAAGGTAAGGAAGGCAAGGGAAAGCAAGGAAAGGCAAGTGTAACGAAAGGAACGGCACGGCAAGGGGAAACAAGGCTAAGGCACGACAACGCACGCTAGGCAATGCACGGCAAGGCAAGGAAAGGGTAACGCATGGGAAAGCACGCTCAGGCGAAGCAAGGCTAAGGCATGACAAGGCAAGGCTAGGCAATGCACGGAAGGCAAGCAAAGAGTAACGGAAGGTAAGGAAGGCAAGGGAAAGCAAGGAAAGGCAAGTGTAACGGAAGGAACGGCACGGCAAGGGGAAACAATGCTAAGGCACGACAACGCACGCTAGGCAATGCACGGCAAGGCAAGGAAAGGGTAACGCATGGGAAAGCACGGTCAGGCGAGGCAAGGCTAAGGCACGACAACCCAAGGCTAGGCAATGCACGGAAGGCAAGCAAAGAGAAACGGAAGGTAAGGAAGGAAAGGGAAAGCAAAGAAAGGCAAGTGTAACCGAAGGAACGGCACGGCAAGGGGAAACAAGGCTAAGGCACGACAACGCACGGCTAGGCAATGCACGGCAAGGCAAGCAAAGGGTAACGCAAGGAAAGGCACGGTGAGGCTAGGCAAGGCTAATGCACGAAAACGCAAGGCTAGGCGGTGCACTACAATGCAAGGAATGCTTAAAGCAAAGGAAGGCAAGGTCAGGCGAGATAAGGCTAAGGCACGACAACGCAAGGCTAGGAAATTCAGGGAAGGCAAGCAAAGAGTAACGGAAGGTAAGCAAGGCAAGGAAAAGGAAGGAAAGGCCAGGGTAACGGAAGGAACGGCACGGCAAGGGGAAACAAGTCTAAGGCACGACACCGAACGCTAGGCAATGAAGGGCAAGGCAAGGAAAGGGTAACGCATTTGAAAGCACGGTCAGGCGAGGCAACGCTAAGGCACGACAACGCAAGGCTAGGCAATGCACGGAAGGCAAGCAAAGAGTAACGGAAGGTAAGGAAGGCAAGGGAAAGGAAGGAAAGGCAAGTGTAACGGAAGGAACGGCACGGCAAGGGGAAACAAGGCTAAGGCAAGGCAACGCACGGCTAGGCAATGCACGGCAAGGCAAGGAAAGGGTAACGCAAGGCAAGGCACGGTGAGGCTAGGCAAGGCTAATGCACGACAACGCAAGGCTAGGCAATGCACGACAATGCAAGGAAAGCTTAAAGCAAAGGAAGGCACGGTCAGGCGAGATAAGGCTAAGGCACGACAACGCAAGGCTAGGCAATGCAGGGAAGGGAAGCAAAGAGTAACGGAAGGTAAGCAAGGCAAGGAAAAGCAAGGAAAGGCAAGGGTAACGGAAGGAACTGCACGGCAAGGGGAAACAAGGCTAAGGCACGGCAACGCAGGCTGGGCAATGCACGGCAAGGCAAGGAAAGGGTAACGCATGCGAAAGCACGTTCAGGCGAGGCAAGGCTAAGGCACGACAACGCAAGGCTAGGCAATGCACGGAAGGCAAGCAAAGAGTAACGGAAGTTACGGAAGGCAAGGGAAAGCAAAGAAAGGCAAGTGTAACGGAAGGAACGGCTCGGCAAGGGGAAACAAGGCTCAGGCACGACAACACACGCTAGGCAATGCACGGCAAGGCAAGGAAAGGGTAACGCAGGGGAAGGCACGGTCAGGTGAGGCAAGGAGAAGGCACGACAATGCAAGGCTAGGCAATGCACGGCAAGGCAAGGAGAGTAACGGAAGGAAAGGAAGGCAAGGCAAAGCCAGGCAAGGCAAGTGTAACAAAAGGCACGCAACGGCAAGGGGAAACAAGGCTAAGGCACGACAACACACGGCTAGGAAATGCAAGGCAAGGCAAGTAAAGGGTAACGCAAGGCAAGGCACGGTGAGGCTAGGCAAGGGTAATGCACGACAACGCAAGGCTAGGCAATGCACGACAATACAAGTAAAGCTTAAAGCAAAGGAAGGCACGGTTAGAAGAGATAAGGCTAAGGCACGACAACGCAAGGCTAGGCAATGCAGGGAAGGCAAGAAAAGAGTAACGGAAGGTAAGGAAGGCAAAGGAAAGCAAGGAAAGGCAATGGTAACGGAAGGAACGGCACGGCAAGGGGAAACAAGTCTAAGGCACGACAACGCACGCTAGGCAATGCACGGCAAGGGAAGGAAAGGGTAACGCATGGGAAAGAACGGTCAGAGGAGGCAAGCCTAAGGCATGACAACGCAAGGCTAGGCAATGCACGGAAAGCAAGCAAAGAGTAACGGAACGCAAGGAAGGCAAGGGAAAGCAAGGGAAGGCAAGGGTAACGGAAGGAACGGCACGGCAAGGGGTAAGAAGGCTAAGGCACGACAACACAGGGCTAGGCAATGCACGGCAAGGCAAGGAAAGAGTAACGGAAGTAAGGAAGGCAAGGGAAAGCAAAGAAAGGCAAGTGTAACGGAAGGAACGGCACGGCAAGGGGAAACAAGGCTAAGGCACGACAACGCACGGCTAGGCAATGCACGGCAAGGCAAGCAAAGGGTAACGCAAGGCAAGGCACGGTGAGGCTAGACAAGGCTAATGCACGAAAACGCAAGGCTAGGCAATGCACGACAATGCAAGGAAAGCTTAAAGCAAAGGAAGGCAAGGTCAGGCGAGATAAGGCAAAGGCACGACAACGCAAGGCTAGGCAATGCAGGGAAGGCAAGCAAAGAGTAACGGAAGGTAAGCAAGGCAAGGAAAAGCAAGGAAAGGCAAGGGTAACGGAAGGAACGGCACGGCAAGGGGTAAGAAGTCTCAGGCACGACACCGAACGCTAGGCAATGAACGGCAAGGCAAGGAAAGGGTAACGCATGGGAAAGCACGGTCAGGCGAGGCAAGGCTAAGGCACGACAACGCAAGGCTAGGCAATGCACGGAAGGCAAGCAAAGAGTAACGGAAGGTAAGGAAGGCAAGGGAAAGCAAGGAAAGGCAAGTGTAACGAAAGGAACGGCACGGCAAAGGGACACAAGGCTAAGGCACGACAACGCACGCTAGGCAATGCACGGCAAGGGAAGGAAAGGGTAACGCATGGGAAAGAACGGTCAGGGGAGGCAAGGCTAAGGCACGACAACGCAAGGCTTGGCAATGCACGGAAGGCAAGCAAAGAGTAACGGAAGTAAGGAAGGCAAGGGAAAGCAAAGAAAGGCAAGTGTAACGGAAGGAACGGCACGGCAAGGGGAAACAAGGCTAAGGCACGACAACGCACGGCTAGGCAATGCACGGCAAGGCAAGCAAAGGGTAACGCAAGGCAAGGCACGGTGAGGCTAGACAAGGCTAATGCACGAAAACGCAAGGCTAGGCAATGCACGGCAATGCAAGGAAAGCTTAAAGCAAAGGAAGGCAAGGTCAGGCGAGATAAGGCAAAGGCACGACAACGCAAGGCTAGGCAATTCAGGGAAGGCAAGCAAAGAGTAACGGAAGGTAAGCAAGGCAAGGAAAAGCAAGGAAAAGCAAGGGTAACGGAAGGAACGGCACGGCAAGGGGGAACAAGTCTCAGGCACGACACCGAACGCTAGTCAATGAACGGCAAGTCAAGGAAAGGGTTACGCATGGGAAAGCACGGTCAGGCGAGGCAAGGCTAAGGCACGACAACGGAAGGCTAGGCAATGCACGGAAGGCAAGCAAAGAGTAACGGAAGGTAAGGAAGGCAAGGGAAAGCAAGGAAAGGCAAGTGTAACGGAAGGAACGGCACGGCAAGGGGAAACAAGGCTAAGGCACGACAACGCACGCTAGGCAATGCACGGCAAGGCAAGGAAAGGGTAACGCATGGGAAAGCACGCTCAGGCGAAGCAAGGCTAAGGCATGACAACGCAAGGCTAGGCAATGCACGAAAGGCAAGCAAAGAGTAACGGAAGGTAAGGAAGGCAAGGGAAAGCAAGGAAAGGCAAGTGTAACGGAAGGAACGGCACGGCAAGGGGAAACAATGCTAAGGCACGACAACGCACGCTAGGCAATGCACGGCAAGGCAAGGAAAGTGTAACGCATGGGAAAGCACGGTCAGGCGAGGCAAGGCTAAGGCACGACAACCCAAGCCTAGGCAATGCACGGAAGGCAAGCAAAGAGAAACGGAAGGTAAGGAAGGAAAGGGAAAGCAAAGAAAGGCAAGTGTAACCGAAGGAACGGCACAGCAAGGGGAAACAAGGCTAAGGGACGACAACGCACGGCTAGGCAATGCACGGCAAGGCAAGCAAAGGGTAACGCAAGGAAAGGCACGGTGAGGCTAGGCAAGGCTAATGCACGAAAACGCAAGGCTAGGCGATGCACGACAATGCAAGGAAAGCTTAAAGCAAAGGAAGGCAAGGTCAGGCGAGATAAGGCTAAGGCACGACAACGCAAGGCTAGGAAATTCAGGGAAGGCAAGCAAAGAGTAACGGAAGGTAAGCAAGGCAAGGAAAAGGAAGGAAAGGCCAGGGTAACGGAAGGAACGGCACGGCAAGGGGAAACAAGTCTAAGGCACTACACCGAACGCTAGGCAATGAAGGGCAAGGCAAGGAAAGGGTAACGCATTTGAAAGCACGGTCAGGCGAGGCAACGCTGAGGCACGACAACGCAAGGCTAGGCAATGCACGGAAGGCAAGCAAAGAGTAACGGAAGGTAAGGAAGGCAAGGGAAAGGAAGGAAAGGCAAGTGTAACGGAAGGAACGGCACGGCAAGGGGAAACAAGGCTAAGGCACGGCAACGCACGGCTAGGCAATGCACGGCAAGGCAAGGAAAGGGTAACGCAAGGCAAGGCACGGTGAGGCTAGGCAAGGCTAATGAACGACAACGCAAGGCTAGGCAATGCACGACAATGCAAGGAAAGCTTAAAGCAAAGGAAGGCACGGTCAGGCGAGATAAGGCTAAGGCACGACAACGCAAGGCTAGGCAATGCAGGGAAGGGAAGCAAAGAGTAACGGAAGGTAAGCAAGGCAAGGAAAAGCAAGGAAAGGCAAGGGTAACGGAAGGAACTGCACGGCAAGGGGAAACAAGGCTAAGGCACGGCAACGCAGGCTGGGCAATGCACGGCAAGGCAAGGAAAGGGTAACGCATGCGAAAGCACGTTCAGGCGAGGCAAGGCTAAGGCACGACAACGCAAGGCTAGGCAATGCACGGAAGGCAAGCAAAGAGTAACGGAAGGTACGGAAGGCAAGGGAAAGCAAAGAAAGGCAAGTGTAACGGAAGGAACGGCACGGCAAGGGGAAACAAGGCTAAGGCACGACAACACACGCTAGGCAATGCACGGCAAGGCAAGGAAAGGGTAACGCAGGGGAAGGCACGGTCAGGTGAGGCAAGGATAAGGCACGACAATGCAAGGCTAGGCAATGCACGGCAAGGCAAGGAAAGAGTAACGGAAGGAAAGGAAGGCAAGGCAAAGCCAGGCAAGGCAAGTGTAACAAAAGGCACGCAACGGCAAGGGGAAACAAGGCTAAGGCACGACAACACACGGCTAGGAAATGCAAGGCAAGGCAAGTAAAGGGTAACGCAAGGCAAGGCACGGTGAGGCTAGGCAAGGCTAATGCACGACAACGCAAGGCTAGGCAATGCACGACAATGCAAGTAAAGCTTAAAGCAAAGGAAGGCACGGTTAGAAGAGATAAGGCTAAGGCACGACAACGCAAGGCTAGGCAATGCACGGAAGGCAAGAAAAGAGTAACGGAAGGTAAGGAAGGCAAAGGAAAGCAAGGAAAGGCAATGGTAACGGAAGGAACGGCACGGCAAGGGGAAACAAGTCTAAGGCACGACAACGCACGCTAGGCAATGCACGGCAAGGGAAGGAAAGGGTAACGCATGGGAAAGAACGGTCAGGGGAGGCAAGCCTAAGGCATGACAACGCAAGGCTAGGCAATGCACGGAAAGCAAGCAAAGAGTAACGGAACGCAAGGAAGGCAAGGGAAAGAAAGGGAAGGCAAGGGTAACGGAAGGAACGGCACGACAAGGGGTAAGAAGGCTAAGGCACGACAACGCAGGGCTAGGCAATGCACGGCAAGGCAAGGAAAGAGTAACGGAAGGAACGGAAGGCAAGGCAAAGCCAGGCACGGCAAGTGTAACAAAAGGCACGCAACGGCAAGGGGAAACAAGGCTAAGGCACGACAACGCACGGCTAGGCAATGCACGGAAAGGCAAGGAAAGGGTAACTCATGGGAAAGCACGGTCAGGCGATGCAAGGCTAAGGCATGACAACGCAAGGCTAGGCAATGCACGGAAAGCAAGCAAAGAGTAACGGAACGCAAGGAAGGCAAGGGAAAGCAAGGGAAGGCAAGGGTAACGGAAGGAACGGCACGGCAAGGGGTAACAAGGCTAAGGCACGGCAACGCAGGGCTAGGCAATGCACGGCAAGGCAAGGAAAGGGTAACGCAGGGGAAGGCACGGTCAGTTGAGGCAAGGATAAGGCACGACAATGCAAGGCTAGGCAATGCACGGCAAGGCAAGGAAAGAGTAACGGAAGGAAAGGAAGGCAAGTCAAAGCCAGGAGAGGCAAGTGTAACAAAAGGCACGCCACGGCAAGGGGAAACAAGGCTAAGGCACGACAACGCACGGCTAGGCAATGCACGGCAAGGCAAGGAAAGGGTAACGCAAGGCAAGGCACGGTGAGGCTAGGCAAGGCTAATTCACGACAACGCAAGGCTAGGCAATGCACGACAATGCAAGGAAAGCTTAAAGCAAAGGAAGGCACGGTCAGGAGAGATAAGGCTAAGGCACGACAACGCAAGGCTAGGCAATGCAGGGAAGGGAAGCAAAGAGTAACGGAAGGTAAGGAAGGCAAGGGAAAGCAAAGAAAGGCAAGTGTAACGGAAGGAACGGCACGGCAAGGGGAAACAAGGCTAAGGCACGACAACGCAGGGCTAAGCAATGCACGGCAAGGCAAGGAAAGGGTAACGCATGGGAAAGCACGGTCAGGCGAGGCAAGCCTAAGGCATGACAACGCAAGGCTAGGCAATGCACGGAAAGCAAGCAAAGAGTAACGGAACGCAAGGAAGGCAAGGGAAAGCAAGGGAAGGCAAGGGTAACGGAAGGAACGGCACGGCAAGGGGTAACAAGGCTAAGGCACGGCAACGCAGGGCTAGGCAATGCACGGCAAGGCAAGGAAAGGGTAACGCAGGGGAAGGCACGGTCAGTTGAGGCAAGGATAAGGCACGACAATGCAAGGCTAGGCAATGCACGGCAAGGCAAGGAAAGAGTAACGGAAGGAAAGGAAGGCAAGTCAAAGCCAGGAGAGGCAAGTGTAACAAAAGGCACGCCACGGCAAGGGGAAACAAGGCTAAGGCACGACAACGCACGGCTAGGCAATGCACGGCAAGGCAAGGAAAGGGTAACGCAAGGCAAGGCACGGTGAGGCTAGGCAAGGCTAATTCACGACAACGCAAGGCTAGGCAATGCACGACAATGCAAGGAAAGCTTAAAGCAAAGGAAGGCACGGTCAGGAGAGATAAGGCTAAGGCACGACAACGCAAGGCTAGGCAATGCAGGGAAGGGAAGCAAAGAGTAACGGAAGGTAAGGAAGGCAAGGGAAAGCAAAGAAAGGCAAGTGTAACGGAAGGAACGGCACGGCAAGGGGAAACAAGGCTAAGGCACGACAACGCAGGGCTAGGCAATGCACGGCAAGGCAAGGAAAGGGTAAAGCATGGGAAAGCACGGTCAGGCGAGGCAAGCCTAAGGCATGACAACGCAAGGCTAGGCAATGCACGGAAAGCAAGCAAAGAGTAACGGAACGCAAGGAAGGCAAGGGAAAGCAAGGGAAGGCAAGGGTAACGGAAGGAACGGCACGGCAAGGGGTAACAAGGCTAAGGCACGACAACGCAGGGCTAGGCAATGCACGGCAAGGCAAGGAAAGGGTAACGCAGGGGAAGGCACGGTCAGGTGAGGCAAGGATAAGGCACGACAAAGCAAGGCTAGGCAATGCACGGCAAGGCAAGGAAAGAGTAACGGAAGGAAAGGAAGGCAAGGCAAAGCCAGGCAAGGCAAGTGTAACAAAAGGCACGCAACGGCAAGGGGAATCAAGGCTAAGGCACGACAACGCACGGCTAGGCAATGCACGGCAAGGCAAGGAAAGGGTAACGCAAGGCAAGGCACGGTGAGGCTAGGCAAGGCTAATGCACGACAACGCAAGGCTAGGCAATGCACGACAATGCAAGGAATGCTTAAAGCAAAGGAAGGCACGGTCAGGCGAGATAAGGCTAAGGCACGACAACGCAAGCCTAGGCAATGCACGGAAGGCAAGCAAAGAGTAACGGAAGGTAAGGAAGACAAGGGAAAGCAAGGAAAGGCAAGTGTAACGGAAGGAACGGCACGGCAAGGGGAAACAAGGCTAAGGCACGACAACGCACGCTAGGCAATGCACGGCAAGGCAAGGAAAGGGTAACGCATGGGAAAGCACGGTCAGGCGAGGCAAGCCTAAGGCATGACAACGCAAGGCTAGGCAATGCACGGAAAGCAAGCAAAGAGTAACGGAACGCAAGGAAGGCAAGGGAAAGCAAGGGAAGGCAAGGGTAACGGAAGGAACGGCACGGCAAGGGCTAACAAGGCTAAGGCACGACAACGCAGGGCTAGGCAATGCACGTCAAAGCAAGGAAAGAGTAACGGAAGGAACGGAAGGCAAGGCAAAGCCAGGCAAGGCAAGTGTAACAAAAGGCACGCAACGGCAAGGGGAAACAAGGCTAAGGCACGACAACACACGGCTAGGAAATGCACGGCAAGTCAAGGAAAGGGTAACGCAAGGAAAGGCACGGTGAGGCTAGGCAAGGCTAATGCACGAAAACGCAAGGCTAGGCGATGCACGACAATGCAAGGAAAGCTTAAAGCAAAGGAAGGCAAGGTCAGGCGAGATAAGGCTAAGGCACGACAACGCAAGGCTAGGAAATTCAGGGAAGGCAAGCAAAGAGTAACGGAAGGTAAGCAAGGCAAGGAAAAGGAAGGAAAGGCCAGGGTAACGGAAGGAACGGCACGGCAAGGGGAAACAAGTCTAAGGCACTACACCGAACGCTAGGCAATGAAGGGCAAGGCAAGGAAAGGGTAACGCATTTGAAAGCACGGTCAGGCGAGGCAACGCTGAGGCACGACAACGCAAGGCTAGGCAATGCACGGAAGGCAAGCAAAGAGTAACGGAAGGTAAGGAAGGCAAGGGAAAGGAAGGAAAGGCAAGTGTAACGGAAGGAACGGCACGGCAAGGGGAAACAAGGCTAAGGCACGGCAACGCACGGCTAGGCAATGCACGGCAAGGCAAGGAAAGGGTAACGCAAGGCAAGGCACGGTGAGGCTAGGCAAGGCTAATGAACGACAACGCAAGGCTAGGCAATGCACGACAATGCAAGGAAAGCTTAAAGCAAAGGAAGGCACGGTCAGGCGAGATAAGGCTAAGGCACGACAACGCAAGGCTAGGCAATGCAGGGAAGGGAAGCAAAGAGTAACGGAAGGTAAGCAAGGCAAGGAAAAGCAAGGAAAGGCAAGGGTAACGGAAGGAACTGCACGGCAAGGGGAAACAAGGCTAAGGCACGGCAACGCAGGCTGGGCAATGCACGGCAAGGCAAGGAAAGGGTAACGCATGCGAAAGCACGTTCAGGCGAGGCAAGGCTAAGGCACGACAACGCAAGGCTAGGCAATGCACGGAAGGCAAGCAAAGAGTAACGGAAGGTACGGAAGGCAAGGGAAAGCAAAGAAAGGCAAGTGTAACGGAAGGAACGGCACGGCAAGGGGAAACAAGGCTAAGGCACGACAACACACGCTAGGCAATGCACGGCAAGGCAAGGAAAGGGTAACGCAGGGGAAGGCACGGTCAGGTGAGGCAAGGATAAGGCACGACAATGCAAGGCTAGGCAATGCACGGCAAGGCAAGGAAAGAGTAACGGAAGGAAAGGAAGGCAAGGCAAAGCCAGGCAAGGCAAGTGTAACAAAAGGCACGCAACGGCAAGGGGAAACAAGGCTAAGGCACGACAACACACGGCTAGGAAATGCAAGGCAAGGCAAGTAAAGGGTAACGCAAGGCAAGGCACGGTGAGGCTAGGCAAGGCTAATGCACGACAACGCAAGGCTAGGCAATGCACGACAATGCAAGTAAAGCTTAAAGCAAAGGAAGGCACGGTTAGAAGAGATAAGGCTAAGGCACGACAACGCAAGGCTAGGCAATGCACGGAAGGCAAGAAAAGAGTAACGGAAGGTAAGGAAGGCAAAGGAAAGCAAGGAAAGGCAATGGTAACGGAAGGAACGGCACGGCAAGGGGAAACAAGTCTAAGGCACGACAACGCACGCTAGGCAATGCACGGCAAGGGAAGGAAAGGGTAACGCATGGGAAAGAACGGTCAGGGGAGGCAAGCCTAAGGCATGACAACGCAAGGCTAGGCAATGCACGGAAAGCAAGCAAAGAGTAACGGAACGCAAGGAAGGCAAGGGAAAGAAAGGGAAGGCAAGGGTAACGGAAGGAACGGCACGACAAGGGGTAAGAAGGCTAAGGCACGACAACGCAGGGCTAGGCAATGCACGGCAAGGCAAGGAAAGAGTAACGGAAGGAACGGAAGGCAAGGCAAAGCCAGGCACGGCAAGTGTAACAAAAGGCACGCAACGGCAAGGGGAAACAAGGCTAAGGCACGACAACGCACGGCTAGGCAATGCACGGAAAGGCAAGGAAAGGGTAACTCATGGGAAAGCACGGTCAGGCGATGCAAGGCTAAGGCATGACAACGCAAGGCTAGGCAATGCACGGAAAGCAAGCAAAGAGTAACGGAACGCAAGGAAGGCAAGGGAAAGCAAGGGAAGGCAAGGGTAACGGAAGGAACGGCACGGCAAGGGGTAACAAGGCTAAGGCACGGCAACGCAGGGCTAGGCAATGCACGGCAAGGCAAGGAAAGGGTAACGCAGGGGAAGGCACGGTCAGTTGAGGCAAGGATAAGGCACGACAATGCAAGGCTAGGCAATGCACGGCAAGGCAAGGAAAGAGTAACGGAAGGAAAGGAAGGCAAGTCAAAGCCAGGAGAGGCAAGTGTAACAAAAGGCACGCCACGGCAAGGGGAAACAAGGCTAAGGCACGACAACGCACGGCTAGGCAATGCACGGCAAGGCAAGGAAAGGGTAACGCAAGGCAAGGCACGGTGAGGCTAGGCAAGGCTAATTCACGACAACGCAAGGCTAGGCAATGCACGACAATGCAAGGAAAGCTTAAAGCAAAGGAAGGCACGGTCAGGAGAGATAAGGCTAAGGCACGACAACGCAAGGCTAGGCAATGCAGGGAAGGGAAGCAAAGAGTAACGGAAGGTAAGGAAGGCAAGGGAAAGCAAAGAAAGGCAAGTGTAACGGAAGGAACGGCACGGCAAGGGGAAACAAGGCTAAGGCACGACAACGCAGGGCTAAGCAATGCACGGCAAGGCAAGGAAAGGGTAACGCATGGGAAAGCACGGTCAGGCGAGGCAAGCCTAAGGCATGACAACGCAAGGCTAGGCAATGCACGGAAAGCAAGCAAAGAGTAACGGAACGCAAGGAAGGCAAGGGAAAGCAAGGGAAGGCAAGGGTAACGGAAGGAACGGCACGGCAAGGGGTAACAAGGCTAAGGCACGGCAACGCAGGGCTAGGCAATGCACGGCAAGGCAAGGAAAGGGTAACGCAGGGGAAGGCACGGTCAGTTGAGGCAAGGATAAGGCACGACAATGCAAGGCTAGGCAATGCACGGCAAGGCAAGGAAAGAGTAACGGAAGGAAAGGAAGGCAAGTCAAAGCCAGGAGAGGCAAGTGTAACAAAAGGCACGCCACGGCAAGGGGAAACAAGGCTAAGGCACGACAACGCACGGCTAGGCAATGCACGGCAAGGCAAGGAAAGGGTAACGCAAGGCAAGGCACGGTGAGGCTAGGCAAGGCTAATTCACGACAACGCAAGGCTAGGCAATGCACGACAATGCAAGGAAAGCTTAAAGCAAAGGAAGGCACGGTCAGGAGAGATAAGGCTAAGGCACGACAACGCAAGGCTAGGCAATGCAGGGAAGGGAAGCAAAGAGTAACGGAAGGTAAGGAAGGCAAGGGAAAGCAAAGAAAGGCAAGTGTAACGGAAGGAACGGCACGGCAAGGGGAAACAAGGCTAAGGCACGACAACGCAGGGCTAGGCAATGCACGGCAAGGCAAGGAAAGGGTAAAGCATGGGAAAGCACGGTCAGGCGAGGCAAG
The DNA here is from genome assembly GCF_037893015.1 of Macrotis lagotis. Taxonomy (NCBI): domain Eukaryota; kingdom Metazoa; phylum Chordata; class Mammalia; order Peramelemorphia; family Peramelidae; genus Macrotis; species Macrotis lagotis. The sequence goes on from NW_027421910.1 coordinate 806,698, forward strand.
CCTAAGGCATGACAACGCAAGGCTAGGCAATGCACGGAAAGCAAGCAAAGAGTAACGGAACGCAAGGAAGGCAAGGGAAAGCAAGGGAAGGCAAGGGTAACGGAAGGAACGGCACGGCAAGGGGTAACAAGGCTAAGGCACGACAACGCAGGGCTAGGCAATGCACGGCAAGGCAAGGAAAGGGTAACGCAGGGGAAGGCACGGTCAGGTGAGGCAAGGATAAGGCACGACAAAGCAAGGCTAGGCAATGCACGGCAAGGCAAGGAAAGAGTAACGGAAGGAAAGGAAGGCAAGGCAAAGCCAGGCAAGGCAAGTGTAACAAAAGGCACGCAACGGCAAGGGGAATCAAGGCTAAGGCACGACAACGCACGGCTAGGCAATGCACGGCAAGGCAAGGAAAGGGTAACGCAAGGCAAGGCACGGTGAGGCTAGGCAAGGCTAATGCACGACAACGCAAGGCTAGGCAATGCACGACAATGCAAGGAATGCTTAAAGCAAAGGAAGGCACGGTCAGGCGAGATAAGGCTAAGGCACGACAACGCAAGCCTAGGCAATGCACGGAAGGCAAGCAAAGAGTAACGGAAGGTAAGGAAGACAAGGGAAAGCAAGGAAAGGCAAGTGTAACGGAAGGAACGGCACGGCAAGGGGAAACAAGGCTAAGGCACGACAACGCACGCTAGGCAATGCACGGCAAGGCAAGGAAAGGGTAACGCATGGGAAAGCACGGTCAGGCGAGGCAAGCCTAAGGCATGACAACGCAAGGCTAGGCAATGCACGGAAAGCAAGCAAAGAGTAACGGAACGCAAGGAAGGCAAGGGAAAGCAAGGGAAGGCAAGGGTAACGGAAGGAACGGCACGGCAAGGGCTAACAAGGCTAAGGCACGACAACGCAGGGCTAGGCAATGCACGTCAAAGCAAGGAAAGAGTAACGGAAGGAACGGAAGGCAAGGCAAAGCCAGGCAAGGCAAGTGTAACAAAAGGCACGCAACGGCAAGGGGAAACAAGGCTAAGGCACGACAACACACGGCTAGGAAATGCACGGCAAGGCAAGGAAAGGGTAACGCAAGGCAAGGCACGGTGAGGCTAGGCAAGGCTAATGCACGACAACACAAGGCTAGGCAATGCACGACAATGCAAGTAAAGCTTAAAGCAAAGGAAGGCACGGTCAGAAGAGATAAGGCTAAGGCACGACAACGCAAGGCTAGGCAATGCAGGGAAGGCAAGCAAAGAGTAACGGAAGGTAAGGAAGGCAAAGGAAAGCAAGGAAATGCAATGGTAACGGAAGGAACGGCACGGCAAGGGGAAACAAGTCTAAGGCACGACAACGCACGCTAGGCAATGCACGGCAAGGGAAGGAAAGGGTAACGCATGGGAAAGAACGGTCAGGGGAGGCAAGGCTAAGGCACGACAACGCAAGGCTTGGCAATGCACGGAAGGCAAGCAAGGAGTAACGGAATGCAAGGAAGGAAAGGGAAAGCAAGGGAAGGCAAGGGTAACGGAAGGAACGGCACGGCAAGGGGTAACAAGCCTAAGGCACGACAACACAGGGCTAGGAAATGCACGGTAAGGCAAGGAAAGGGTAACGCAAGGCAAGGCACGGTGAGGCTAGGCAAGGTTAATGCACGACAACGCAAGGCTAGGCAATGCACGACAATACAAGGAAAGCTTAAAGCAAAGGAAGGCACGGTCAGTCGAGATAAGGGTAAGGCACGACAACGCAAGGCTAGGCAATGCACGGAAGGCAAGCAAAGAGTAACGGAAGGAAAGGAAGGCAAGGCAAAGCCAGGCAAGGCAAGTGTAACAAAAGGCACGCAACGGCAAGGGGAAACAAGGCTATGGCACGACAACACACGGCTAGGAAATGCACGGCAAGGCAAGGAAAGGGTAACGCAAGGCAAGGCACGGTGAGGCTAGGCAAGGCTAATGCACGACAACGCAAGGCTAGGCAATGCACGACAATGCAAGTAAAGCTTAAAGCAAAGGAAGGCACGGTCAGGCGAGATAAGGCTAAGGCACGACAACGCAAGGCTAGGCAATGCAGGGAAGGCAAGCAAAGAGTAACGGAAGGTAAGGAAGGCAAGGGAAAGCAAGGAAAGGCAATGGTAACGGAAGGAACGGCACGGCAAGGGGAAACAAGTCTAAGGCACGACAACGCACGCTAGGCAATGCACGGCAAGGCAAGGAAAGCGTAACGCATGGGAAAGCACGGTCAGGGGAGGCAAGGCTAAGGCACGACAACGCAAGGCTTGGCAATGCACGGAAGGCAAGCAAAGAGTAACGGATGGTAAGGAAGGCAAGGGAAAGCAAAGAAAGGCAAGTGTAACGGAAGGAACGGCACGGCAAGGGGAAACAATGCTAAGGCACGACAACGCACGCTAGGCAATGCGCGGCAAGGTAAGGAAACGGTAACGCATGGGAAAGCACGGTCAGGCCAGGCAAGGCTAAGGCACGACAACCCAAGGCTAGGCAATGCACGGAAGGCAAGCAAAGAGAAACGGAAGGTAAGGAACGAAAGGAAAGCAAAGAAAGGCAAGTGTAACGGAAGGAACGGCACGGCAAGGGAAAACAAGGCTAAGGTACGACAACGCACGGCTAGGCAATGCACGGCAAGGCAAGCAAAGTGTAACGCAAGGAAAGGCACGGTGAGGCTAGGCAAGGCTAATGCACGAAAACGCAAGGGTAGGCGATGCACGACAATGCAAGGAAAGCTTAAAGCAAAGGAAGGCAAGGTCAGGCGATATAAGGCTAAGGCACGACAACGCAAGGCTAGGAAATTCAGGGAAGGCAAGCAAAGAGTAACGAAAGGTAAGCAAGGCAAGGAAAAGGAAGGAAAGGCCAGGGTAACGGAAGGAACGGCACGGCAAGGGGAAACAAGTCTAAGGCACGACACCGAACGCTAGGCAATGAACGGCAAGGCAAGGAAAGGGTAACGCATTTGAAAGCACGGTCAGGCGAGGCAACGCTAAGGCACGACAACGCAAGGCTAGGCAATGCACGGAAGAAAAGCAAAGAGTAACGGAAGGTAAGGAAGGCAAGGGAAAGCAAGGAAAGGCAAGTGTAACGGAAGGAACGGCACGGCAAGGGGAAACAAGGCTAAGGCACGACAACGCACGGCTAGGCAATGCACGGAAAGACAAGGAAAGGGTAACGCATGGGAAAGCACGGTCAGGCGATGCAAGGCTAAGGCATGACAACGCAAGGCTAGGCAATGCACGGAAAGCAAGCAAAGAGTAACGGAACGCAAGGAAGGCAAGGGAAAGCAAGGGAAGGCAAGGGTAACGGAAGGAACGGCACGGCAAGGGGTAAGAAGGCTAAGGCACGGCAACGCAGGGCTAGGCAATGCACGGCAAGGCAAGGAAAGGGTAACGCAGGGGAAGGCACGGTCAGGTGAGGCAAGGATAAGGCACGACAATGCAAGACTAGGCAATGCACGGCAAGGCAAGGAAAGAGTAACGGAAGGAAAGGAAGGCAAGTCAAAGCCAGGAAAGGCAAGTGTAACAAAAGGCACGCCACGGCAAGGGGAAACAAGGCTAAGGCACGACAACGCACGGCTAGGCAATGCACGGCAAGGCAAGGAAAGGGTAACGCAAGGCAAGGCACGGTGAGGCTAGACAAGGCTAATGCACGACAACGCAAGGCTAGGCAATGCACGACAATGCAAGGAAAGCTTAAAGCAAAGGAAGGCACGGTCAGGCGAGATAAGGCTGAGGCACGACAACGCAAGGCTAGGCAATGCAGGGAAGGGAAGCAAAGAGTAACGGAATGTAAGCAAGGCAAGGAAAAGCAAGGAAAGGCAAGGGTAACGGAAGGAACTGCACGGCAAGGGGAAACAAGGCTAAGGCACGGCAACGCAGGCTGGGCAATACACGGCAAGGCAAGGAAAGGGTAACGCATGGGAAAGCACGTTCAGGTGAGGCAAGGCTAAGGCACGACAACGCAAGGCTTGGCAATGCACGGAAGGCAAGGAAAGAGTAACGGAAGGTAAGGAAGGCAAGGGAAAGCAAAGAAAGGCAAGTGTAACGGAAGGAACGGCACGGCAAGGGGAAACAAGGCCAAGGCACGACAACGCACGCTAGGCAATGCACAGCAAGGCAAGGAAAGGGTAACGCATGGGAAAGCACGGTCAGGCGAGGCAAGCCTAAGGCATGACAACGCAAGGCTAGGCAATGCACGGAAAGCAAGCAAAGAGTAACGGAACGCAAGGAAGGTAAGGGAAAGCAAGGGAAGGCAAGGGTAACGGAAGGAACGGCACGGCAAGGGGTAACAAGGCTAAGGCACGACAACGCAAGGCTAGGCAATGCACGGCAAGGCAAGGAAAGGGTAACGCAGGGGAAGGCACGGTCAGGTGAGGAAAGGATAAGGCACGACAATGCAAGGCTAGGCAATGCACGGCAAGGCAAGGAAAGAGTAACGGAAGGAAAGGAAGGCAAGGCAAAGCCAGGCAAGGCAAGTGTAACAAAAGGCACGCAACGGCAAGGGGAAACAAGGCTAAGGCACGACAACACACGGCTAGGAAATGCAAGGCAAGGCAAGTAAAGGGTAACGCAAGGCAAGGCACGGTGAGGCTAGACAAGGCTAATGCACGAAAACGCAAGGCTAGGCAATGCACGACAATGCAAGGAAAGCTTAAAGCAAAGGAAGGCAAGGACAGGCGAGATAAGGCAAAGGCACGACAACGCAAGGCTAGGAAATTCAGGGAAGGCAAGCAAAGAGTAACGGAAGGTAAGCAAGGCAAGGAAAAGCAAGGAAAGGCAAGGGTAACGGAAGGAACGGCACGGCAAGGGGGAACAAGTCTCAGGCACGACACGGAACGCTAGGCAATGAACGGCAAGGCAAGGAAAGGGTAACGCATGGTAAAGCACGGTCAGGCGAGGCAAGGCTAAGGCACGACAACGCAAGGCTAGGCAATGCACGGAAGGCAAGCAAAGAGTAACGGAAGGTAAGGAAGGCAAGGGAAAGCAAGGAAAAGCAAGTGTAACGGAAGGAACGGCACGGCAAGGGGAAACAAGGCTAAGGCACGACAACGCACGCTAGGCAATGCACGGCAAGGCAAGGAAAGGGTAACGCATGGGAAAGCACGGTCAGGCGAGGCAAGCCTAAGGCATGACAACGCAAGGCTAAGCAATGCACGGAAAGCAAGCAAAGAGTAACGGAACGCAAGGAAGGCAAGGGAAAGCAAGGGAAGGCAAGGGTAACGGAAGGAACGGCACGGCAAGGGGTAACAAGGCTAAGGCACGACAACGCAGGGCTAGGCAATGCACGGCAAGGCAAGGAAAGGGTAACGCAGGGGAAGGCACGGTCAGGTGAGGCAAGGATAAAGCACGACAATGCAAGGCTAGGCAATGCACGGCAAGGCAAGGAAAGAGTAACGGAAGGAAAGGAAGGCAAGGCAAAGCCAGGCAAGGCAAGTGTAACAAAAGGCACGCAACGGCAAGGGGAAACAAGGCTAAGGAACGACAACACACGGCTAGGAAATGCAAGGCAAGGCAAGTAAAGGGTAACGCAAGGCAAGGCACGGTGAGGCTAGGCAAGGGTAATGCACGACAACGCAAGGCTAGGCAATGCACGACAATACAAGTGAAGCTTAAAGCAAAGGAAGGCACGGTTAGAAGAGATAAGGCTAAGGCACGACAACGCAAGGCTAGGCAATGCAGGGAAGGCAAGCAAAGAGTAACGGAAGGTAAGGAAGGCAAAGGAAAGCAAGGAAAGGCAATGGTAACGGAAGGAACGGCACGGCAAGGGGAAACAAGTCTAAGGCACGACAACGCACGCTAGGCAATGCACGGCAAGGGAAGGAAAGGGTAACGCATGGGAAAGAACGGTCAGGGGAGGCAAGGCTAAGGCACGACAACGCAAGGCTTGGCAATGCACGGAAGGCAAGCAAAGAGTAACGGAAGTAAGGAAGGCAAGGGAAAGCAAAGAAAGGCAAGTGTAACGGAAGGAACGGCACGGCAAGGGGAAACAAGGCTAAGGCACGACAACGCACGGCTAGGCAATGCACGGCAAGGCAAGCAAAGGGTAACGCAAGGCAAGGCACGGTGAGGCTAGACAAGGCTAATGCACGAAAACGCAAGGCTAGGCAATGCACGACAATGCAAGGAAAGCTTAAAGCAAAGGAAGGCAAGGTCAGGCGAGATAAGGCAAAGGCACGACAACGCAAGGCTAGGCAATGCAGGGAAGGCAAGCAAAGAGTAACGGAAGGTAAGCAAGGCAAGGAAAAGCAAGGAAAGGCAAGGGTAACGGAAGGAACGGCACGGCAAGGGGGAACAAGTCTCAGGCACGACACCGAACGCTAGGCAATGAACGGCAAGGCAAGGAAAGGGTAACGCATGGGAAAGCACGGTCAGTCGAGGCAAGGCTAAGGCACGACAACGCAAGGCTAGGCAATGCACGGAAGGCAAGCAAAGAGTAACGGAAGGTAAGGAAGGCAAGGGAAAGCAAGGAAAGGCAAGTGTAACGAAAGGAACGGCACGGCAAGGGGAAACAAGGCTAAGGCACGACAACGCACGCTAGGCAATGCACGGCAAAGCAAGGAAAGGGTAACGCATGGGAAAGCACGCTCAGGCGAAGGAAGGCTAAGGCATGACAAGGCAAAGCTAGGCAATGCACGGAAGGCAAGCAAAGAGTAACGGAAGGTAAGGAAGGCAAGGGAAAGCAAGGAAAGGCAAGTGTAACGGAAGGAACGGCACGGCAAGGGGAAACAATGCTAAGGCACGACAACGCACGCTAGGCAATGCACGGCAAGGCAAGTAAAGCTTAAAGCAAAGGAAGGCACGGTTAGAAGAGATAAGGCTAAGGCACGACAACGCAAGGCTAGGCAATGCACGGAAGGCAAGAAAAGAGTAACGGAAGGTAAGGAAGGCAAAGGAAAGCAAGGAAAGGCAATGGTAACGGAAGGAACGGCACGGCAAGGGGAAACAAGTCTAAGGCACGACAACGCACGCTAGGCAATGCACGGCAAGGGAAGGAAAGGGTAACGCATGGGAAAGAACGGTCAGGGGAGGCAAGCCTAAGGCATGACAACGCAAGGCTAGGCAATGCACGGAAAGCAAGCAAAGAGTAACGGAACGCAAGGAAGGCAAGGGAAAGAAAGGGAAGGCAAGGGTAACGGAAGGAACGGCACGACAAGGGGTAAGAAGGCTAAGGCACGACAACGCAGGGCTAGGCAATGCACGGCAAGGCAAGGAAAGAGTAACGGAAGGAACGGAAGGCAAGGCAAAGCCAGGCACGGCAAGTGTAACAAAAGGCACGCAACGGCAAGGGGAAACAAGGCTAAGGCACGACAACGCACGGCTAGGCAATGCACGGAAAGGCAAGGAAAGGGTAACTCATGGGAAAGCACGGTCAGGCGATGCAAGGCTAAGGCATGACAACGCAAGGCTAGGCAATGCACGGAAAGCAAGCAAAGAGTAACGGAACGCAAGGAAGGCAAGGGAAAGCAAGGGAAGGCAAGGGTAACGGAAGGAACGGCACGGCAAGGGGTAACAAGGCTAAGGCACGGCAACGCAGGGCTAGGCAATGCACGGCAAGGCAAGGAAAGGGTAACGCAGGGGAAGGCACGGTCAGTTGAGGCAAGGATAAGGCACGACAATGCAAGGCTAGGCAATGCACGGCAAGGCAAGGAAAGAGTAACGGAAGGAAAGGAAGGCAAGTCAAAGCCAGGAGAGGCAAGTGTAACAAAAGGCACGCCACGGCAAGGGGAAACAAGGCTAAGGCACGACAACGCACGGCTAGGCAATGCACGGCAAGGCAAGGAAAGGGTAACGCAAGGCAAGGCACGGTGAGGCTAGGCAAGGCTAATTCACGACAACGCAAGGCTAGGCAATGCACGACAATGCAAGGAAAGCTTAAAGCAAAGGAAGGCACGGTCAGGAGAGATAAGGCTAAGGCACGACAACGCAAGGCTAGGCAATGCAGGGAAGGGAAGCAAAGAGTAACGGAAGGTAAGGAAGGCAAGGGAAAGCAAAGAAAGGCAAGTGTAACGGAAGGAACGGCACGGCAAGGGGAAACAAGGCTAAGGCACGACAACGCAGGGCTAGGCAATGCACGGCAAGGCAAGGAAAGGGTAAAGCATGGGAAAGCACGGTCAGGCGAGGCAAGCCTAAGGCATGACAACGCAAGGCTAGGCAATGCACGGAAAGCAAGCAAAGAGTAACGGAACGCAAGGAAGGCAAGGGAAAGCAAGGGAAGGCAAGGGTAACGGAAGGAACGGCACGGCAAGGGGTAACAAGGCTAAGGCACGACAACGCAGGGCTAGGCAATGCACGGCAAGGCAAGGAAAGGGTAACGCAGGGGAAGGCACGGTCAGGTGAGGCAAGGATAAGGCACGACAAAGCAAGGCTAGGCAATGCACGGCAAGGCAAGGAAAGAGTAACGGAAGGAAAGGAAGGCAAGGCAAAGCCAGGCAAGGCAAGTGTAACAAAAGGCACGCAACGGCAAGGGGAATCAAGGCTAAGGCACGACAACGCACGGCTAGGCAATGCACGGCAAGGCAAGGAAAGGGTAACGCAAGGCAAGGCACGGTGAGGCTAGGCAAGGCTAATGCACGACAACGCAAGGCTAGGCAATGCACGACAATGCAAGGAATGCTTAAAGCAAAGGAAGGCACGGTCAGGCGAGATAAGGCTAAGGCACGACAACGCAAGCCTAGGCAATGCACGGAAGGCAAGCAAAGAGTAACGGAAGGTAAGGAAGACAAGGGAAAGCAAGGAAAGGCAAGTGTAACGGAAGGAACGGCACGGCAAGGGGAAACAAGGCTAAGGCACGACAACGCACGCTAGGCAATGCACGGCAAGGCAAGGAAAGGGTAACGCATGGGAAAGCACGGTCAGGCGAGGCAAGCCTAAGGCATGACAACGCAAGGCTAGGCAATGCACGGAAAGCAAGCAAAGAGTAACGGAACGCAAGGAAGGCAAGGGAAAGCAAGGGAAGGCAAGGGTAACGGAAGGAACGGCACGGCAAGGGCTAACAAGGCTAAGGCACGACAACGCAGGGCTAGGCAATGCACGTCAAAGCAAGGAAAGAGTAACGGAAGGAACGGAAGGCAAGGCAAAGCCAGGCAAGGCAAGTGTAACAAAAGGCACGCAACGGCAAGGGGAAACAAGGCTATGGCACGACAACACACGGCTAGGAAATGCACGGCAAGGCAAGGAAAGGGTAACGCAAGGCAAGGCACGGTGAGGCTAGGCAAGGCTAATGCACGACAACGCAAGGCTAGGCAATGCACGACAATGCAAGTAAAGCTTAAAGCAAAGGAAGGCACGGTCAGGCGAGATAAGGCTAAGGCACGACAACGCAAGGCTAGGCAATGCAGGGAAGGCAAGCAAAGAGTAACGGAAGGTAAGGAAGGCAAGGGAAAGCAAGGAAAGGCAATGGTAACGGAAGGAACGGCACGGCAAGGGGAAACAAGTCTAAGGCACGACAACGCACGCTAGGCAATGCACGGCAAGGCAAGGAAAGCGTAACGCATGGGAAAGCACGGTCAGGGGAGGCAAGGCTAAGGCACGACAACGCAAGGCTTGGCAATGCACGGAAGGCAAGCAAAGAGTAACGGATGGTAAGGAAGGCAAGGGAAAGCAAAGAAAGGCAAGTGTAACGGAAGGAACGGCACGGCAAGGGGAAACAATGCTAAGGCACGACAACGCACGCTAGGCAATGCGCGGCAAGGTAAGGAAACGGTAACGCATGGGAAAGCACGGTCAGGCCAGGCAAGGCTAAGGCACGACAACCCAAGGCTAGGCAATGCACGGAAGGCAAGCAAAGAGAAACGGAAGGTAAGGAACGAAAGTGAAAGCAAAGAAAGGCAAGTGTAACGGAAGGAACGGCACGGCAAGGGAAAACAAGGCTAAGGTACGACAACGCACGGCTAGGCAATGCACGGCAAGGCAAGCAAAGTGTAACGCAAGGAAAGGCACGGTGAGGCTAGGCAAGGCTAATGCACGAAAACGCAAGGGTAGGCGATGCACGACAATGCAAGGAAAGCTTAAAGCAAAGGAAGGCAAGGTCAGGCGATATAAGGCTAAGGCACGACAACGCAAGGCTAGGAAATTCAGGGAAGGCAAGCAAAGAGTAACGAAAGGTAAGCAAGGCAAGGAAAAGGAAGGAAAGGCCAGGGTAACGGAAGGAACGGCACGGCAAGGGGAAACAAGTCTAAGGCACGACACCGAACGCTAGGCAATGAACGGCAAGGCAAGGAAAGGGTAACGCATTTGAAAGCACGGTCAGGCGAGGCAACGCTAAGGCACGACAACGCAAGGCTAGGCAATGCACGGAAGAAAAGCAAAGAGTAACGGAAGGTAAGGAAGGCAAGGGAAAGCAAGGAAAGGCAAGTGTAACGGAAGGAACGGCACGGCAAGGGGAAACAAGGCTAAGGCACGACAACGCACGGCTAGGCAATGCACGGAAAGACAAGGAAAGGGTAACGCATGGGAAAGCACGGTCAGGCGATGCAAGGCTAAGGCATGACAACGCAAGGCTAGGCAATGCACGGAAAGCAAGCAAAGAGTAACGGAACGCAAGGAAGGCAAGGGAAAGCAAGGGAAGGCAAGGGTAACGGAAGGAACGGCACGGCAAGGGGTAAGAAGGCTAAGGCACGGCAACGCAGGGCTAGGCAATGCACGGCAAGGCAAGGAAAGGGTAACGCAGGGGAAGGCACGGTCAGGTGAGGCAAGGATAAGGCACGACAATGCAAGACTAGGCAATGCACGGCAAGGCAAGGAAAGAGTAACGGAAGGAAAGGAAGGCAAGTCAAAGCCAGGAAAGGCAAGTGTAACAAAAGGCACGCCACGGCAAGGGGAAACAAGGCTAAGGCACGACAACGCACGGCTAGGCAATGCACGGCAAGGCAAGGAAAGGGTAACGCAAGGCAAGGCACGGTGAGGCTAGACAAGGCTAATGCACGACAACGCAAGGCTAGGCAATGCACGACAATGCAAGGAAAGCTTAAAGCAAAGGAAGGCACGGTCAGGCGAGATAAGGCTGAGGCACGACAACGCAAGGCTAGGCAATGCAGGGAAGGGAAGCAAAGAGTAACGGAATGTAAGCAAGGCAAGGAAAAGCAAGGAAAGGCAAGGGTAACGGAAGGAACTGCACGGCAAGGGGAAACAAGGCTAAGGCACGGCAACGCAGGCTGGGCAATACACGGCAAGGCAAGGAAAGGGTAACGCATGGGAAAGCACGTTCAGGTGAGGCAAGGCTAAGGCACGACAACGCAAGGCTTGGCAATGCACGGAAGGCAAGGAAAGAGTAACGGAAGGTAAGGAAGGCAAGGGAAAGCAAAGAAAGGCAAGTGTAACGGAAGGAACGGCACGGCAAGGGGAAACAAGGCCAAGGCACGACAACGCACGCTAGGCAATGCACAGCAAGGCAAGGAAAGGGTAACGCATGGGAAAGCACGGTCAGGCGAGGCAAGCCTAAGGCATGACAACGCAAGGCTAGGCAATGCACGGAAAGCAAGCAAAGAGTAACGGAACGCAAGGAAGGTAAGGGAAAGCAAGGGAAGGCAAGGGTAACGGAAGGAACGGCACGGCAAGGGGTAACAAGGCTAAGGCACGACAACGCAAGGCTAGGCAATGCACGGCAAGGCAAGGAAAGGGTAACGCAGGGGAAGGCACGGTCAGGTGAGGAAAGGATAAGGCACGACAATGCAAGGCTAGGCAATGCACGGCAAGGCAAGGAAAGAGTAACGGAAGGAAAGGAAGGCAAGGCAAAGCCAGGCAAGGCAAGTGTAACAAAAGGCACGCAACGGCAAGGGGAAACAAGGCTAAGGCACGACAACACACGGCTAGGAAATGCAAGGCAAGGCAAGTAAAGGGTAACGCAAGGCAAGGCACGGTGAGGCTAGACAAGGCTAATGCACGAAAACGCAAGGCTAGGCAATGCACGACAATGCAAGGAAAGCTTAAAGCAAAGGAAGGCAAGGACAGGCGAGATAAGGCAAAGGCACGACAACGCAAGGCTAGGAAATTCAGGGAAGGCAAGCAAAGAGTAACGGAAGGTAAGCAAGGCAAGGAAAAGCAAGGAAAGGCAAGGGTAACGGAAGGAACGGCACGGCAAGGGGGAACAAGTCTCAGGCACGACACGGAACGCTAGGCAATGAACGGCAAGGCAAGGAAAGGGTAACGCATGGTAAAGCACGGTCAGGCGAGGCAAGGCTAAGGCACGACAACGCAAGGCTAGGCAATGCACGGAAGGCAAGCAAAGAGTAACGGAAGGTAAGGAAGGCAAGGGAAAGCAAGGAAAAGCAAGTGTAACGGAAGGAACGGCACGGCAAGGGGAAACAAGGCTAAGGCACGACAACGCACGCTAGGCAATGCACGGCAAGGCAAGGAAAGGGTAACGCATGGGAAAGCACGGTCAGGCGAGGCAAGCCTAAGGCATGACAACGCAAGGCTAAGCAATGCACGGAAAGCAAGCAAAGAGTAACGGAACGCAAGGAAGGCAAGGGAAAGCAAGGGAAGGCAAGGGTAACGGAAGGAACGGCACGGCAAGGGGTAACAAGGCTAAGGCACGACAACGCAGGGCTAGGCAATGCACGGCAAGGCAAGGAAAGGGTAACGCAGGGGAAGGCACGGTCAGGTGAGGCAAGGATAAAGCACGACAATGCAAGGCTAGGCAATGCACGGCAAGGCAAGGAAAGAGTAACGGAAGGAAAGGAAGGCAAGGCAAAGCCAGGCAAGGCAAGTGTAACAAAAGGCACGCAACGGCAAGGGGAAACAAGGCTAAGGAACGACAACACACGGCTAGGAAATGCAAGGCAAGGCAAGTAAAGGGTAACGCAAGGCAAGGCACGGTGAGGCTAGGCAAGGGTAATGCACGACAACGCAAGGCTAGGCAATGCACGACAATACAAGTGAAGCTTAAAGCAAAGGAAGGCACGGTTAGAAGAGATAAGGCTAAGGCACGACAACGCAAGGCTAGGCAATGCAGGGAAGGCAAGCAAAGAGTAACGGAAGGTAAGGAAGGCAAAGGAAAGCAAGGAAAGGCAATGGTAACGGAAGGAACGGCACGGTAAGGGGAAACAAGTCTAAGGCACGACAACGCACGCTAGGCAATGCACGGCAAGGGAAGGAAAGGGTAACGCATGGGAAAGAACGGTCAGGGGAGGCAAGGCTAAGGCACGACAACGCAAGGCTTGGCAATGCACGGAAGGCAAGCAAAGAGTAACGGAAGTAAGGAAGGCAAGGGAAAGCAAAGAAAGGCAAGTGTAACGGAAGGAACGGCACGGCAAGGGGAAACAAGGCTAAGGCACGACAACGCACGGCTAGGCAATGCACGGCAAGGCAAGCAAAGGGTAACGCAAGGCAAGGCACGGTGAGGCTAGACAAGGCTAATGCACGAAAACGCAAGGCTAGGCAATGCACGACAATGCAAGGAAAGCTTAAAGCAAAGGAAGGCAAGGTCAGGCGAGATAAGGCAAAGGCACGACAACGCAAGGCTAGGCAATGCAGGGAAGGCAAGCAAAGAGTAACGGAAGGTAAGCAAGGCAAGGAAAAGCAAGGAAAGGCAAGGGTAACGGAAGGAACGGCACGGCAAGGGGGAACAAGTCTCAGGCACGACACCGAACGCTAGGCAATGAACGGCAAGGCAAGGAAAGGGTAACGCATGGGAAAGCACGGTCAGTCGAGGCAAGGCTAAGGCACGACAACGCAAGGCTAGGCAATGCACGGAAGGCAAGCAAAGAGTAACGGAAGGTAAGGAAGGCAAGGGAAAGCAAGGAAAGGCAAGTGTAACGAAAGGAACGGCACGGCAAGGGGAAACAAGGCTAAGGCACGACAACGCACGCTAGGCAATGCACGGCAAAGCAAGGAAAGGGTAACGCATGGGAAAGCACGCTCAGGCGAAGCAAGGCTAAGGCATGACAAGGCAAGGCTAGGCAATGCACGGAAGGCAAGCAAAGAGTAACGGAAGGTAAGGAAGGCAAGGGAAAGCAAGGAAAGGCAAGTGTAACGGAAGGAACGGCACGGCAAGGGGAAACAATGCTAAGGCACGACAACGCACGCTAGGCAATGCACGGCAAGGCAAGGAAAGAGTAACGCATGGGAAAGCACGGTCAGGCGAGGCAAGGCTAAGGCACGACAACCCAAGGCTAGGCAATGCACGGAATGCAAGCAAAGAGAAACGGAAGGTAAGGAAGGAAAGGGAAAGCAAAGAAAGGCAAGTGTAACCGAAGGAACGGCACGGCAAGGGGAAACAAGGCTAAGGCACGACAACGCACGGCTAGGCAATGCACGGCAAGGCAAGCAAAGGGTAACGCAAGGAAAGGCACGGTGAGGCTAGGCAAGGCTAATGCACGAAAACGCAAGGCTAGGCGGTGCACTACAATGCAAGGAAAGCTTAAAGCAAAGGAAGGCAAGGTCAGGCAAGATAAGGCTAAGGCACGACAACGCAAGGCTAGGAAATTCAGGGAAGGCAAGCAAAGAGTAACGGAAGGTAAGCAAGGCAAGGAAAAGGAAGGAAAGGCCAGGGTAACGGAAGGAACGGCACGGCAAGGGGAAACAAGTCTAAGGCACGACACCGAACGCTAGGCAATGAAGGGCAATGCAAGGAAAGGGTAACGCATTTGAAAGCACGGTCAGGCGAGGCAACGCTAAGGCACGACAACGCAAGGCTAGGCAATGCACGGAAGGCAAGCAAAGAGTAACGGAAGGTAAGGAAGGCAAGGGAAAGGAAGGAAAGGCAAGTGTAACGAAAGGAACGGCACGGCAAGGGGAAACAAGGCTAAGGCAAGGCAACGCACGCTAGGCAATGCACGGCAAGGGAAGGAAAGGGTAACGCATGGGAAAGCACGCTCAGGCGAAGCAAGGCTAAGGCATGACAAGGCAAGGCTAGGCAATGCACGGAAGGCAAGCAAAGAGTAACGGAAGGTAAGGAAGGCAAGGGAAAGCAAGGAAAGGCAAGTGTAACGGAAGGAACGGCACGGCAAGGGGAAACAATGCTAAGGCACGACAACGCACGCTAGGCAATGCACGGCAAGGCAAGGAAAGGGTAACGCATGGGAAAGCACGGTCAGGCGAGGCAAGGCTAAGGCACGACAACCCAAGGCTAGGCAATGCACGGAAGGCAAGCAAAGAGAAACGGAAGGTAAGGAAGGAAAGGGAAAGCAAAGAAAGGCAAGTGTAAATGAAGGAACGGCACGGCAAGGGGAAACAAGGCTAAGGCACGACAACGCACGGCTAGGCAATGCACGGCAAGGCAAGCAAAGGGTAACGCAAGGAAAGGCACGGTCAGGCTAGACAAGGCTAATGCACGAAAACGCAAGGCTAGGCAATGCACGACAATGCAAGGCAAGCTTAAAGCAAAGGAAGGCAAGGTCAGGCGAGATAAGGCAAAGGCACGACAACGCAAGGCTAGGCAATGCAGGTAAGGCAAGCAAAGAGTAACGGAAGGTAAGCAAGGCAAGGAAAAGCAAGGAAAGGCAAGGGTAACGGAAGGAACGGCACGGCAAGGGGGAAGAAGTCTCAGGCACGACACCGAACGCTAGGCAATGAACGGCAAGGCAAGGAAAGGGTAACGCATGGGAAAGCACGGTCAGGCGAGGCAAGGCTAAGGCACGACAACGCAAGGCTAGGCAATGCACGGAAGGCAAGCAAAGAGTAACGGAAGGTAAGGAAGGCAAGGGAAAGCAAGGAAAGGCAAGTGTAACGAAAGGAACGGCACGGCAAGGGGAAACAAGGCTAAGGCACGACAACGCACGCTAGGCAATGCACGGCAAGGGAAGGAAAGGGTAACGCATGGGAAAGAACGGTCAGGGGAGGCAAGGCTAAGGCACGACAACGCAAGGCTTGGGAATGCACGGAAGGCAAGCAAAGAGTAACGGAAGTAAGGAAGGCAAGGGAAAGCAAAGAAAGGCAAGAGTAACGGAAGGAACGGCACGGCAAGGGGAAACAAGGCTAAGGCACGACAACGCACGGCTAGGCAATGCACGGCAAGGCAAGCAAAGGGTAACGCAAGGCAAGGCACGGTGAGGCTAGACAAGGCTAATGCACGAAAACGCAAGGCTAGGCAATGCACGACAATGCAAGGAAAGCTTAAAGCAAAGGAAGGCAAGGTCAGGCGAGATAAGGCAAAGGCACGACAACGCAAGGCTAGGCAATTCAGGGAAGGCAAGCAAAGAGTAACGGAAGGTAAGCAAGGCAAGGAAAAGCAAGGAAAGGCAAGGGTAACGGAAGGAACGGCACGGCAAGGGGGAACAAGTCTCAGGCACGACACCGAACGCTAGTCAATGAACGGTAAGTCAAGGAAAGGGTAACGCATGGAAAGCACGGTCAGGCGAGGCAAGGCTAAGGCACGACAACGGAAGGCTAGGCAATGCACGGAAGGCAAGCAAAGAGTAACGGAAGGTAAGGAAGGCAAGGGAAAGCAAGGAAAGGCAAGTGTAACGGAAGGAACGGCACGGCAAGGGGAAACAAGGCTAAGGCACGACAACGCACGCTAGGCAATGCACGGCAAGGCAAGGAAAGGGTAACGCATGGGAAAGCACGCTCAGGCGAAGCAAGGCTAAGGCATGTCTAGGCAAGGCTAGGCAATGCACGGAAGGCAAGCAAAGAGTAACGGAAGGTAAGGAAGGCAAGGGAAAGCAAGGAAAGGCAAGTGTAACGGAAGGAACGGCACGGCAAGGGGAAACAATGCTAAGGCACGACAACGCACGCTAGGCAATGCACGGCAAGGCAAGGAAAGGGTAACGCATGGGAAAGCACGGTCAGGCGAGGCAAGGCTAAGGCACGACAACCCAAGGCTAGGCAATGCACGGAAGGCAAGCAAAGAGAAACGGAAGGTAAGGAAGGAAAGGGAAAGCAAAGAAAGGCAAGTGTAACCGAAGGAACGGCACGGCAAGGGGAAACAAGGCTAAGGCACGACAACGCACGGCTAGGCAATGCACGGCAAGGCAAGCAAAGGGTAACGCAAGGAAAGGCACGGTGAGGCTAGGCAAGGCTAATGCACGAAAACGCAAGGCTAGGCGATGCACGACAATGCAAGGAAAGCTTAAAGCAAAGGAAGGCAAGGTCAGGCGAGATAAGGCTAAGGCACGACAACGCAAGGCTAGGAAATTCAGGGAAGGCAAGCAAAGAGTAACGGAAGGTAAGCAAGGCAAGGAAAAGGAAGGAAAGGCCAGGGTAACGGAAGGAACGGCACGGCAAGGGGAAACAAGTCTAAGGCACGACACCGAACGCTAGGCAATGAAGGGCAAGGCAAGGAAAGGGTAACGCATTTAAAAGCACGGTCAGGCGAGGCAACGCAGAGGCACGACAACGCAAGGCTAGGCAATGCACGGAAGGCAAGCAAAGAGTAACGGAAGGTAAGGAAGGCAAGGGAAAGGAAGGAAAGGCAAGTGTAACGGAAGGAACGGCACGGCAAGGGGAAACAAGGCTAAGGCACGGCAACGCACGCTAGGCAATGCACGGCAAGGCAAGGAAAGGGTAACGCATGGGAAAGAACGGTCAGGGGAGGCAAGGCTAAGGCACGACAACCCAAGGCTAGGCAATGCACGGAAGGCAAGCAAAGAGTAACGGAAGGTAAGGAAGGCAAGGGAAAGCAAGGAAAGGCAAGTGTAACGAAAGGAACGGCACGGCAATGGGAAACAAGGCTAAGGCACGACAACGCACGCTAGGCAATGCACGGCAAGGGAAGGAAAGGGTAACGGAAGGAACGGAAGGCAAGGCAAAGCCAGGCACGGCAAGTGTAACAAAAGGCACGCAACGGCAAGGGGAAACAAGGCTAAGGCACGACAACGCACGGCTAGGCGATGCACGGAAAGGCAAGGAAAGGGTAACTCATGGGAAAGCACGGTCAGGCGATGCAAGGCTAAGGCATGACAACGCAAGGCTAGGCAATGCACGGAAAGCAAGCAAAGAGTAACGGAACGCAAGGAAGGCAAGGGAAAGCAAGGGAAGGCAAGGGTAACGGAAGGAACGGCACGGCAAGGGGAAACAAGGCTCAGGCACGACAACACACGCTAGGCAATGCACGGCAAGGCAAGGAAAGGGTAACGCAGGGGAAGGCACGGTCAGGTGAGGCAAGGATAAGGCACGACAATGCAAGGCTAGGCAATGCACGGCAAGGCAAGGAGAGTAACGGAAGGAAAGGAAGGCAAGGCAAAGCCAGGCAAGGCAAGTGTAACAAAAGGCACGCAACGGCAAGGGGAAACAAGGCTAAGGCACGACAACACACGGCTAGGAAATGCAAGGCAAGGCAAGTAAAGGGTAACGCAAGGCAAGGCACGGTGAGGCTAGGCAAGGGTAATGCACGACAACGCAAGGCTAGGCAATGCACGACAATACAAGTAAAGCTTAAAACAAAGGAAGGCACGGTTAGAAGAGATAAGGCTAAGGCACGACAACGCAAGGCTAGGCAATGCACGGAAGGCAAGCAAAGAGTAACGGAAGGTAAGGAAGGCAAAGGAAAGCAAGGAAAGGCAAGTGTAACGAAAGGAACGGCACGGCAAGGGGAAACAAGGCTAAGGCACGACAACGCACGCTAGGCAATGCACGGCAAGGGAAGGAAAGGGTAACGCATGGGAAAGAACGGTCAGGGGAGGCAAGGCTAAGGCACGACAACGCAAGGCTAGGCAATGCACGGAAGGCAAGCAAAGAGTAAGGGAAGGTAAGGAAGGCAAGGGAAAGCAAGGAAAGGCAAGTGTAACGAAAGGAACGGCACTGCAAGGGGAAACCAGGCTAAGGCACGACAACGCACGCTAGGCAATGCACGGCAAGGGAAGGAAAGGGTAACGCATGGGAAAGAACGGTCAGGGGACGCAAGCCTAAGGCATGACAACGCAAGGCTAGGCAATGCACGGAAAGCAAGCAAAGAGTAACGGAACGTAAGGAAGGCAAGGGAAAGCAAGGGAAGGCAAGGGTAACGGAAGGAACGGCACGGCAAGGGGTAAGAAGGCTAAGGCACGACAACACAGGGCTAGGCAATGCACGGCAAGGCAAGGAAAGAGTAACGGAAGTAAGGAAGGCAAGGGAAAGCAAAGAAAGGCAAGTGTAACGGAAGGAACGGCACGGCAAGGGGAAACAAGGCTAAGGCACGACAACGCACGGCTAGGCAATGCACGGCAAGGCAAGCAAAGGGTAACGCAAGGCAAGGCACGGTGAGGCTAGACAAGGCTAATGCACGAAAACGCAAGGCTAGGCAATGCACGACAATGGAAGGCAAGCTTAAAGCAAAGGAAGGCAAGGTCAGGCGAGATAAGGCAAAGGCACGACAACGCAAGGCTAGGCAATGCAGGGAAGGCAAGCAAAGAGTAACGGAAGGTAAGCAAGGCAAGGAAAAGCAAGGAAAGGCAAGGGTAACGGAAGGAACGGCACGGCAAGGGGGAAGAAGTCTCAGGCACGACACCGAACGCTAGGCAATGAACGGCAAGGCAAGGAAAGGGTAACGCATGGGAAAGCACGGTCAGGCGAGGCAAGGCTAAGGCACGACAACGCAAGGCTAGGCAATGCACGGAAGGCAAGCAAAGAGTAACGGAAGGTAAGGAAGGCAAGGGAAAGCAAGGAAAGGCAAGTGTAACGAAAGGAACGGCACGGCAAGGGGAAACAAGGCTAAGGCACGACAACGCACGCTAGGCAATGCACGGCAAGGGAAGGAAAGGGTAACGCATGGGAAAGAACGGTCAGGGGTGGCAAGGCTAAGGCACGACAACGCAAGCCTTGGCAATGAACGGAAGGCAAGCAAAGAGTAACGGAAGTAAGGAAGGCAAGGGAAAGCAAAGAAAGGCAAGTGTAACGGAAGGAACGGCACGGCAAGGGGAAACAAGGCTAAGGCACGACAACGCACGGCTAGGCAATGCACGGCAAGGCAAGCAAAGGGTAACGCAAGGCAAGGCACGGTGAGGCTAGACAAGGCTAATGCACGAAAACGCAAGGCTAGGCAATGCACGACAATGCAAGGAAAGCTTAAAGCAAAGGAAGGCAAGGTCAGGCGAGATAAGGCAAAGGCACGACAACGCAAGGCTAGGCAATTCAGGGAAGGCAAGCAAAGAGTAACGGAAGGTAAGCAAGGCAAGGAAAAGCAAGGAAAGGCAAGGGTAACGGAAGGAACGGCACGACAAGGGGGAACAAGTCTCAGGCACGACACCGAACGCTAGTCAATGAACGGCAAGTCAAGGAAAGTGTAACGCATGGGAAAGCACGGTCAGGCGAGGCAAGGCTAAGGAACGACAACGGAAGGCTAGGCAATGCACGGAAGGCAAGCAAAGAGTAACGGAAGGTAAGGAAGGCAAGGGAAATCAAGGAAAGGCAAGTGTAACGGAAGGAACGGCACGGCAAGGGGAAACAAGGCTAAGGCACGACAACGCACGCTAGGCAATGCACGGCAAGGCAAGGAAAGGGTAACGCATGGGAAAGCACGCTCAGGCGAAGCAAGGCTAAGGCATGACAACGCAAGGCTAGGCAATGCACGGAAGGCAAGCAAAGAGTAACGGAAGGTAAGGAAGGCAAGGGAAAGCAAGGAAAGGCAAGTGTAACGGAAGGAACGGCACGGCAAGGGGAAACAATGCTAAGGCACGACAACGCACGCTAGGCAATGCACGGCAAGGCAAGGAAAGGGTAACGCATGGGAAAGCACGGTCAGGCGAGGCAAGGCTAAGGCACGACAACCCAAGGCTAGGCAATGCACGGAAGGCAAGCAAAGAGAAACGGAAGGTAAGGAAGGAAAGGGAAAGCAAAGAAAGGCAAGTGTAACCGAAGGAACGGCACGGCAAGGGGAAACAAGGCTAAGGCACGACAACGCACGGCTAGGCAATGCACGGCAAGGCAAGCAAACGGTAACGCAAGGAAAGGCACGGTGAGGCTAGGCAAGGCTAATGCACGAAAACGCAAGGCTAGGCGATGCACGACAATGCAAGGAAAGCTTAAAGCAAAGGAAGGCAAGGTCAGGCGAGATAAGGCTAAGGCACGACAACGCAAGGCTAGGAAATTCAGGGAAGGCAAGCAAAGAGTAACGGAAGGTAAGCAAGGCAAGGAAAAGGAAGGAAAGGCCAGGGTAACGGAAGGAACGGCACGGCAAGGGGAAACAAGTCTAAGGCACGACACCGAACGCTAGGCAATGAAGGGCAAGGCAAGGAAAGGGTAACGCATTTGAAAGCACGGTCAGGCGAGGCAACGCTGAGGCACGACAACGCAAGGCTAGGCAATGCACGGAAGGCAAGCAAAGGGTAACGGAAGGTAAGGAAGGCAAGGGAAAGGAAGGAAAGGCAAGCGTAACGGAAGGAACGGCACGGCAAGGGGAAACAAGGCTAAGGCACGGCAACGCACGGCTAGGCAATGCACGGCAAGGCAAGGAAAGGGTAACGCAAGGCAAGGCACGGTGAGGCTAGGCAAGGCTAATGCACGACAACGCAAGGCTAGGCAATGCACGACAATGCAAGGAAAGCTTAAAGCAAAGGAAGGCACGGTCAGGCGAGATAAGGCTAAGGCACGACAACGCAAGGCTAGGCAATGCAGGGAAGGGAGGCAAAGAGTAACGGAAGGTAAGCAAGGCAAGGAAAAGCAAGGAAAGGCAAGGGTAACGGAAGGAACGGCACGGCAAGGGGAAACAAGGCTAAGGCACGACAACGCAGGCTAGGCAATGCACGGCAAGGCAAGGAAAGGGTAACGCATGCGAAAGCACGGTCAGGCGAGGCAAGGCTAAGGCACGACAACGCAAGGCTAGGCAATGCACGGAAGGCAAGCAAAGAGTAACGGAAGGTAAGGAAGGCAAGGGAAAGCAAAGAAAGGCAAGTGTAACGGAAGGAACGGCACGGCAAGGGGAAACAAGGCTAAGGCACGACAACACACGCTAGGCAATGCACGGCAAGGCAAGGAAAGGGTAACGCAGGGGAAGGCACGGTCAGGTGAGGCAAGGATAAGGCACGACAATGCAAGGCTAGGCAATGCACGGCAAGGCAAGGAAAGAGTAACGGAAGGAAAGGAAGGCAAGGCAAAGCCAGGCAAGGCAAGTGTAACAAAAGGCACGCAACGGCAAGGGGAAACAAGGCTAAGGCACGACAACACACGGCTAGGAAATGCAAGGCAAGGCAAGTAAAGGGTAACGCAAGGCAAGGCACGGTGAGGCTAGGCAAGGCTAATGCACGACAACGCAAGGCTAGGCAATGCACGACAATGCAAGTAAAGCTTAAAGCAAAGGAAGGCACGGTTAGAAGAGATAAGGCTAAGGCACGACAACGCAAGGCTAGGCAATGCACGGAAGGCAAGAAAAGAGTAACGGAAGGTAAGGAAGGCAAAGGAAAGCAAGGAAAGGCAATGGTAACGGAAGGAACGGCACGGCAAGGGGAAACAAGTCTAAGGCACGACAACGCACGCTAGGCAATGCACGGCAAGGGAAGGAAAGGGTAACGCATGGGAAAGAACGGTCAGGGGAGGCAAGCCTAAGGCATGACAACGCAAGGCTAGGCAATGCACGGAAAGCAAGCAAAGAGTAACGGAACGCAAGGAAGGCAAGGGAAAGCAAGGGAAGGCAAGGGTAACGGAAGGAACGGCACGACAAGGGGTAAGAAGGCTAAGGCACGACAACGCAGGGCTAGGCAATGCACGGCAAGGCAAGGAAAGAGTAACGGAAGGAACGGAAGGCAAGGCAAAGCCAGGCACGGCAAGTGTAACAAAAGGCACGAAACGGCAAGGGGAAACAAGGCTAAGGCACGACAACGCACGGCTAGGCAATGCACGGAAAGGCAAGGAAAGGGTAACTCATGGGAAAGCACGGTCAGGCGATGCAAGGCTAAGGCATGACAACGCAAGGCTAGGCAATGCACGGAAAGCAAGCAAAGAGTAACGGAACCCAAGGAAGGCAAGGGAAAGCAAGGGAAGGCAAGGGTAACGGAAGGAACGGCACGGCAAGGGGTAACAAGGCTAAGGCACGACAACGCACGGCTAGGCAATGCACGGCAAGGCAAGGAAAGGGTAACGCAAGGCAAGGCACGGTGAGGCTAGGCAAGGCTAATGCACGACAACGCAAGGCTAGGCAATGCACGACAATGCAAGGAATGCTTAAAGCAAAGGAAGGCACGGTCAGGCGAGATAAGGCTAAGGCACGACAACGCAAGCCTAGGCAATGCACGGAAGGCAAGCAAAGAATAACGGAAGGTAAGGAAGACAAGGGAAAGCAAGGAAAGGCAAGTGTAACGGAAGGAACGGCACGGCAAGGGGAAACAAGGCTAAGGCACGACAACGCACGCTAGGCAATGCACGGCAAGGCAAGGAAAGGGTAACGCATGGGAAAGCACGGTCAGGCGAGGCAAGCCTAAGGCATGACAACACAAGGCTAGGCAATGCACGGAAAGCAAGCAAAGAGTAACGGAACGCAAGGAAGGCAAGGGAAAGCAAGGGAAGGCAAGGGTAACGGAAGGAACGGCACGGCAAGGGCTAACAAGGCTAAGGCACGACAACGCAGGGCTAGGCAATGCACGTCAAAGCAAGGAAAGAGTAACGGAAGGAACGGAAGGCAAGGGAAAGCCAGGCAAGGCAAGTGTAACAAAAGGCACGCAACGGCAAGGGGAAACAAGGCTAAGGCACGACAACACACGGCTAGGAAATGCACGGCAAGGCAAGGAAAGGGTAACGCAAGGCAAGGCACGGTGAGGCTAGGCAAGGCTAATGCACGACAACGCAAGGCTAGGCAATGCACGACAATGCAAGTAAAGCTTAAAGCAAAGGAAGGCACGGTCAGAAGAGATAAGGCTAAGGCAGGACAACGCAAGGCTAGGCAATGCAGGGAAGGCAAGCAAAGAGTAACGGAAGGTAAGGAAGGCAAAGGAAAGCAAGGAAAGGCAATGGTAACGGAAGGAACGGCACGGCAAGGGGAAACAAGTCTAAGGCACGACAACGCACGCTAGGCAATGCACGGCAAGGGAAGGAAAGGGTAACGCATGGGAAAGAACGGTCAGGGGAGGCAAGGCTAAGGCACGACAACGCAAGGCTTGGCAATGCACGGAAGGCAAGCAAGGAGTAACGGAATGTAAGGAAGGAAAGGGAAAGCAGGGGAAGGCAAGGGTAACGGAAGGAACGGCACGGCAAGGGGTAACAAGCCTAAGGCACGACAACACAGGGCTAGGAAATGCACGGTAAGGCAAGGAAAGGGTAACGCAAGGCAAGGCACGGTGAGGCTAGGCAAGGTTAATGCACGACAACGCAAGGCTAGGCAATGCACGACAATACAAGGAAAGCTTAAAGCAAAGGAAGGCACGGTCAGTCGAGATAAGGGTAAGGCACGACAACGCAAGGCTAGGCAATGCACGGAAGGCAAGCAAAGAGTAACGGAAGGAAAGGAAGGCAAGGCAAAGCCAGGCAAGGCAAGTGTAACAAAAGGCACGCAACGGCAAGGGGAAACAAGGCTATGGCACGACAACACACGGCTAGGAAATGCACGGCAAGGCAAGGAAAGGGTAACGCAAGGCAAGGCACGGTGAGGCTAGGCAAGGCTAATGCACGACAACGCAAGGCTAGGCAATGCACGACAATGCAAGTAAAGCTTAAAGCAAAGGAAGGCACGGTCAGGCGAGATAAGGCTAAGGCACGACAACGCAAGGCTAGGCAATGCAGGGAAGGCAAGCAAAGAGTAACGGAAGATAAGGAAGGCAAGGGAAAGCAAGGAAAGGCCATGGTAACGGAAGGAACGGCACGGCAAGGGGAAACAAGTCTAAGGCACGACAACGCACGCTAGGCAATGCACGGCAAGGCAAGGAAAGGGTAACGCATGGGAAAGCACGGTCAGGGGAGGCAAGGCTAAGGCACGACAACGCAAGGCTTGGCAATGCACGGAAGGCAAGCAAAGAGTAACGGATGGTAAGGAAGGCAAGGGAAAGCAAAGAAAGGCAAGTGTAACGGAAGGAACGGCACGGCAAGGGGAAACAAGGCTAAGGCACGACAACGCACGCTAGGCAATGCACGGCAAGGCAAGGAAAGGGTAACGCATGGGAAAGCACGGTCAGGCGAGGCAAGGCTAAGGAAAGCCAACGCAAGGCTAGGCAATGCACGGAAAGCAAGCAAGGAGTAACGGAATGCAAGGAAGGAAAGGGAAAGCAAGGGAAGGCAAGGTTAACGAAAAGAACGACACGGCAAGGTGTAACAAGGCTAAGGCACGACAACACACGGCTAGGAAATGCACGGCAAGGCAAGGAAAGGGTAACGCAAGGCAAGGCACGGTGAGGCTAGGCAAGGTTAATGCACGACAACGCAAGGCTAGGCAATGCACGACAATGCAAGGAAAGCTTAAAGCAAAGGAAGGCACGGTCAGGCGAGATAAGGCTAAGGCACGACAACGCAAGGCTAGGCAATGCACGGAAGGCAAGCAAAGAGTAACGGAAGGAAAGGAAGGCAAGGGAAAGCAAGGAAAGGCAAGTGTAACGGAAGGAACGGCACGGCAAGGGGAAACAATGCTAAGGCACGACAACGCACGCTAGGCAATGCGCGGCAAGGTAAGGAAACGGTAACGCATGGGAAAGCACGGTCAGGCCAGGCAAGGCTAAGGCACGACAACCCAAGGCTAGGCAATGCACGGAAGGCAAGCAAAGAGAAACGGAAGGTAAGGAACGAAAGGGAAAGCAAAGAAAGGCAAGTGTAACGGAAGGAACGGCACGGCAAGGGAAAACAAGTCTAAGGCACGACACCGAACGCTAGGCAATGAACGGCAAGGCAAGGAAAGGGTAACGCATTTGAAAGCACGGTCAGGCGAGGCAACGCTAAGGCACGACAACGCAAGGCTAGGAAATGCACGGAAGGCAAGCAAAGAGTAACGGAAGGTAAGGAAGGCAAGGGAAAGCAAGGAAAGGCAAGTGTAACGGAAGGAACGGCACGGCAAGGGGAAACAAGGCTAAGGCACGACAAAGCACGGCTAGGCAATGCACGGAAAGGCAAGGAAAGGGTAACGCATGGGAAAGCACGGTCAGGCGATGCAAGGCTAAGGCATGACAACGCAAGGCTAGGCAATGCACGGAAAGCAAGCAAAGATTAACGGAACGCAAGGAAGCCAAGGGAAAGCAAGGGAAGGCAAGGGTAACGGAAGGAACGGCACGGCAAGGGGTAAGAAGGCTAAGGCACGGCAACGCAGGGCTAGGCAATGCACGGCAAGGCAAGGAAAGGGTAACGCAGGGGAAGGCACGGTCAGGTGAGGCAAGGATAAGGCACGACAATGCAAGGCTAGGCAATGCACGGCAAGGCAAGGAAAGAGTAACGGAAGGAAAGGAAGGCAATTCAAAGCCAGGAAAGGCAAGTGTAACAAAAGGCACGCCACGGCAAGGGGAAACAAGGCTAAGGCACGACAACGCACGGCTAGGCAATGCACGGCAAGGCAAGGAAAGGGTAACGCAAGGCAAGGCACGGTGAGGCTAGACAAGGCTAATGCACGACAACGCAAGGCTAGGCAATGCACGACAATGCAAGGAAAGCTTAAAGCAAAGGAAGGCACGGTCAGGCGAGATAAGGCTGAGGCACGACAACGCAAGGCTAGGCAATGCAGGGAAGGGAAGCAAAGAGTAACGGAATGTAAGCAAGGCAAGGAAAAGCAAGGAAAGGCAAGGGTAACGGAAGGAACTGCACGGCAAGGGGAAACAAGGCTAAGGCACGGCAACGCAGGCTGGGCAATGCACGGCAAGGCAAGGAAAGGGTAACGCATGGGAAAGCACATTCAGGTGAGGCAAGGCTAAGGCACGACAACGCAAGGCTTGGCAATGCACGGAAGGCAAGCAAAGAGTAACGGAAGGTAAGGAAGGCAAGGGAAAGCAAAGAAAGGCAAGTGTAACGGAAGGAACGGCACGGCAAGGGGAAACAAGGCTAAGGCACGACAACGCACGCTAGGCAATGCACAGCAAGGCAAGGAAAGGGTAACGCATGGGAAAGCACGGTCAGGCGAGGCAAGCCTAAGGCATGACAACGCAAGGCTAGGCAATGCACGGAAAGCAAGCAAAGAGTAACGGAACGCAAGGAAGGCAAGGGAAAGCAAGGGAAGGCAAGGGTAACGGAAGGAACGGCACGGCAAGGGGTAACAAGGCTAAGGCACGACAACGCAAGGCTAGGCAATGCACGGCAAGGCAAGGAAAGGGTAACGCAGGGGAAGGCACGGTCAGGTGAGGCAAGGATAAGGCACGACAATGCAAGGCTAGGCAATGCACGGCAAGGCAAGGAAAGAGTAACGGAAGGAAAGGAAGGCAAGGCAAAGCCAGGCAAGGCAAGTGTAACAAAAGGCACGCAACGGCAAGGGGAAACAAGGCTAAGGCACGACAACACACGGCTAGGAAATGCAAGGCAAGGCAAGTAAAGGGTAACGCAAGGCAAGGCACGGTGAGGCTAGGCAAGGCTAATGCACGACAACGCAAGGCTAGGCAATGCACGACAATGCAAGTAAAGCTTAAAGCAAAGGAAGGCACGGTTAGAAGAGATAAGGCTAAGGCACGACAACGCAAGGCTAGGCAATGCACGGAAGGCAAGAAAAGAGTAACGGAATGTAAGGAAGGCAAAGGAAAGCAAGGAAAGGCAATGGTAAAGGAAGGAACGGCACGGCAACGGAAACAAGTCTAAGGCACGACAACGCACGCTAGGCAATGCACGGCAAGGGAAGGAAAGGGTAACGCATGGGAAAGAACGGTCAGGGGAGGCAAGCCTAAGGCATGACAACGCAAGGCTAGGCAATGCACGGAAAGCAAGCAAAGAGTAACGGAACGCAAGGAAGGCAAGGGAAAGCAAGGGAAGGCAAGGGTAACGGAAGGGACGGCACGACAAGGGGTAAGAAGGCTAAGGCACGACAACGCAGGGCTAGGCAATGCACGGCAAGGCAAGCAAAGAGTAACGGAAGGAAAGGAAGGCAAGGCAAAGCCAGGCAAGGCAAGTGTAACAAAAGGCACGCAACGGCAAGGGGAAACAAGGCTAAGGCACGACAACACACGGCTAGGAAATGCACGGCAAGGCAAGGAAAGGGTAACGCAAGGCAAGACACGGTGAGGCTAGGCAAGGCTAATGCACGAAAAGGCAAGGCTAGGCGATGCACGACAATGCAAGGAAAGCTTAAAGCAAAGGAAGGCCAGGTCAGGCGAGATAAGGCTAAGGCACGACAAGGCAAGGCTAGGAAATTCAGGGAAGGCAAGCAAACAGTAACGGAAGGTAAGCAAGGCAAGGTAAAGGACGGAAAGGCCAGGGTAACGGAAGGAACGGCACGGCAAGGGGAAACAAGTCTAAGGCACCACACCGAACGCTAGGCAATGAAGGGCAAGGCAAGGAAAGGGTAACGCATTTGAAAGCACGGTCAGGCGAGGCAAGCCTAAGGCATGACAACGCAAGGCTAAGCAATGCACGGAAAGCAAGCAAAGAGTAACGGAACGCAAGGAAGGCAAGGGAAAGCAAGGGAAGGCAAGGGTAACGGAAGGAACGGCACGGCAAGGGGTAACAAGGCTAAGGCACGACAACGCAGGGCTAGGCAATGCACGGCAAGGCAAGGAGAGGGTAACGCAGGGGAAGGCACGGTCAGGTGAGGCAAGGATAAGGCACGACAATGCAAGGCTAGGCAATGCACGGCAAGGCAAGGAAAGAGTAACGGAAGGAAAGGAAGGCAAGGCAAAGCCAGGCAAGGCAAGTGTAACAAAAGGCACGCAACGGCAAGGGGAAACAAGGCTAAGGAACGACAACACACGGCTAGGAAATGCAAGGCAAGGCAAGTAAAGGGTAACGCAAGGCAAGGCACGGTGAGGCTAGGCAAGGCTAATGCACGACAACGCAAGGCTAGGCAATGCACGACAATGCAAGTAAAGCTTAAAGCAAAGGAAGGCACGGTTAGAAGAGGTAAGGCTAAGGCACGACAACGCAAGGCTAGGCAATGCAGGGAAGGCAAGAAAAGAGTAACGGAAGGTAAGGAAGGCAAAGGAAAGCAAGGAAAGGCAATGGTAACGGACGGAACGGCACGGCAAGGGGAAACAAGTCTAAGGCACGACAACGCACGCTAGGCAATGCACGGCAAGGGAAGGAAAGGGTAACGCATGGGAAAGAACGGTCAGGGGAGGCAAGCCTAAGGCATGACAACGCAAGGCTAGGCAATGCACGGAAAGCAAGCAAAGAGTAACGGAACGCAAGGAAGGGAAGGGAAAGCAAGGGAAGGCAAGGGTAACGGAAGGAACGGCACGGCAAGGGGTAAGAAGGCTAAGGCACGACAACGCAGGGCTAGGCAATGCACGGCAAGGCAAGGAAAGAGTAACGGAAGGAACGGAAGGCAAGGCAAAGCCAGGCACGGCAAGTGTAACAAAAGGCACGCAACGGCAAGGGGAAACAAGGCTAAGGCACGACAACGCACGGCTAGGCAATGCACGGAAAGGCAAGGAAAGGGTAACTCATGGGAAAGCACGGTCAGGCGATGCAAGGCTAAGGCATGACAACGCAAGGCTAGGCAATGCACGGAAAGCAAGCAAAGAGTAACGGAACGCAAGGAAGGCAAGGGAAAGCAAGGGAAGGCAAGGGTAACGGAAGGAACGGCACGGGAAGGGGTAACAAGGCTAAGGCACGGCAACGCAGGGCTAGGCAATGCACGGCAAGGCAAGGAAAGGGTAACGCAGGGGAAGGCACGGTCAGTTGAGGCAAGGATAAGGCATGACAATGCAAGGCTAGGCAATGCACGGCAAGGCAAGGAAAGAGTAACGGAAGGAAAGGAAGGCAAGTCAAAGCCAGGAGAGGCAAGTGTAACAAAAGGCACGCCACGGCAAGGGGAAACAAGGCTAAGGCACGACAACGCACGGCTAGGCAATGCACGGCAAGGCAAGGAAAGGGTAACGCAATGCAAGGCACGGTGAGGCTAGGCAAGGCTAATTCACGACAACGCAAGGCTAGGCAATGCACGACAATGCAAGGAAAGCTTAAAGCAAAGGAAGGCACGGTCAGGAGAGATAAGGCTAAGGCACGACAACGCAAGGCTAGGCAATGCAGGGAAGAGAAGCAAAGAGTAACGGAAGGTAAGGAAGGCAAGGGAAAGCAAAGAAAGGCAAGTGTAACGGAAGGAACGGCACGGCAAGGGGAAACAAGGCTAAGGCACGACAACGCAGGGCTAGGCAATGCACGGCAAGGCAAGGAAAGGGTAACGCATGGGAAAGCACGGTCAGGCGAGGCAAGCCTAAGGCATGACAACGCAAGGCTAGTCAATGCACGGAAAGCAAGCAAAGAGTAACGGAACGCAAGGAAGGCAACGGAAAGCAAGGGAAGGCAAGGGTAACGGAAGGAAAGGCACGGCAAGGGGTAACAAGGCTAAGGCACGACAACGCAGGGCTAGGCAATGCACGGCAAGGCAAGGAAAGGGTAACGCAGGGGAAGGCACGGTCAGGTGAGGCAAGGATAAGGCACGACAATGCAAGGCTAGGCAATGCACGGCAAGGCAAGGAAAGAGTAACGGAAGGAAAGGAAGGCAAGGCAAAGCCAGGCAAGGCAAGTGTAACAAAAGGCATGCAACGGCAAGGGGAATCAAGGCTAAGGCACGACAACGCACGGCTAGGCAATGCACGGCAAAGCAAGGAAAGGGTAACGCAAGGCAAGGCACGGTGAGGCTAGGCAAGGCTAATGCACGACAACGCAAGGCTAGGCAATGCACGACAATGCAAGGAATGCTTAAAGCAAAGGAAGGCACGGTCAGGCGAGATAAGGCTAAGGCACGACAACGCAAGGCTAGGCAATGCACGGAAGGCAAGCAAAGAGTAACGGAAGGTAAGGAAGACAAGGGAAAGCAAGGAAAGGCAAGTGTAACGGAAGGAACGGCACGGCAAGGGGAAACAAGGCTAAGGCACGACAACGCACGCTAGGCAATGCACGGCAAGGCAAGGAAAGGGTAACGCATGGGAAAGCACGGTCAGGCGAGGCAAGCCTAAGGCATGACAACGCAAGGCTAGGCAATGCACGGAAAGCAAGCAAAGAGTAACAGAACGCAAGGAAGGCAAGGGAAAGCAAGGGAAGGCAAGGGTAACGGAAGGAACGGCAGGGCAAGGGCTAACAAGGCTAAGGCACGACAACGCAGGGCTAGGCAATGCACGTCAAAGCAAGGAAAGAGTAACGGAAGGAACGGAAGGCAAGGCAAAGCCAGGCAAGGCAAGTGTAACAAAAGGCACGCAACGGCAAGGGGAAACAAGGCTATGTCACGACAACACACGGCTAGGAAATGCACGGCAAGGCAAGGAAAGGGTAACGCAAGGCAAGGCACGGTGAGGCTAGGCAAGGCTAATGCACGAAAACGCAAGGGTAGGCGATGCACGAAAATGCAAGGAAAGCTTAAAGCAAAGGAAGGCAAGGTCAGGCGATATAAGGCTAAGGCACAACAACGCAAGGCTAGGAAATTCAGGGAAGGCAAGCAAAGAGTAACGGAAGGTAAGCAAGGCAAGGAAAAGGAAGGAAAGGCCATGGTAACGGAAGGAACGGCACGGCAAGGGGAAACAAGTCTAAGGCACGCCACCGAACGGTAGGCAATGAACGGCAAGGCAAGGAAAGGGTAACGCATTTGAAAGCACGGTCAGGCGAGGCAACGCTAAGGCACGACAACGCAAGGCTAGGCAATGCACGGAAGGCAAGCAAAGAGTAACGGAAGGTATGGAAGGCAAGGGAAAGCAAGGAAAGGCAAGTGTAACGGAAGGAACGGCACGGCAAGGGGAAACAAGGCTAAGGCACGACAACGCACGGCTAGGCAATGCACGGAAAGGCAAGGAAAGGGTAACGCATGGGAAAGCACGGTCAGGCGATGCAAGGCTAAGGCATGACAACGCAAGGCTAGGCAATGCACGGAAAGCAAGCAAAGAGTAACGGAACGCAAGGAAGCCAAGGGAAAGCAAGGGAAGGCAAGGGTAACGGAAGGAACGGCACGGCAAGGGGTAAGAAGGCTAAGGCACGGCAACGCAGGGCTAGGCAATGCACGGCAAGGCAAGGAAAGGGTAACGCAGGGGAAGTCACGGTCAGGTGAGGCAAGGATAAGGCACGACAATGCAAGGCTAGGCAATGCACGGCAAGGCAAGGAAAGAGTAACGGAAGGAAAGGAAGGCAAGTCAAAGCCAGGAAAGGCAAGTGTAACAAAAGGCACGCCACGGCAAGGGGAAACAAGGCTAAGGCACGACAACGCACGGCTAGGCAATGCACGGCAAGGCAAGGAAAGGGTAACGCAAGGCAAGGCACGGTGAGGCTAGACAAGGCTAATGCACGACAACGCAAGGCTAGGCAATGCACGACAATGCAAGGAAAGCTTAAAGCAAAGGAAGGCACGGTCAGGCGAGATAAGGCTAAGGCACGACAACGCAAGGCTAGGCAATGCAGGGAAGGGAAGCAAAGAGTAACGGAATGTAAGGAAGGCAAGGAAAAGCAAGGAAAGGCAAGGGTAACGGAAGGAACTGCACGGCAAGGGGAAACAAGGCTAAGGCACGGCAACGCAGGCTGGGCAATGCACGGCAAGGCAAGGAAAGGGTAACGCATGGGAAAGCACGTTCAGGTGAGGCAAGGCTAAGGCACGACAACGCAAGGCTTGGCAATGCACGGAAGGCAAGCAAAGAGTAACGGAAGGTAAGGAAGGCAAGGGAAAGCAAAGAAAGTCAAGTGTAACGGAAGGAACGGCACGGCAAGGGGAAACAAGGCTAAGGCACGACAACGCACGCTAGGCAATGCACGGCAAGGCAAGGAAAGGGTAACGCATGGGAAAGCACGGTCAGGCGAGGCAAGCCTAAGGCATGACAACGCAAGGCTAGGCAATGCACGGAAAGCAAGCAAAGAGTAACGGAACGCAAGGAAGGCAAGGGAAAGCAAGGGAAGGCAAGGGTAACGGAAGGAAAGGCACGGCAAGGGGTAACAAGGCTAAGGCACGACAACGCAAGGCTAGGCAATGCACGGCACGGCAAGGAAAGGGTAACGCAGGGGAAGGCACGGTCAGGTGAGGCAAGGATAAGGCACGACAATGCAAGGCTAGGCAATGCACGGCAAGGCAAGGAAAGAGTAACGGAAGGAAAGGAAGGCAAGGCAAAGCCAGGCAAGGCAAGTGTAACAAAAGGCACGCAACGGCAAGGGGAAACAAGGCTAAGGCACGACAACACACGGCTAGGAAATGCAAGGCAAGGCAAGTAAAGGGTAACGCAAGGCAAGGCACGGTGAGGCTAGGCAAGGCTAATGCACGACAACGCAAGGCTAGGCAATGCACGACAATGCAAGTAAAGCTTAAAGCAAAGGAAGGCACGGTTAGAAGAGATAAGGCTAAGGCACGACAACGCAAGGCTAGGCAATGCACGGAAGGCAAGAAAAGAGTAACGGAATGTAAGGAAGGCAAAGGAAAGCAAGGAAAGGCAATGGTAACGGAAGGAACGGCACGGCAAGGGAAACAAGTCTAAGGCACGACAAGGCACGCTACGCAATGCACGGCAAGGGAAGGAAAGGGTAACGCATGGGAAAGAACGGTCAGGGGAGGCAAGCCTAAGGCATGACAACGCAAGGCTAGGCAATGCACGGAAAGCAAGCAAAGAGTAACGAAACGCAAGGAAGGCAAGGGAAAGCAAGGGAAGGCAAGGGTAACGGAAGGGACGGCACGACAAGGGGTAAGAAGGCTAAGGCACGACAACGCAGGGCTAGGCAATGCACGGCAAGGCAAGCAAAGAGTAACGGAAGGAAAGGAAGGCAAGGCAAAGCCAGGCAAGGCAAGTGTAACAAAAGGCACGCAACGGCAAGGGGAAACAAGGCTAAGGCACGACAACACACGGCTAGGAAATGCACGGCAAGGCAAGGAAAGGGTAACGCAAGGCAAGGCACGGTGAGGCTAGGCAAGGCTAATGCACGACAACGCAAGGCTAGGCAATGCACGACAATGCAAGTAAAGCTTAAAGCAAAGGAAGGCACGGTCAGGCGAGATAAGGCTAAGGCACGACAACGCAAGGCTAGGCAATGCAGGGAAGGCAAGCAAAGAGTAACGGAAGGTAAGGAAGGCAAGGGAAAGCAAGGAAAGGCAAGTGTAACGGAAGGAACGGCACGGCAAGGGGAAACAAGTCTAAGGCACGACAACGCACGCTAGGCAATGCACGGCAAGGCAAGGAAAGCGTAACGCATGGGAAAGCACGGTCAGGCGAGGCAAGGCTAAGGCACGACAACCCAAGGCTAGGCAATGCACGGAAGGCAAGCAAAGAGAAACGGAAGGTAAGGAAGGAAAGGGAAAGCAAAGCAAGGCAAGTGCAACCGAAGGAACGGCACGGCAAGGGGAAACAAGGCTAAGCCACGACAACGCTCGGCTAGGCAATGCACGGCAAGGCAAGCAAAGGGTAACGCAAGGAAAGGCACGGTGAGGCTAGGCAAGGCTAATGCACGAAAACGCAAGGCTAGGCGATGCACGACAATGCAAGGAAAGCTTAAAGCAAAGGAAGGCAAGGTCAGGCGAGATAAGGCTAAGGCACGACAACGCAAGGCTAGGAAATTCAGGGAAGGCAAGCATACAGTAACGGAAGGTAAGCAAGGCAAGGAAAAGGAAGGAAAGGCCAGGGTAACGGAAGGAACGGCACGGCAAGGGGAAACAAGTCTAAGGCACGACACCGAACGCTAGGCAATGAAGGGAAAGGCAAGGAAAGGGTAACGCATTTGAAAGCACGGTCTGGCGAGGCAACGCTAAGGCACGACAACGCAAGGCTAGGCAATGCACGGAAGGCAAGCAAAGAGTAACGGAAGGTAAGGAAGGCAAGGGAAAGGAAGGAAAGGCAAGTGTAACGGAAGGAACGGCACGGCAAGGGGAAACAAGGCTAAGGCACGACAACGCACGCTAGGCAATGCACGGCAAGGCAAGGAAAGGGTAACGCATGGGAAAGCACGGTCAGGCGAGGGAAGCCTAAGGCATGACAACGCAAGGCTAAGCAATGCACGGAAAGCAAGCAAAGAGTAACGGAACGCAAGGAAGGCAAGGGAAAGCAAGGGAAGGCAAGGGTAACGGAAGGAACGGCACGGCAAGGGGTAACAAGGCTAAGGCACGACAACGCAGGGCTAGGCAATGCACGGCAAGGCAAGGAAAGGGTAACGCAGGGGAAGGCACGGTCAGGTGAGGCAAGGATAAGGCACGACAATGCAAGGCTAGGCAATGCACGGCAAGGCAAGGAAAGTGTAACGGAAGGAAAGGAAGGCAAGGCAAAGCCAGGCAAGGCAAGTGTAACAAAAGGCACGCAACGGCAAGGGGAAACAAGGCTAAGGAACGACAACACACGGCTAGGAAATGCAAGGCAAGGCAAGTAAAGGGTAACGCAAGGCAAGGCACGGTGAGGCTAGGCAAGGCTAATGCACGACAACGCAAGGCTAGGCAATGCACGACAATGCAAGTAAAGCTTAAAGCAAAGGAAGGCACGGTTAGAAGAGATAAGGCTAAGGCACGACAACGCAAGGCTAGGCAATGCAGGGAAGGCAAGAAAAGAGTAACGGAAGGTAAGGAAGGCAAAGGAAAGCAAGGAAAGGCAATGGTAACGGACGGAACGACACGGCAAGGGGAAACAAGTCTAAGGCACGACAACGCACGCTAGGCAATGCACGGCAAGGGAAGGAAAGGGTAACGCATGGGAAATCACGGTCAGGCGAGGCAAGGCTAAGGCACGACAACGCAACGCTAGGCAATGCACGGAAGGCAAGCAAAGAGTAACGGAAGGTAAGGAAGGCAAGGGAAAGCAAGGAAAGGCAAGTGTAACGGAAGGAACGGCACGGCAAGGGGAAACAAGGCTAAGGCACGACAACGCACGCTAGGCAATGCACGGCAAGGGAAGGAAAGGGTAACGCATGGGAAAGAACGGTCAGGGGAGGCAAGGCTAAGGCACGACAACGCAAGGCTTGGCAATGCACGGAAGGCAAGCAAAGAGTAACGGAAGTAAGGAAGGCAAGGGAAAGCAAAGAAAGGCAAGTGTAAAGGAAGGAACGGCACGGCAAGGGGAAACAAGGCTAAGGCACGACAACGCACGGCTAGGCAATGCACGGCAAGGCAAGCAAAGGGTAACGCAAGGCAAGGCACGGTGAGGGTAGACAAGGCTAATGCACGAAAACGCAAGGCTAGGCAATGCACGACAATGCAAGGAAAGCTTAAAGCAAAGGAAGGCAAGGTCAGGCGAGATAAGGCAAAGGCACGACAACGCAAGGCTAGGCAATTCAGGGAAGGCAAGCAAAGAGTAACGGAAGGTAAGCAAGGCAAGGAAAAGCAAGGAAAGGCAAGGGTAACGGAAGGAACGGCACGGCAAGGGGGAACAAGTCTCAGGCACGACACCGAACGCTAGGCAATGAACGGCAAGGCAAGGAAAGGGTAACGCATGGGAAAGCACGGTCAGGCGAGGCAAGGCTAATGCACGACAACGCAAGGCTAGGCAATGCACGGAAGGCAAGCAAAGAGTAACGGAAGGTAAGGAAGGCAAGGGAAAGCAAGGAAAGGCAAGTGTAACGGAAGGAACGGCACGGCAAGAGGAAACAAGGCTAAGGCACGACAACGCACGCTAGGCAATGCACGGCAAGGCAAGGAAAGGGTAACGCATGGGAAAGCACGCTCAGGCGAAGCAAGGCTAAGGCATGACAACGCAAGGCTAGGCAATGCACGGAAAGCAAGCAAAGAGTAACGGAACGCAAGGAAGGCAAGGGAAAGCAAGGGAAGGCAAGGGTAACGGAAGGAACGGCACGGCAAGGGGTAAGAAGGCTAAGGCACGACAACGCAGGGCTAGGCAATGCACGGCAAGGCAAGGAAAGGGTAACGCAGGGGAAGGCACGGTCAGGTGAGGCAAGGATAAGGCACGACAATGCAAGGCTAGGCAATGCACGGCAAGGCAAGGAAAGAGTAACGGAAGGAAAGGAAGGCAAGGCAAAGCCAGGCAAGGCAAGTGTAACAAAAGGCACGCCACGGCAAGGGGAATCAAGGCTAAGGCACGACAACGCACGGCTAGGCAATGCACGGCAAGGCAAGGAAAGGGTAACGCAAGGCAAGGCACGGTGAGGCTAGGCAAGGCTAATGCACGAAAACGCAAGGCTAGGCAATGCACGGCAAGGGAAGGAAAGGGTAACGCATGGGAAAGAACGGTTAGGGGAGGCAAGGCTAAGGCACGACAACGCAAGGCTTGGCAATGCACGGAAGGCAAGCAAAGAGTAACGGAAGTAAGGAAGGCAAGGGAAAGCAAAGAAAGGCAAGTGTAACGGAAGGAACGGCACGGCAAGGGGAAACAAGGCTAAGGCACGACAACGCACGCTAGGAAATGCACGGCAAGGCAAGGAAAGGGTAACGCATGGGAAAGCACGGTCAGGCGAGGCAAGGCTAAGGAAAGCCAACGCAAGGCTAGGCAATGCACGGTAAGCAAGCAAGGAGTAACGGAATGCAAGGAAGGAAAGGGAAAGCAAGGGAAGGCAAGGGTAACGGAAGGAACGGCACGGCAAGGGGAAACAAGTCTAAGGCACGACAACGCACGCTAGGCAATGCACGGCAAGGCAAGGAAAGGGTAACGCATGGGAAAGCACGGTCAGGGGAGGCAAGGCTAAGGCACGACAACGCAAGGCTTGGCAATGCACGGAAGGCAAGCAAAGAGTAATGGAAGGTAAGGAAGGCAAGGGAAAGCAAAGAAAGGCAAGTGTAACGGACGGAACGGCACGGCAAGGGGAAACAAGGCTAAGGCACGACAACGCACGCTAGGCAATGCACGGCAAGGCAAGGAAAGGGTAACGCATGGGAAAGCACGGTCAGGCGAGGCAAGGCTAAGGAAAGCCAACGCAAGGCTAGGCAATGCACGGAAAGCAAGCAAGGAGTAACGGAATGCAAGGAAGGAAAGGGAAAGCAAGGGAAGGCAAGGGTAACGAAAGGAACGGCACGGCAAGGGGTAACAAGGCTAAGGCACGACAACACACGGCTAGGAAATGCACGGCAAGGCAAGGAAAGGGTAACGCAAGGCAAGGCACGGTGAGGCTAGGCAAGGTTAATGCACGACAACGCAAGGCTAGGCAATGCACGACAATGCAAGGAAAGCTTAAAGCAAAGGAAGGCACGGTCAGGCGAATAAGGCTAAGGCACGACAACGCAAGGCTAGGCAATAAAGAAAGGAAGGCAGTCAGGGAAGGCAAGCAAAGAGTAACGGAAGGTAAGGAAGGCAAGGGAAAGCAAGGAAAGGCAAGTGTAACGGAAGGAACGGCACGGCAAGGGGAAACAATGCTAAGGCACGACAACGCACGCTAGGCAATGCACGGCAAGGCAAGGAAAGGGTAACGCATGGGAAACACGGTCAGGCGAGGCAAGGCTAAGGCACGACAACGCAAGGCTAGGCAATGCACGGAAGGCAAGCAAAGAGTAACGGAAGGTAAGGAAGGAAAGGGAAAGCAAAGAAAGGCAAGTGTAACGGAAGGAACGGCACGGCAAGGGGAAACAAGGCTAAGGCACGACAACGCACGGCTAGGCAATGCACGGCAAGGCAAGCAAAGGGTAACGCAAGGAAAGGCACGGTGAGGCTAGGCAAGGCTAATGCACGAAAACGCAAGGCTAGGCAATGCACGACAATGCAAGGAAAGCTTAAAGCAAAGGAAGGCAAGGTCAGGCGAGATAAGGCTAAGGCACGACAACGCAAGGCTAGGAATTCAGGGAAGGCAAGCAAAGAGTAACGGAAGGTAAGCAAGGCAAGGAAAAGCAAGGAAAGGCAAGGGTAACGGAAGGAACGGCACGGCAAGGGGAAACAAGTCTAAGGCACGACACCGAACGCTAGGCAATGAACGGCAAGGCAAGGAAAGGGTAACGCATGGGAAAGCACGGTCAGGCGAGGCAAGGCTAAGGCACGACAACGCAAGGCTAGGCAATGCACGGAAGGCAAGCAAAGAGTAACGGAAGGTAAGGAAGGCAAGGGAAAGCAAGGAAAGGCAAGTGTAACGGAAGGAACGGCACGGCAAGGGGAAACAAGGCTAAGGCACGACAACGCAAGCTAGGCAATGCACGGCAAGGCAAGGAAAGGGTAACGCAGGGGAAGGCACGGTCAGGTGAGGCAAGGATAAGGCACGACAATGCAAGGCTAGGCAATGCACGGCAAGGCAAGCAAAGAGTAACGGAAGGAAAGGAAGGCAAGGCAAAGCCAGGCAAGGCAAGTGTAACAAAAGGCACGCCACGGCAAGGGGAAACAAGGCTAAGGCACGACAACGCACGGCTAGGCAATGCACGGCAAGGCAAGGAAAGGGTAACGCAAGGCAAGGCACGGTGAGGCTAGGCAAGGCTAATGCACGACAACGCAAGGCTAGGCAATGCACGGCAAGGGAAGGAAAGGGTAACGCATGGGAAAGAACGGTCAGGGGAGGCAAGGCTAAGGCACGACAACGCAAGGCTTGGCAATGCACGGAAGGCAAGCAAAGAGTAACGGAAGTAAGGAAGGCAAGGGAAAGCAAAGAAAGGCAAGTGTAACGGAAGGAACGGCACGGCAAGGGGAAACAAGGCTAAGGCACGACAACGCACGCTAGGCAATGCACGGCAAGGCAAGGAAAGGGTAACGCATGGGAAAGCACGGTCAGGCGAGGCAAGGCTAAGGAAAGCCAACGCAAGGCTAGGCAATGCACGGTAAGCAAGCAAGGAGTAACGGAATGCAAGGAAGGAAAGGGAAAGCAAGGGAAGGCAAGGGTAACGGAAGGAACGGCACGGCAAGGGGAAACAAGTCTAAGGCACGACAACGCACGCTAGGCAATGCACGGCAAGGCAAGGAAAGGGTAACGCATGGGAAAGCACGGTCAGGGGAGGCAAGGCTAAGGCACGACAACGCAAGGCTTGGCAATGCACGGAAGGCAAGCAAAGAGTAATGGAAGGTAAGGAAGGCAAGGGAAAGCAAAGAAAGGCAAGTGTAACGGACGGAACGGCACGGCAAGGGGAAACAAGGCTAAGGCACGACAACGCACGCTAGGCAATGCACGGCAAGGCAAGGAAAGGGTAACGCATGGGAAAGCACGGTCAGGCGAGGCAAGGCTAAGGAAAGCCAACGCAAGGCTAGGCAATGCACGGAAAGCAAGCAAGGAGTAACGGAATGCAAGGAAGGAAAGGGAAAGCAAGGGAAGGCAAGGGTAACGAAAGGAACGGCACGGCAAGGGGTAACAAGGCTAAGGCACGACAACACACGGCTAGGAAATGCACGGCAAGGCAAGGAAAGGGTAACGCAAGGCAAGGCACGGTGAGGCTAGGCAAGGTTAATGCACGACAACGCAAGGCTAGGCAATGCACGACAATGCAAGGAAAGCTTAAAGCAAAGGAAGGCACGGTCAGGCGACATAAGGCTAAGGCACGACAACGCAAGGCTAGGCAATGCACGGAAGGCAAGCAAAGAGTAACGGAAGGTAAGGAAGGCAAGGGAAAGCAAGGAAAGGCAAGTGTAACGGAAGGAACGGCACGGCAAGGGGAAAAAATGCTAAGGCACGACAACGCACGCTAGGCAATGCACGGCAAGGCAAGGAAAGGGTAACGCATGGGAAATCACGGTCAGGCGAGGCAAGGCTAAGGCACGACAACGCAAGGCTAGGCAATGCACGGAAGGCAAGCAAAGAGTAACGGAAGGTAAGGAAGGAAAGGGAAAGCAAAGAAAGGCAAGTGTAACCGAAGGAACGGCACGGCAAGGGGAAACAAGGCTAAGGCACGACAACGCACGGCTAGGCAATGCACGGCAAGGCAAGCAAAGGGTAACGCAAGGAAAGGCACGGTGAGGCTAGGCAAGGCTAATGCACGAAAACGCAAGGCTAGGCGATGCACGACAATGCAAGGAAAGCTTAAAGGAAAGGAAGGCAAGGTCAGGCGAGATAAGGCTAAGGCACGACAACGCAAGGCTAGGCAATTCAGGGAAGGCAAGCAAAGAGTAACGGAAGGTAAGCAAGGCAAGGAAAAGGAAGGAAAGGCAAGGGTAACGGAAGGAACGGCACGGCAAGGGGAAACAAGTCTAAGGCACGACACCGAACGCTAGGCAATGAACGGCAAGGCAAGGAAAGGGTAACGCATGGGAAAGCACGGTCAGGCGAGGCAAGGCTAAGGCACGACAACGCAAGGCTAGGCAATGCACGGAAGGCAAGCAAAGAGTAACGGAAGGTAAGGAAGGCAAGGGAAAGCAAGGAAAGGCAAGTGTAACGGAAGGAACGGCACGGCAAGGGGAAACAAGGCTAAGGCACGACAACGCACGCTAGGCAATGCACGGCAAGGCAAGGAAAGGGTAACGCAGGGGAAGGCACGGTCAGGTGAGGCAAGGATAAGGCACGACAATGCAAGGCTAGGCAATGCACGGCAAGGCAAGGAAAGAGTAACGGAAGGAAAGGAAGGCAAGGGAAAGCAAGGCAAGGCAAGTGCAACAAAAGGCACGCCACGGCAAGGGGAATCAAGGCTAAGGCACGACAACGCACGGCTAGGCAATGCACGGCAAGGCAAGGAAAGGGTAACGCAAGGCAAGGCACGGTGAGGCTAGGCAAGGCTAATGCACGACAACGCAAGGCTAGGCAATGCACGGCAAGGGAAGGAAAGGGTAACGCATGGGAAAGAACGGTCAGGGGAGGCAAGGCTAAGGCACGACAACGCAAGGCTTGGCAATGCACGGAAGGCAAGCAAAGAGTAACGGAAGTAAGGAAGGCAAGGGAAAGCAAAGAAAGGCAAGTGTAACGGAAGGAACGGCACGGCAAGGGGAAACAAGGCTAAGGCACGACAACGCACGCTAGGCAATGCACGGCAAGGCAAGGAAAGGGTAACGCATGGGAAAGCACGGTCAGGCGAGGCAAGGCTAAGGAAAGCCAACGCAAGGCTAGGCAATGCACGGTAAGCAAGCAAGGAGTAACGGAATGCAAGGAAGGAAAGGGAAAGCAAGGGAAGGCAAGGGTAACGGAAGGAACGGCACGGCAAGGGGAAACAAGTCTAAGGCACGACAACGCACGCTAGGCAATGCACGGCAAGGCAAGGAAAGGGTAACGCATGGGAAAGCACGGTCAGGGGAGGCAAGGCTAAGGCACGACAACGCAAGGCTTGGCAATGCACGGAAGGCAAGCAAAGAGTAATGGAAGGTAAGGAAGGCAAGGGAAAGCAAAGAAAGGCAAGTGTAACGGACGGAACGGCACGGCAAGGGGAAACAAGGCTAAGGCACGACAACGCACGCTAGGCAATGCACGGCAAGGCAAGGAAAGGGTAACGCATGGGAAAGCACGGTCAGGCGAGGCAAGGCTAAGGAAAGCCAACGCAAGGCTAGGCAATGCACGGAAAGCAAGCAAGGAGTAACGGAATGCAAGGAAGGAAAGGGAAAGCAAGGGAAGGCAAGGGTAACGAAAGGAACGGCACGGCAAGGGGTAACAAGGCTAAGGCACGACAACACACGGCTAGGAAATGCACGGCAAGGCAAGGAAAGGGTAACGCAAGGCAAGGCACGGTGAGGCTAGGCAAGGTTAATGCACGACAACGCAAGGCTAGGCAATGCACGACAATGCAAGGAAAGCTTAAAGCAAAGGAAGGCACGGTCAGGCGACATAAGGCTAAGGCACGACAACGCAAGGCTAGGCAATGCACGGAAGGCAAGCAAAGAGTAACGGAAGGTAAGGAAGGCAAGGGAAAGCAAGGAAAGGCAAGTGTAACGGAAGGAACGGCACGGCAAGGGGAAACAATGCTAAGGCACGACAACGCACGCTAGGCAATGCACGGCAAGGCAAGGAAAGGGTAACGCATGGGAAATCACGGTCAGGCGAGGCAAGGCTAAGGCACGACAACCCAAGGCTAGGCAATGCACGGAAGGCAAGCAAAGAGAAACGGAAGGTAAGGAAGGAAAGGGAAAGCAAAGAAAGGCAAGTGTAACCGAAGGAACGGCACGGCAAGGGGAAACAAGGCTAAGGCACGACAACGCACGGCTAGGCAATGCACGGCAAGGCAAGCAAAGGGTAACGCAAGGAAAGGCACGGTGAGGCTAGGCAAGGCTAATGCACGAAAACGCAAGGCTAGGCGATGCACGACAATGCAAGGAAAGCTTAAAGCAAAGGAAGGCAAGGTCAGGCGAGATAAGGCTAAGGCACGACAACGCAAGGCTAGGAAATTCAGGGAAGGCAAGCAAAGAGTAACGGAAGGTAAGCAAGGCAAGGAAAAGGAAGGAAAGGCCAGGGTAACGGAAGGAACGGCACGGCAAGGGGAAACAAGTCTAAGGCACGACACCGAACGCTAGGCAATGAAGGGCAAGGCAAGGAAAGGGTAACGCATTTGAAAGCACGGTCAGGCGAGGCAACGCTAAGGCACGACAACGCAAGGCTAGGCAATGCACGGAAGGCAAGCAAAGAGTAACGGAAGGTAAGGAAGGCAAGGGAAAGGAAGGAAAGGCAAGTGTAACGGAAGGAACGGCACGGCAAGGGGAAACAAGGCTAAGGCACGACAACGCAAGCTAGGCAATGCACGGCAAGGCAAGGAAAGGGTAACGCATGGGAAAGCACGGTCAGGCGAGGCAAGCCTAAGGCAGGCGAAAGGCACGACAAGCAAGGCTAGGCAATGCACGACAACGCAAGGCTAGGCAATGCAGGGAAGGCAAGAAAAGAGTAACGGAAGGTAAGGAAGGCAAAGGAAAGCAAGGAAAGGCAATGGTAACGGAAGGAACGGCACGGCAAGGGGAAACAAGTCTAAGGCACGACAACGCACGCTAGGCAATGCACGGCAAGGGAAGGAAAGGGTAACGCATGGGAAAGAACGGTCAGGGGAGGGAAGCCTAAGGCATGACAACGCAAGGCTAGGCAATGCACGGAAAGCAAGCAAAGAGTAACGGAACGCAAGGAAGGCAAGGGAACGCAAGGGAAGGCAAGGGTAACGGAAGGGACGGCACGACAAGGGGTAAGAAGGCTAAGGCACGACAACGCAGGGCTAGGCAATGCACGGCAAGGCAAGCAAAGAGTAACGGAAGGAAAGGAAGGCAAGGCAAAGCCAGGCAAGGCAAGTGTAACAAAAGGCACGCAACGGCAAGGGGAAACAAGGCTAAGGCACGACAACACACGGCTAGGAAATGCACGGCAAGGCAAGGAAAGGGTAACGCAAGGCAAGGCACGGTGAGGCTAGGCAAGGCTAATGCACGACAACGCAAGGCTAGGCAATGCACGACAATGCAAGTAAAGCTTAAAGCAAAGGAAGGCACGGTCAGGCGAGATAAGGCTAAGGCACGACAACGCAAGGCTAGGCAATGCAGGGAAGGCAAGCAAAGAGTAACGGAAGGTAAGGAAGGCAAGGGAAAGCAAGGAAAGGCAATGGTAACGGAAGGAACGGCACGGCAAGGGGAAACAAGTCTAATGCACGACAACGCACGCTAGGCAATGCACGGCAAGGCAAGGAAAGGGTAACGCATGGGAAAGCACGGTCAGGCGAGGCAAGGCTAAGGAAAGCCAACGCAAGGCTAGGCAATGCACGGAAAGCAAGCAAGGAGTAACGGAATGCAAGGAAGGAAAGGGAAAGCAAGGGAAGGCAAGGGTAACGAAAGGGACGGCACGGCAAGGGGTAACAAGGCTAAGGCACGACAACACACGGCTAGGAAATGCACGGCAAGGCAAGGAAAGGGTAACGCAAGGCAAGGCACGGTGAGGCTAGGCAAGGTAATGCACGACAACGCAAGGCTAGGCAATGGCAATGCAAGGAAAGCTTAAAGCAAAGGAAGGCACGGTCAGGCGACAATAAGGCTAAGGCACGACAACGCAAGGCTAGGCAATGCACGGAAGGCAAGCAAAGAGTAACGGAAGGTAAGGAAGGCAAGGGAAAGCAAGGAAAGGCAAGTGTAACGGAAGGAACGGCACGGCAAGGGGAAACAATGCTAAGGCACGACAACGCACGCTAGGCAATGCACGGCAAGGCA
Source organism: Macrotis lagotis (assembly GCF_037893015.1). NCBI lineage: Eukaryota > Metazoa > Chordata > Mammalia > Peramelemorphia > Peramelidae > Macrotis > Macrotis lagotis. The sequence goes on from NW_027421910.1 coordinate 851,437, forward strand.
AGGAAAGGGTAACGCATGGGAAAGCACGGTCAGGCGAGGCAAGGCTAAGGCACGACAACGCAAGGCTAGGCAATGCACGGAAGGCAAGCAAAGAGAAACGGAAGGTAAGAAGGAAAGGGAAAGCAAAGAAAGCAAGTGTAACCGAAGGAACGGCACGGCAAGGGGAAACAAGGCTAAGGCACGACAACGCAAGGCTAGGCAATGCAGGGAAGGCAAGCAAAGAGTAACGGAAGGTAAGGAAGGCAAAGGAAAGCAAGGAAAGGCAATGGTAACGGAAGGAACGGCACGGTAAGGGGAAACAAGTCTAAGCACGACAACGCACGCTAGGCAATGCACGGCAAGGGAAGGAAAGGGTAACGCATGGGAAAGAACGGTCAGGGGAGGCAAGGCTAAGGCACGACAACGCAAGGCTTGGCAATGCACGGAAGGCAAGCAAAGAGTAACGGAAGTAAGGAAGGCAAGGGAAAGCAAAGAAAGGCAAGTGTAACGGAAGGAACGGCACGGCAAGGGGAAACAAGGCTAAGGCACGACAACGCACGGCTAGGCAATGCACGGCAAGGCAAGGAAAGGGTAACGCAAGGCAAGGCACGGTGAGGCTAGACAAGGCTAATGCACGAAAACGCAAGGCTAGGCAATGCACGACAATGCAAGGAAAGCTTAAAGCAAAGGAAGGCAAGGTCAGGCGAGATAAGGCAAAGGCACGACAACGCAAGGCTAGGCAATTCAGGGAAGGCAAGCAAAGAGTAACGGAAGGTAAGCAAGGCAAGGAAAAGCAAGGAAAGGCAAGGGTAACGGAAGGAACGGCACGGCAAGGGGGAACAAGGTCTCAGGCACGACACCGAACGCTAGGCAATGAACGGCAAGGCAAGGAAAGGGTAACGCATGGGAAAGCACGGTCAGGCGAGGCAAGGCTAAGGAAAGCCAACGCAAGGCTAGGCAATGCACGGTAAGCAAGCAAGGAGTAACGGAATGCAAGGAAGGAAAGGGAAAGCAAGGGAAGGCAAGGGTAACGGAAGGAACGGCACGGCAAGGGGAAACAAGGCTAAGGCACGACAACGCACGCTAGGCAATGCACGGCAAGGCAAGGAAAGGGTAACGCATGGGAAAGCACGGTCAGGGGAGGCAAGGCTAAGGCACGACAACGCAAGGCTTGGCAATGCACGGAAGGCAAGCAAAGAGTAACGGAAGGTAAGGAAGGCAAGGGAAAGCAAAGAAAGGCAAGTGTAACGGAAGGAACGGCACGGCAAGGGGAAACAAGGCTAAGGCACGACAACGCACGCTAGGCAATGCACGGCAAGGCAAGGAAAGGGTAACGCATGGGAAAGCACGGTCAGGCGAGGCAAGGCTAAGGAAAGCCAACGCAAGGCTAGGCAATGCACGGAAAGCAAGCAAGGAGTAACGGAATGCAAGGAAGGAAAGGGAAAGCAAAGAAAGGCAAGTGTAACGAAGGAACGGCACGGCAAGGGGAAACAAGGCTAAGGCACGACAACGCACGGCTAGGCAATGCACGGCAAGGCAAGCAAAGGGTAACGCAAGGAAAGGCACGGTGAGGCTAGGCAAGGCTAATGCACGAAAACGCAAGGCTAGGCGATGCACGACAATGCAAGGAAAGCTTAAAGGAAAGGAAGGCAAGGTCAGGCGAGATAAGGCTAAGGCACGACAACGCAAGGCTAGGAAATTCAGGGAAGGCAAGCAAAGAGTAACGGAAGGTAAGCAAGGCAAGGAAAAGGAAGGAAAGGCCAGGGTAACGGAAGGAACGGCACGGCAAGGGGAAACAAGTCTAAGGCACGACACCGAACGCTAGGCAATGAAGGGCAAGGCAAGGAAAGGGTAACGCATTTGAAAGCACGGTCAGGCGAGGCAACGCTAAGGCACGACAACGCAAGGCTAGGCAATGCACGGAAGGCAAGCAAAGAGTAACGGAAGGTAAGGAAGGCAAGGGAAAGGAAGGAAAGGCAAGTGTAACGGAAGGAACGGCACGGCAAGGGGAAACAAGGCTAAGGCACGACAACGCAAGCTAGGCAATGCACGGCAAGGCAAGGAAAGGGTAACGCATGGGAAAGCACGGTCAGGCGAGGCAAGCCTAAGGCATGACAACGCAAGGCTAAGCACTGCACGGAAAGCAAGCAAAGAGTAACGGAACGCAAGGAAGGCAAGGGAAAGCAAGGGAAGGCAAGGGTAACGGAAGGAACGGCACGGCAAGGGGTAACAAGGCTAAGGCACGACAACGCAGGGCTAGGCAATGCACGGCAAGGCAAGGAAAGGGTAACGCAGGGGAAGGCACGGTCAGGTGAGGCAAGGATAAGGCACGACAATGCAAGGCTAGGCAATGCACGACAACGCAAGGCTAGGCAATGCAGGGAAGGCAAGAAAAGAGTAACGGAAGGTAAGGAAGGCAAAGGAAAGCAAGGAAAGGCAATGGTAACGGAAGGAACGGCACGGCAAGGGGAAACAAGTCTAAGGCACGACAACGCACGCTAGGCAATGCACGGCAAGGGAAGGAAAGGGTAACGCATGGGAAAGAACGGTCAGGGGAGGGAAGCCTAAGGCATGACAACGCAAGGCTAGGCAATGCACGGAAAGCAAGCAAAGAGTAACGGAACGCAAGGAAGGCAAGGGAACGCAAGGGAAGGCAAGGGTAACGGAAGGGACGGCACGACAAGGGGTAAGAAGGCTAAGGCACGACAACGCAGGGCTAGGCAATGCACGGCAAGGCAAGCAAAGAGTAACGGAAGGAAAGGAAGGCAAGGCAAAGCCAGGCAAGGCAAGTGTAACAAAAGGCACGCAACGGCAAGGGGAAACAAGGCTAAGGCACGACAACACACGGCTAGGAAATGCACGGCAAGGCAAGGAAAGGGTAACGCAAGGCAAGGCACGGTGAGGCTAGGCAAGGCTAATGCACGACAACGCAAGGCTAGGCAATGCACGACAATGCAAGTAAAGCTTAAAGCAAAGGAAGGCACGGTCAGGCGAGATAAGGCTAAGGCACGACAACGCAAGGCTAGGCAATGCAGGGAAGGCAAGCAAAGAGTAACGGAAGGTAAGGAAGGCAAGGGAAAGCAAGGAAAGGCAATGGTAACGGAAGGAACGGCACGGCAAGGGGTAACAAGGCTAAGGCACGACAACACACGGCTAGGAAATGCACGGCAAGGCAAGGAAAGGGTAACGCAAGGCAAGGCACGGTGAGGCTAGGCAAGGTTAATGCACGACAACGCAAGGCTAGGCAATGCACGACAATGCAAGGAAAGCTTAAAGCAAAGGAAGGCACGGTCAGGCGACATAAGGCTAAGGCACGACAACGCAAGGCTAGGCAATGCACGGAAGGCAAGCAAAGAGTAACGGAAGGTAAGGAAGGCAAGGGAAAGCAAGGAAAGGCAAGTGTAACGGAAGGAACGGCACGGCAAGGGGAAACAATGCTAAGGCACGACAACGCACGCTAGGCAATGCACGGCAAGGCAAGGAAAGGGTAACGCATGGGAAAGCACGGTCAGGCGAGGCAAGGCTAAGGCACGACAACGCAAGGCTAGGCAATGCACGGAAGGCAAGCAAAGAGAAACGGAAGGTAAGGAAGGAAAGGGAAAGCAAAGAAAGGCAAGTGTAACCGAAGGAACGGCACGGCAAGGGGAAACAAGGCTAAGGCACGACAACGCACGGCTAGGCAATGCACGGCAAGGCAAGCAAAGGGTAACGCAAGGAAAGGCACGGTGAGGCTAGGCAAGGCTAATGCACGAAAACGCAAGGCTAGGCGATGCACGACAATGCAAGGAAAGCTTAAAGCAAAGGAAGGCAAGGTCAGGCGAGATAAGGCTAAGGCACGACAACGCAAGGCTAGGAAATTCAGGGAAGGCAAGCAAAGAGTAACGGAAGGTAAGCAAGGCAAGGAAAAGGAAGGAAAGGCCAGGGTAACGGAAGGAACGGCACGGCAAGGGGAAACAAGTCTAAGGCACGACACCGAACGCTAGGCAATGCACGGCAAGGCAAGGAAAGGGTAACGCAGGAAAGCACGGTCAGGCGAGGCAAGCTAAGGCACGACAACGCAAGGCTAGGCAATGCACGGAAGGCAAGCAAAGAGCAAAGAGTAACGGAAGCAAGGAAGGCAAGGGAAAGCAAGGGAAGGCAAGGTAACAAGGCTAAGGCACGACAACGCAGGGCTAGGCAATGCACGGCAAGGCAAGGAAAGGGTAACGCAGGGGAAGGCACGGTCAGGTGAGGCAAGGATAAGGCACGACAATGCAAGGCTAGGCAATGCACGACAACGCAAGGCTAGGCAATGCAGGGAAGGCAAGAAAAGAGTAACGGAAGGTAAGGAAGGCAAAGGAAAGCAAGGAAAGGCAATGGTAACGGAAGGAACGGCACGGCAAGGGGAAACAAGTCTAAGGCACGACAACGCACGCTAGGCAATGCACGGCAAGGGAAGGAAAGGGTAACGCATGGGAAAGAACGGTCAGGGGAGGGAAGCCTAAGGCATGACAACGCAAGGCTAGGCAATGCACGGAAAGCAAGCAAAGAGTAACGGAACGCAAGGAAGGCAAGGGAACGCAAGGGAAGGCAAGGGTAACGGAAGGGACGGCACGACAAGGGGTAAGAAGGCTAAGGCACGACAACGCAGGGCTAGGCAATGCACGGCAAGGCAAGCAAAGAGTAACGGAAGGAAAGGAAGGCAAGGCAAAGCCAGGCAAGGCAAGTGTAACAAAAGGCACGCAACGGCAAGGGGAAACAAGGCTAAGGCACGACAACACACGGCTAGGAAATGCACGGCAAGGCAAGGAAAGGGTAACGCAAGGCAAGGCACGGTGAGGCTAGGCAAGGCTAATGCACGACAACGCAAGGCTAGGCAATGCACGACAATGCAAGTAAAGCTTAAAGCAAAGGAAGGCACGGTCAGGCGAGATAAGGATAAGGCACGACAACGCAAGGCTAGGCAATGCAGGGAAGGCAAGCAAAGAGTAAGGGAAGGTAAGGAAGGCAAGGGAAAGCAAGGAAAGGCAATGGTAACGGAAGGAACGGCACGGCAAGGGGAAACAAGTCTAAGGCACGACAACGCACGCTAGGCAATGCACGGCAAGGCAAGGAAAGGGTAACGCATGGGAAAGCACGGTCAGGCGAGGCAAGGCTAAGGAAAGCCAACGCAAGGCTAGGCAATGCACGGAAAGCAAGCAAGGAGTAACGGAATGCAAGGAAGGAAAGGGAAAGCAAGGGAAGGCAAGGGTAACGAAAGGAACGGCACGGCAAGGGGTAACAAGGCTAAGGCACGACAACACACGGCTAGGAAATGCACGGCAAGGCAAGGAAAGGGTAACGCAAGCAAGGCACGGTGAGGCTAGGCAAGGTTAATGCACGACAACGCAAGGCTAGGCAATGCACGACAATGCAAGGAAAGCTTAAAGCAAAGGAAGGCACGGTCAGGCGAGATAAGGCTAAGGCACGACAACGCAAGGCTAGGCAATGCACGGAAGGCAAGCAAAGAGTAACGGAAGGTAAGGAAGGCAAGGGAAAGCAAGGAAAGGCAAGTGTAACGGAAGGAACGGCACGGCAAGGGGAAACAATGCTAAGGCACGACAACGCACGCTAGGCAATGCACGGCAAGGCAAGGAAAGGGTAACGCATGGGAAAGCACGGTCAGGCGAGGCAAGGCTAAGGCACGACAACCCAAGGCTAGGCAATGCACGGAAGGCAAGCAAAGAGAAACGGAAGGTAAGGAAGGAAAGGGAAAGCAAAGAAAGGCAAGTGTAACCGAAGGAACGGCACGGCAAGGGGAAACAAGGCTAAGGCACGACAACGCAAGGCTAGGCAATGCAGGGAAGGCAAGCAAAGAGTAACGGAAGGTAAGGAAGGCAAAGGAAAGCAAGGAAAGGCAATGGTAACGGAAGGAACGGCACGGCAAGGGGAAACAAGTCTAAGGCACGACAACGCACGCTAGGCAATGCACGGCAAGGGAAGGAAAGGGTAACGCATGGGAAAGAACGGTCAGGGGAGGCAAGGCTAAGGCACGACAACGCAAGGCTTGGCAATGCACGGAAGGCAAGCAAAGAGTAACGGAAGTAAGGAAGGCAAGGGAAAGCAAAGAAAGGCAAGTGTAACGGAAGGAACGGCACGGCAAGGGGAAACAAGGCTAAGGCACGACAACGCACGGCTAGGCAATGCACGGCAAGGCAAGCAAAGGGTAACGCAAGGCAAGGCACGGTGAGGCTAGACAAGGCTAATGCACGAAAACGCAAGGCTAGGCAATGCACGACAATGCAAGGAAAGTAAGCAAGCAAGGTCAGGGAGAAGGAAGGCACGACAACGCAAAGGCAATCAGGAAGGCAAGCAAAGAGTCGGAAGGTAAGAAGGCAAGGAAAGCAATAAGGCAAGGTAACGGAAGGAAGGCACGACAACGCAAGGCTAGGCAATGACGGCAAGGCAAGGAAAGTAACGCATGGGAAAGCACGGTCAAGGCAAGGTAACGGAAGGTAAGGAAGGAAAGGGAAAGCAAGGGAAGGCAAGGGTAACGGAAGGAACGGCACGGCAAGGGGAAACAAGTCTAAGGCACGACAACGCACGCTAGGCAATGCACGGCAAGGCAAGGAAAGGGTAACGCAATGGGGAAAGCATGGGAAAGCACGGTCAGGGGAGGCAAGGCTAAGGCACGACAACGCAAGGCTTGGCAATGCACGGAAGGCAAGCAAAGAGTAATGGAAGGTAAGGAAGGCAAGGGAAAGCAAAGAAAGGCAAGTGTAACGGACGGAACGGCACGGCAAGGGGAAACAAGGCTAAGGCACGACAACGCACGCTAGGCAATGCACGGCAAGGCAAGGAAAGGGTAACGCATGGGAAAGCACGGTCAGGCGAGGCAAGGCTAAGGAAAGCCAACGCAAGGCTAGGCAATGCACGGAAAGCAAGCAAGGAGTAACGGAATGCAAGGAAGGAAAGGGAAAGCAAAGAAAGGCAAGTGTAACGAAGGAACGGCACGGCAAGGGGAAACAAGGCTAAGGCACGACAACGCACGGCTAGGCAATGCACGGCAAGGCAAGCAAAGGGTAACGCAAGGAAAGGCACGGTGAGGCTAGGCAAGGCTAATGCACGAAAACGCAAGGCTAGGCGATGCACGACAATGCAAGGAAAGCTTAAAGCAAAGGAAGGCAAGGTCAGGCGAGATAAGGCTAAGGCACGACAACGCAAGGCTAGGAAATTCAGGGAAGGCAAGCAAAGAGTAACGGAAGGTAAGCAAGGCAAGGAAAAGGAAGGAAAGGCCAGGGTAACGGAAGGAACGGCACGGCAAGGGGAAACAAGTCTAAGGCACGACACCGAACGCTAGGCAATGAAGGGCAAGGCAAGGAAAGGGTAACGCATTTGAAAGCACGGTCAGGCGAGGCAACGCTAAGGCACGACAACGCAAGGCTAGGCAATGCACGGAAGGCAAGCAAAGAGTAACGGAAGGTAAGGAAGGCAAGGGAAAGGAAGGAAAGGCAAGTGTAACGGAAGGAACGGCACGGCAAGGGGAAACAAGGCTAAGGCACGACAACGCAAGCTAGGCAATGCACGGCAAGGCAAGGAAAGGGTAACGCATGGGAAAGCACGGTCAGGCGAGGCAAGCCTAAGGCATGACAACGCAAGGCTAAGCACTGCACGGAAAGCAAGCAAAGAGTAACGGAACGCAAGGAAGGCAAGGGAAAGCAAGGGAAGGCAAGGGTAACGGAAGGAACGGCACGGCAAGGGGTAACAAGGCTAAGGCACGACAACGCAGGGCTAGGCAATGCACGGCAAGGCAAGGAAAGGGTAACGCAGGGGAAGGCACGGTCAGGTGAGGCAAGGATAAGGCACGACAATGCAAGGCTAGGCAATGCACGACAACGCAAGGCTAGGCAATGCAGGGAAGGCAAGAAAAGAGTAACGGAAGGTAAGGAAGGCAAAGGAAAGCAAGGAAAGGCAATGGTAACGGAAGGAACGGCACGGCAAGGGGAAACAAGTCTAAGGCACGACAACGCACGCTAGGCAATGCACGGCAAGGGAAGGAAAGGGTAACGCATGGGAAAGAACGGTCAGGGGAGGGAAGCCTAAGGCATGACAACGCAAGGCTAGGCAATGCACGGAAAGCAAGCAAAGAGTAACGGAACGCAAGGAAGGCAAGGGAACGCAAGGGAAGGCAAGGGTAACGGAAGGGACGGCACGACAAGGGGTAAGAAGGCTAAGGCACGACAACGCAGGGCTAGGCAATGCACGGCAAGGCAAGCAAAGAGTAACGGAAGGAAAGGAAGGCAAGGCAAAGCCAGGCAAGGCAAGTGTAACAAAAGGCACGCAACGGCAAGGGGAAACAAGGCTAAGGCACGACAACACACGGCTAGGAAATGCACGGCAAGGCAAGGAAAGGGTAACGCAAGACAAGGCACGGTGAGGCTAGGCAAGGCTAATGCACGACAACGCAAGGCTAGGCAATGCACGACAATGCAAGTAAAGCTTAAAGCAAAGGAAGGCACGGTCAGGCGAGATAAGGATAAGGCACGACAACGCAAGGCTAGGCAATGCAGGGAAGGCAAGCAAAGAGTAACGGAAGGTAAGGAAGGCAAGGGAAAGCAAGGAAAGGCAATGGTAACGGAAGGAACGGCACGGCAAGGGGAAACAAGTCTAATGCACGACAACGCACGCTAGGCAATGCACGGCAAGGCAAGGAAAGGGTAACGCATGGGAAAGCACGGTCAGGGGAGGCAAGGCTAAGGCACGACAACGCAAGGCTTGGCAATGCACGGAAGTCAAGCAAAGAGTAATGGAAGGTAAGGAAGGCAAGGGAAAGCAAAGAAAGGCAAGTGTAACGGACGGAACGGCACGGCAAGGGGAAACAAGGCTAAGGCACGACAACGCACGCTAGGCAATGCACGGCAAGGCAAGGAAAGGGTAACGCATGGGAAAGCACGGTCAGGCGAGGCAAGGCTAAGGAAAGCCAACGCAAGGCTAGGCAATGCACGGAAAGCAAGCAAGGAGTAACGGAATGCAAGGAAGGAAAGGGAAAGCAAGGGAAGGCAAGGGTAACGAAAGGAACGGCACGGCAAGGGGTAACAAGGCTAAGGCACGACAACACACGGCTAGGAAATGCACGGCAAGGCAAGGAAAGGGTAACGCAAGGCAAGGCACGGTGAGGCTAGGCAAGGTTAATGCACGACAACGCAAGGCTAGGCAATGCACGACAATGCAAGGAAAGCTTAAAGCAAAGGAAGGCACGGTCAGGCGACATAAGGCTAAGGCACGACAACGCAAGGCTAGGCAATGCACGGAAGGCAAGCAAAGAGTAACGGAAGGTAAGGAAGGCAAGGGAAAGCAAGGAAAGGCAAGTGTAACGGAAGGAACGGCACGGCAAGGGGAAACAATGCTAAGGCACGACAACGCACGCTAGGCAATGCACGGCAAGGCAAGCAAAGAGTAACGGAAGGTAAGGAAGGCAAAGGAAAGCAAGGAAAGGCAATGGTAACGGAAGGAACGGCACGGCAAGGGGAAACAAGTCTAAAGCACGACAACGCACGCTAGGCAATGCACGGCAAGGGAAGGAAAGGGTAACGCATGGGAAAGAACGGTCAGGGGAGGCAAGTCTAAGGCACGACAACGCAAGGCTTGGCAATGCACGGAAGGCAAGCAAAGAGTAACGGAAGTAAGGAAGGCAAGGGAAAGCAAAGAAAGGCAAGTGTAACGGAAGGAACGGCACGGCAAGGGGAAACAATGCTAAGGCACGACAACGCACGGCTAGGCAATGCACGGCAAGGCAAGCAAAGGGTAACGCAAGGCAAGGCACGGTGAGGCTAGGCAAGGCTAATGCACGACAACGCAAGGCTAGGCAATGCACGACAATGCAAGGAAAGCTTAAAGCAAAGGAAGGCAAGGTCAGGCGAGATAAGGCAAAGGCACGACAACGCAAGGCTAGGCAATTCAGGGAAGGCAAGCAAAGAGTAACGGAAGGTAAGCAAGGCAAGGAAAAGCAAGGAAAGGCAAGGGTAACGGAAGGAACGGCACGGGAAGGGGAAACAAGTCTCAGGCACGACACCGAACGCTAGGCAATGAACGGCAAGGCAAGGAAAGGGTAACGCATGGGAAAGCACGGTCAGGCGAGGCAAGGCTAAGGCAAGCCAACGCAAGGCTAGGCAATGCACGGTAAGCAAGCAAGGAGTAACGGAATGCAAGGAAGGAAAGGGAAAGCAAGGGAAGGCAAGGGTAACGGAAGGAACGGCACGGCAAGGGGAAACAAGTCTAAGGCACGACAACGCACGCTAGGCAATGCACGGCAAGGCAAGGAAAGGGTAACGCATGGGAAAGCACGGTCAGGGGAGGCAAGGCTAATTCACGACAACGCAAGGCTTGGCAATGCACGGAAGGCAAGCAAAGAGTAATGGAAGGTAAGGAAGGCAAGGGAAAGCAAAGAAAGGCAAGTGTAACGGACGGAACGGCACGGCAAGGGGAAACAAGGCTAAGGCACGACAACGCACGCTAGGCAATGCACGGCAAGGCAAGGAAAGGGTAACGCATGGGAAAGCACGGTCAGGCGAGGCAAGGCTAAGGAAAGCCAACGCAAGGCTAGGCAATGCACGGAAAGCAAGCAAGGAGTAACGGAATGCAAGGAAGGAAAGGGAAAGCAAGGGAAGGCAAGGGTAACGAAAGGAACGGCACGGCAAGGGGTAACAAGGCTAAGGCACGACAACACACGGCTAGGAAATGCACGGCAAGGCAAGGAAAGGGTAACGCAAGGCAAGGCACGGTGAGGCTAGGCAAGGTTAATGCACGACAACGCAAGGCTAGGCAATGCACGACAATGCAAGGAAAGCTTAAAGCAAAGGAAGGCACGGTCAGGCGACATAAGGCTAAGGCACGACAACGCAAGGCTAGGCAATGCACGGAAGGCAAGCAAAGAGTAACGGAAGGTAAGGAAGGCAAGGGAAAGCAAGGAAAGGCAAGTGTAACGGAAGGAACGGCACGGCAAGGGGAAACAATGCTAAGGCACGACAACGCACGCTAGGCAATGCACGGCAAGGCAAGGAAAGGGTAACGCATGGGAAAGCACGGTCAGGCGAGGCAAGGCTAAGGCAGGACAACCCAAGGCTAGGCAATGCACGGAAGGCAAGCAAAGAGAAACGGAAGGTAAGTAAGGAAAGGGAAAGCAAAGAAAGTCAATTGTACCCGAAGGAACGGCACGGCAAGGGGAAACAAGGCTAAGGCACGACAACGCAAGGCTAGGCAATGCAGGGAAGGCAAGCAAAGAGTAACGGAATGTAAGGAAGGCAAAGGAAAGCAAGGAAAGGCAATGGTAACGGAAGGAACGGCACGGCAAGGGGAAACAAGTCTAAGGCACGACAACGCACGCTAGGCAATGCACGGCAAGGGAAGGTAAGGGTAACGCATGGGAAAGAACGGTCAGGGGAGGCAAGTCTAAGGCACGACAACGCAAGGCTAGTCGGCAATGCACGGAAGGCAAGCAAAGAGTAACGGAAGTAAAGAAGGCAAGGGAAAGCAAAGAAAGGCAAGTGTAACGGAAGGAACGGCACGTCAAGGGGAAACAATGCTAAGGCACGACAACGCACGGCTAGGCAATGCACGGCAAGGCAAGCAAAGGGTAACGAAAGGCAAGGCACGGTGAGGCTAGACAAGGCTAATGCACGAAAACGCAAGGCTAGGCAATGCACGACAATGCAAGGAAAGCTTAAAGCAAAGGAAGGCAAGGTCAGGCGAGATAAGGCTAAGGCACGACAACGCAAGGCTAGGCAATGCAGGGAAGGCAAGCAAAGAGTAACGGAAGGTAAGCAAGGCAAGGAAAAGCAAGGAAAGGCAAGGGTAACGGAAGGAACGGCACGGCAAGGGGGAACAAGTCTCAGGCACGACACCGAACGCTAGGCAATGAACGGCAAGGCAAGGAAAGGGTAACGCATGGGAAAGCACGGTCAGGCGAGGCAAGGCTAAGGAAAGCCAACGCAAGGCTAGGCAATGCATGGTAAGCAAGCAAGGAGTAACGGAATGCAAGGAAGGAAAGGGAAAGCAAGGGAAGGCAAGGGTAACGGAAGGAACGGCACGGCAAGGGGAAACAAGTCTAAGGCACGACAACGCACGCTAGGCAATGCACGGCAAGGCAAGGAAAGGGTAACGCATGGGAAAGCACGGTCAGGGGAGGCAAGGCTAATTCACGACAACGCAAGGCTTGGCAATGCACGGAAGGCAAGCAAAGAGTAATGGAAGGTAAGGAAGGCAAGGGAAAGCAAAGAAAGGCAAGTGTAACGGACGGAACGGCACGGCAAGGGGAAACAAGGCTAAGGCACGACAACGCACGCTAGGCAATGCACGGCAAGGCAAGGAAAGGGTAACGCATGGGAAAGCACGGTCAGGCGAGGCAAGGCTAAGGAAAGCCAACGCAAGGCTAGGCAATGCACGGAAAGCAAGCAAGGAGTACCGGAATGCAAGGAAGGAAAGGGAAAGCAAAGAAAGGCAAGTGTAAACGAAGGAACGGCACGGCAAGGGGAAACAAGGCTAAGGCACGACAACGCACGGCTAGGCAATGCACGGCAAGGCAAGCAAAGGGTAACGCCAGGAAAGGCACGGTGAGGCTCGGCAAGGCTAATGCACGAAAACGCAAGGCTAGGCGATGCACGACAATGCAAGGAAAGCTTAAAGGAAAGGAAGGCAAGGTCAGGCGAGATAAGGCTAAGGCACGACAACGGAAAGCTAGGCAATTCAGGGAAGGCAAGCAAAGAGTAACGGAAGGTAAGCAAGGCAAGGAAAAGCAAGGAAAGGCAAGGGTAACGGAAGGAACGGCACGGCAAGGGGAAACAAGTCTAAGGCACGACACCGAACGCTAGGCAATGAAGGGCAAGGCAAGGAAAGGGTAACGCATTTGAAAGCACGGTCAGGCGAGGCAACGCTAAGGCACGACAACGCAAGGCTAGGCAATGCACGGAAGGCAAGCAAAGAGTAACGGAAGGTAAGGAAGGCAAGGGAAAGGAAGGAAAGGCAAGTGTAACGGAAGGAACGGCACGGCAAGGGGAAACAAGGCTAAGGCACGACAACGCAAGCTAGGCAATGCACGGCAAGGCAAGGAAAGGGTAACGCATGGGAAAGCACGGTCAGGCGAGGCAAGCCTAAGGCATGACAACGCAAGGCTAAGCACTGCACGGAAAGCAAGCAAAGAGTAACGGAACGCAAGGAAGGCAAGGGAAAGCAAGGGAAGGCAAGGGTAACGGAAGGGACGGCACGGCAAGGGGTAAGAAGGCTAAGGCACGACAACGCAGGGCTAGGCAATGCACGGCAAGGCAAGGAAAGGGTAACGCAGGGGAAGGCACGGTCAGGTGAGGCAAGGATATGGCACGACAATGCAAGGCTAGGCAATGCACGACAACGCAAGGCTAGGCAATGCAGGGAAGGCAAGAAAAGAGTAACAGAAGGTAAGGAAGGCAAAGGAAAGCAAGGAAAGGCAATGGTAACGGAAGGAACGGCACGGCAAGGGGAAACAAGTCTAAGGCACGACAACGCACGCTAGGCAATGCACGGCAAGGGAAGGAAAGGGTAACGCATGGGAAAGAACGGTCAGGGGAGGGAAGCCTAAGGCATGACAACGCAAGGCTAGGCAATGCACGGAAAGCAAGCAAAGAGTAACGGAACGCAAGGAAGGCAAGGGAACGCAAGGGAAGGCAAGGGTAACGGAAGGGACGGCACGGCAAGGGGAAACAAGGCTAAGGCACGACAACGCAGGGCTAGGCAATGCACGGCAAGGCAAGGAAAGGGTAACGCAGGGGAAGGCACGGTCAGGTGAGGCAAGGATAAGGCACGACAATGCAAGGCTAGGCAATGCACGGCAAGGCAAGGAAAGAGTAACGGAAGGAAAGGAAGGCAAGGCAAAGCCAGGCAAGGCAAGTGTAACAAAAGGCACGCCACGGCAAGGGGAATCAAGGCTAAGGCACGACAACGCACGGCTAGGCAATGCACGGCAAGGCAAGGAAAGGGTAACGCAAGGCAAGGCACGGTGAGGCTAGGCAAGGCTAATGCACGACAACGCAAGGCTAGGCAATGCACGGCAAGGGAAGGAAAGGGTAACGCATGGGAAAGAACGGTTAGGGGAGGCAAGGCTAAGGCACGACAACGCAAGGCTTGGCAATGCACGGAAGGCAAGCAAAGAGTAACGGAAGTAAGGAAGGCAAGGGAAATCAAAGAAAGGCAAGTGTAACGGAAGGAACGGCACGGCAAGGGGAAACAAGGCTAAGGCACGACAACGCACGCTAGGCAATGCACGGCAAGGCAAGGAAAGGGTAACGCATGGGAAAGCACGGTCAGGCGAGGCAAGGCTAAGGAAAGCCAACGCAAGGCTAGGCAATGCACGGTAAGCAAGCAAGGAGTAACGGAATGCAAGGAAGGAAAGGGAAAGCAAGGGAAGGCAAGGGTAACGGAAGGAACGGCACGGCAAGGGGAAACAAGTCTAAGGCACGACAACGCACGCTAGGCAATGCACGGCAAGGCAAGGAAAGGGTAACGCATGGGAAAGCACGGTCAGGGGAGGCAAAGCTAAGGCACGACAACGCAAGGCTTGGCAATGCACGGAAGGCAAGCAAAGAGTAATGGAAGGTAAGGAAGGCAAGGGAAAGCAAAGAAAGGCAAGTGTAACGGACGGAACGGCACGGCAAGGGGAAACAAGGCTAAGGCACGACAACGCACGCTAGGCAATGCACGGCAAGGCAAGGAAAGGGTAACGCATGGGAAAGCACGGTCAGGCGAGGCAAGGCTAAGGAAAGCCAACGCAAGGCTAGGCAATGCACGGAAAGCAAGCAAGGAGTAACGGAATGCAAGGAAGGAAAGGGAAAGCAAGGGAAGGCAAGGGTAACGAAAGGAACGGCACGGCAAGGGGTAACAAGGCTAAGGCACGACAACACACGGCTAGGAAATGCACGGCAAGGCAAGGAAAGGGTAACGCAAGGCAAGGCACGGTGAGGCTAGGCAAGGTTAATGCACGACAACGCAAGGCTAGGCAATGCACGACAATGCAAGGAAAGCTTAAAGCAAAGGAAGGCACGGTCAGGCGACATAAGGCTAAGGCACGACAACGCAAGGCTAGGCAATGCACGGAAGGCAAGCAAAGAGTAACGGAAGGTAAGGAAGGCAAGGGAAAGCAAGGAAAGGCAAGTGTAACGGAAGGAACGGCACGGCAAGGGGAAACAATGCTAAGGCACGACAACGCACGCTAGGCAATGCACGGCAAGGCAAGGAAAGGGTAACGCATGGGAAATCACGGTCAGGCGAGGCAAGGCTAAGGCACGAAAACCCAAGGCTAGGCAATGCACGGAAGGCAAGCAAAGAGAAACGGAAGGTAAGGAAGGAAAGGGAAAGCAAAGAAAGGCAAGTGTAACCGAAGGAACGGCACGGCAAGGGGAAACAAGGCTAAGGCACGACAACGCACGGCTAGGCAATGCACGGCAAGGCAAGCAAAGGGTAACGCAAGGAAAGGCACGGTGAGGCTAGGCAAGGCTAATGCACGAAAACGCAAGGCTAGGCCATGCACGACAATGCAAGGAAAGCTTAAAGGAAAGGAAGGCAAGGTCAGGCGAGATAAGGCTAAGGCACGACAACGCAAGGCTAGGAAATTCAGGGAAGGCAAGCAAAGAGTAACGGAAGGTAAGCAAGGCAAGGAAAAGGAAGGAAAGGCCAGGGTAACGGAAGGAACGGCACGGCAAGGGGAAACAAGGCTAATGCACGACAACGCAAGCTAGGCAATGCACGGCAAGGCAAGGAAAGGGTAACGCAGGGGAAGGCACGGTCAGGTGAGGCAAGGATAAGGCACGACAATGCAAGGCTAGGCAATGCACGACAACGCAAGGCTAGGCAATGCAGGGAAGGCAAGAAAAGAGTAACGGAAGGTAAGGAAGGCAAAGGAAAGCAAGGAAAGGCAATGGTAACGGAAGGAACGGCACGGCAAGGGGAAACAAGTCTAAGGCACGACACCGAACGCTAGGCAATGAAGGGCAAGGCAAGGAAAGGGTAACGCATTTGAAAGCACGGTCAGGCGAGGCAACGCTAAGGCACGACAACGCAAGGCTAGGCAATGCACGGAAGGCAAGCAAAGAGTAACGGAAGGTAAGGAAGGCAAGGGAAAGGAAGGAAAGGCAAGTGTAACGGAAGGAACGGCACGGCAAGGGGAAACAAGGCTAAGGCACGACAACGCAAGCTAGGCAATGCACGGCAAGGCAAGGAAAGGGTAACGCAGGGGAAGGCACGGTCAGGTGAGGCAAGGATAAGGCACGACAATGCAAGGCTAGGCAATGCACGACAACGCAAGGCTAGGCAATGCAGGGAAGGCAAGAAAAGAGTAACGGAAGGTAAGGAAGGCAAAGGAAAGCAAGGAAAGGCAAGTGTAACGGAAGGAACGGCACGGCAAGGGGAAACAATGCTAAGGCACGACAACGCACGCTAGGCAATGCACGGCAAGGCAAGGAAAGGGTAACGCATGGGAAAGCACGGTCAGGCGAGGCAAGGCTAAGGCACGACAACCCAAGGCTAGGCAATGCACGGAAGGCAAGCAAAGAGAAACGGAAGGTAAGGAAGGAAAGGGAAAGCAAAGAAAGGCAAGTGTAACCGAAGGAACGGCACGGCAAGGGGAAACAAGGCTAAGGCACGACAACGCAAGGCTAGGCAATGCAGGGAAGGCAAGCAAAGAGTAACGGAAGGTAAGGAAGGCAAAGGAAAGCAAGGAAAGGCAATGGTAACGGAAGGAACGGCACGGTAAGGGGAAACAAGTCTAAAGCACGACAACGCACGCTAGGCAATGCACGGCAAGGGAAGGTAAGGGTAACGCATGGGAAAGAACAGTCAGGGGAGGCAAGTCTAAGGCACGACAACGCAAGGCTTGGCAATGCACGGAAGGCAAGCAAAGAGTAACGGAAGTAAGGAAGGCAAGGGAAAGCAAAGAAAGGCAAGTGTAACGGAAGGAACGGCACGGCAAGGGGAAACAATGCTAAGGCACGACAACGCACGGCTAGGCAATGCACGGCAAGGCAAGCAAAGGGTAACGCAAGGCAAGGCACGGTGAGGCTAGACAAGGCTAATGCACGAAAACGCAAGGCTAGGCAATGCACGACAATGCAAGGAAAGCTTAAAGCAAAGGAAGGCAAGGTCAGGCGAGATAAGGCAAAGGCACGACAACGCAAGGCTAGGCAATTCAGGGAAGGCAAGCAAAGAGTAACGGAAGGTAAGCAAGGCAAGGAAAAGCAAGGAAAGGCAAGGGTAACGGAAGGAACGGCACGGCAAGGGGGAACAAGTCTCAGGCACGACACCGAACGCTAGGCAATGAGCGGCAAGGCAAGGAAAGGGTAACGCATGGGAAAGAACGGTCAGGCGAGGCAAGGCTAAGGAAAGCCAACGCAAGGTTAGGCAATGCACGGTAAGCAAGCAAGGAGTAACGGAATGCAAGGAAGGAAAGGGAAAGCAAGGGAAGGCAAGGGTAACGGAAGGAACGGCACGGCAAGGGGAAACAAGTCTAAGGCACGACAACGCACGCTAGGCAATGCACGGCAAGGCAAGGAAAGGGTAACGCATGGGAAAGCACGGTCAGGGGAGGCAAGGCTAATTCACGACAACGCAAGGCTTGGCAATGCACGGAAGGCAAGCAAAGAGTAATGGAAGGTAAGGAAGGCAAGGGAAAGCAAAGAAAGGCAAGTGTAACGGACGGAACGGCACGGCAAGGGGAAACAAGGCTAAGGCACGACAACGCACGCTAGGCAATGCACGGCAAGGCAAGGAAAGGGTAACGCATGGGAAAGCACGGTCAGGCGAGGCAAGGCTAAGGAAAGCCAACGCAAGGCTAGGCAATGCACGGAAAGCAAGCAAGGAGTAACGGAATGCAAGGAAGGAAAGGGAAAGCAAAGAAAGGCAAGTGTAAACGAAGGAACGGCACGGCAAGGGGAAACAAGGCTAAGGCACGACAACGCACGGTTAGGCAATGCACGGCAAGGCAAGCAAAGGGTAACGCAAGGAAAGGCACGGTGAGGCTCGGCAAGGCTAATGCACGAAAACGCAAGGCTAGGCGATGCACGACAATGCAAGGAAAGCTTAAAGGAAAGGAAGGCAAGGTCAGGCGAGATAAGGCTAAGGCACGACAACGCAAAGCTAGGAAATTCAGGGAAGGCAAGCAAAGAGTAACGGAAGGTAAGCAAGGCAAGGAAAAGGAAGGAAAGGCCAGGGTAACGGAAGGAACGGCACGGCAAGGGGAAACAAGTCTAAGGCACGACACCGAACGCTAGGCAATGAAGGGCAAGGCAAGGAAAGGGTAACGCATTTGAAAGCACGGTCAGGCGAGGCAACGCTAAGGCACGACAACGCAAGGCTAGGCAATGCACGGAAGGCAAGCAAAGAGTAACGGAAGGTAAGGAAGGCAAGGGAAAGGAAGGAAAGGCAAGTGTAACGGAAGGAACGGCACGGCAAGGGGAAACAAGGCTAAGGCACGACAACGCAAGGCTAGGCAATGCACGGCAAGGCAAGGAAAGGGTAACGCATGGGAAAGCACAAGGCTCAGGCAGGAGGCAAGCAAGGCTAAGGCAGGCAATGACAACGCAAGGCTAGGCAATGCACGGAAAGCAAGCAAAGAGTAACGGAACGCAAGGAAGGCAAGGGAAAGCAAGGGAAGGCAAGGGTAACGGAAGGAACGGCACGGCAAGGGGGTAACGGAAGGGAACGGCAAGGGGAAACAAGGCTAAGGCACGACAACGCAGGGCTAGGCAATGCACGGCAAGGCAAGGAAAGGGTAACGCAGGGGAAGGCACGGTCAGGTGAGGCAAGGATAAGGCACGACAATGCAAGGCTAGGCAATGCACGGCAAGGCAAGGAAAGAGTAACGGAAGGAAAGGAAGGCAAGGCAAAGCCAGGCAAGGCAAGTGTAACAAAAGGCACGCCACGGCAAGGGGAATCAAGGCTAAGGCACGACAACGCACGGCTAGGCAATGCACGGCAAGGCAAGGAAAGGGTAACGCAAGGCAAGGCACGGTGAGGCTAGGCAAGGCTAATGCACGACAACGCAAGGCTAGGCAATGCACGGCAAGGGAAGGAAAGGGTAACGCATGGGAAAGAACGGTTAGGGGAGGCAAGGCTAAGGCACGACAACGCAAGGCTTGGCAATGCACGGAAGGCAAGCAAAGAGTAACGGAAGTAAGGAAGGCAAGGGAAATCAAAGAAAGGCAAGTGTAACGGAAGGAACGGCACGGCAAGGGGAAACAAGGCTAAGGCACGACAACGCACGCTAGGCAATGCACGGCAAGGCAAGGAAAGGGTAACGAATGGGAAAGCACGGTCAGGCGAGGCAAGGCTAAGGAAAGCCAAAGCAAGGCTAGGCAATGCACGGTAAGCAAGCAAGGAGTAACGGAATGCAAGGAAGGAAAGGGAAAGCAAGGGAAGGCAAGGGTAACGGAAGGAACGGCACGGCAAGGGGAAACAAGTCTAAGGCACGACAACGCACGCTAGGCAATGCACGGCAAGGCAAGGAAAGGGTAACGCATGGGAAAGCACGGTCAGGGGAGGCAAGGCTAAGGCACGACAACGCAAGGCTTGGCAATGCACGGAAGGCAAGCAAAGAGTAATGGAAGGTAAGGAAGGCAAGGGAAAGCAAAGAAAGGCAAGTGTAACGGACGGAACGGCACGGCAAGGGGAAACAAGGCTAAGGCACGACAACGCACGCTAGGCAATGCACGGCAAGGCAAGGAAAGGGTAACGCATGGGAAAGCACGGTCAGGCGAGGCAAGGCTAAGGAAAGCCAATGCAAGGCTAGGCAATGCAAGGAAAGCAAGCAAGGAGTAACGGAATGCAAGGAAGGAAAGGGAAAGCAAGGGAAGGCAAGGGTAACGAAAGGAACGGCACGGCAAGGGGTAACAAGGCTAAGGCACGACAACACACGGCTAGGAAATGCACGGCAAGGCAAGGAAAGGGTAACGCAAGGCAAGGCACGGTGAGGCTAGGCAAGGTTAATGCACGACAACGCAAGGCTAGGCAATGCACGACAATGTAAGGAAATCTTAAAGCAAAGGAAGGCACGGTCAGGGGACATAAGGCTAAGGCACGACAACGCAAGGCTAGGCAATGCACGGAAGGCAAGCAAAGAGTAACGGAAGGTAAGGAAGGCAAGGGAAAGCAAGGAAAGGCAAGTGTAACGGAAGGAACGGCACGGCAAGGGGAAACAATGCTAAGGCACGACAACGCACGCTAGGCAATGCACGGCAAGGCAAGGAAAGGGTAACGCATGGGAAATCACGGTCAGGCGAGGCAAGGCTAAGGCACGACAACCCAAAGCTAGGCAATGCACGGAAGGGAAGCAAAGAGAAACGGAAGGTAAGGAAGGAAAGGGAAAGTAAAGAAAGGCAAGTGTAACCGAAGGAACGGCACGGCAAGGGGAAACAAGGCTAAGGCACAACAACGCATGGCTAGGCAATGCACGGCAAGGCAAGCAAAGGGTAACGCAAGGAAAGGCACGGTGAGGCTAGGCAAGGCTAATGCACGAAAACGCAAGGCTAGGCGATGCACGACAATGCAAGGAAAGCTTAAAGGAAAGGAAGGCAAGGTCAGGCGAGATAAGGCTAAGGCACGACAACGCAAGGCTAGGAAATTCAGGGAAGGCAAGCAAAGAGTAACGGAAGGAAAGCAAGGCAAGGAAAAGGAAGGAAAGGCCAGGGTAACGGAAGGAACGGCACGGCAAGGGGAAACAAGTCTAAGGCACGACACCGAACGCTAGGCAATGAAGGGCAAGGCAAGGAAAGGGTAACGCATTTGAAAGCACGGTCAGGCGAGGCAACGCTAAGGCACGACAACGCAAGGCTAGGCAATGCACGGAAGGCAAGCAAAGAGTATCGGAAGGTAAGGAAGGCAAGGGAAAGGAAGGAAAGGCAAGTGTAACGGAAGGAACGGCACGGCAAGGGGAAACAAGGCTAAGGCACGACAACGCAAGCTAGGCAATGCACGGCAAGGCAAGGAAAGGGTAACGCAGGGGAAGGCACGGTCAGGTGAGGCAAGGATAAGGCACGACAATGCAAGGCTAGGCAATGCACGACAACGCAAGGCTAGGCAATGCAGGGAAGGCAAGAAAAGAGTAACGGAAGGTAAGGAAGGCAAAGGAAAGCAAGGAAAGGCAATGGTAACGGAAGGAACGGCACGGCAAGGGGAAACAAGTCTAAGGCACGACAACGCACGCTAGGAAATGCACGGCAAGGGAAGGAAAGGGTAACGCATGGGAAAGAACGGTCAGGGGAGGGAAGCCTAAGGCATGACAACGCAAGGCTAGGCAATGCACGGAAAGCAAGCAAAGAGTAACGGAATGCAAGGAAGGCAAGGGAACGCAAGGGAAGGCAAGGGTAACGGAAGGGACGGCACGACAAGGGGTAAGAAGGCTAAGGCACGACAACGCAGGGCTAGGCAATGCACGGCAAGGCAAGCAAAGAGTAACGGAAGGAAAGGAAGGCAAGGCAAAGCCAGGCAAGGCAAGTGTAACAAAAGGCACGCAACGGCAAGTGGAAACAAGGCTAAGGCACGACAACACACGGCTAGGAAATGCACGGCAAGGCAAGGAAAGGGTAACGCAAGACAAGGCACGGTGAGGCTAGGCAAGGCTAATGCACGACAACGCAAGGCTAGGCAATGCACGACAATGCAAGTAAAGCTTAAAGCAAAGGAAGGCACGGTCAGGCGAGATAAGGATAAGGCACGACAACGCAAGGCTAGGCAATGCAGGGAAGGCAAGCAAAGAGTAACGGAAGGTAAGGAAGGCAAGGGAAAGCAAGGAAAGGCAATGGTAACGGAAGGAACGGCACGGCAAGGGGAAACAAGTCTAATGCACGACAACGCACGCTAGGCAATGCACGGCAAGGCAAGGAAAGGGTAACGCATGGGAAAGCACGGTCAGGGGAGGCAAGGCTAAGGCACGACAACGCAAGGCTTCGCAATGCACGGAAGTCAAGCAAAGAGTAATGGAAGGTAAGGAAGGCAAGGGAAAGCAAAGAAAGGCAAGTGTAACGGACGGAACGGCACGGCAAGGGGAAACAAGGCTAAGGCACGACAACGCACGCTAGGCAATGAACAGCAAGGCAAGGAAAGGGTAACGCATGGGAAAGCACGGTCAGGCGAGGCAAGGCTAAGGAAAGCCAACGCAAGGCTAGGCAATGCACGGAAAGCAAGCAAGGAGTAACGGAATGCAAGGAAGGAAAGGGAAAGCAAGGGAAGGCAAGGGTAACGAAAGGAACGGCACGGCAAGGGGTAACAAGGCTAAGGCACGACAACACACGGCTAGGAAATGCACGGCAAGGCAAGGAAAGGGTAACGCAAGGCAAGACACGGTGAGGCTAGGCAAGGTTAATGCACGACAACGCAAGGCTAGGCAATGCACGACAATGCAAGGAAAGCTTAAAGCAAAGGAAGGCACGGTCAGGCGACATAAGGCTAAGGCACGACAACGCAAGGCTAGGCAATGCACGGAAGGCAAGCAAAGAGTAACGGAAGGTAAGGAAGGCAAGGGAAAGCAAGGAAAGGCAAGTGTAACGGAAGGAACGGCACGGCAAGGGGAAACAATGCTAAGGCACGACAACGCACGCTAGGCAATGCACGGCAAGGCAAGGAAAGGGTAACGCATGGGAAAGCACGGTCAGGCGAGGCAAGGCTAAGGCACGACAACCCAAGGCTAGGCAATGCACGGAAGGCAAGCAAAGAGAAACGGAATTTAAGGAAGGAAAGGGAAAGCAAAGAAAGTCAAGTGTAACCGAAGGAACGGCACGGCAAGGGGAAACAAGGCTAAGGCACGACAACGCAAGGCTAGGCAATGCAGGGAAGGCAAGCAAAGAGTAACGGAAGGTAAGGAAGGCAAAGGAAAGCAAGGAAAGGCAATGGTAACGGAAGGAACGGCACGGTAAGGGGAAACAAGTCTAAAGCACGACAACGCACGCTAGGCAATGCACGGCAAGGGAAGGAAAGGGTAACGAATGGGAAAGAACGGTCAGGGGAGGCAAGTCTAAGGCACGACAACGCAAGGCTTGGCAATGCACGGAAGGCAAGCAAAGAGTAACGGAAGTAAGGAAGGCAAGGGAAAGCAAGGGAAGGCAAGGGTAACGAAAGGAACGGCACTGCAAGGGGTAACAAGGCTAAGGCACGACAACACACGGCTAGGAAATGCACGGCAAGGCAAGGAAAGGGTAACGCAAGGCAAGGCACGGTGAGGCTAGGCAAGGTTAATGCACGACAACGCAAGGCTAGGCAATGCACGACAATGCAAGGAAAGCTTAAAGCAAAGGAAGGCACGGTCAGGCAACATAAGGCTAAGGCACGACAACGCAAGGCTAGGCAATGCACGGAAGGCAAGCAAAGAGTAACGGAAGGTAAGGAAGGCAAGGGAAAGCAAGGAAAGGCAAGTGTAACGGAAGGAACGGCACGGCAAGGGGAAACAATGCTAAGGCACGACAACGTACGCTAGGCAATGCACGGCAAGGCAAGGAAAGGGTAACGCATGGGAAATCACGGTCAGGCGAGGCAAGGCTAAGGCACGACAACCCAAGGCTAGGCAATGCACGGAAGGCAAGCAAAGAGAAACGGAAGGTAAGGAAGGAAAGGGAAAGCAAAAAAGGCAAGTGTAAACGAAGGAATGGCACGGCAAGGGGAAACAAGGCTAAGGCACGACAACGCACGGCTAGGCAATGCACGGCAAGGCAAGCAAAGGGTAACGCAAGGAAAGGCACGGTGAGGCTCGGCAAGGCTAATGCACGAAAACGCAAGGCTAGGCGATGCACGACAATGCAAGGAAAGCTTAAAGGAAAGGAAGGCAAGGTCAGGCGAGATAAGGCTAAGGCACGACAACGCAAGGCTAGGAAATTCAGGGAAGGCAAGCAAAGAGTAACGGAAGGTAAGGAAGGCAAGGGAAAGGAAGGAAAGGCAAGTGTAACGGAAGGAACGGCACGGCAAGGGGAAACAAGGCTAAGGCACGACAACGCAAGCTAGGCAATGCACGGCAAGGCAAGGAAAGGGTAACGCATGGGAAAGCACGG
This sequence comes from Macrotis lagotis, assembly GCF_037893015.1. Classification (NCBI taxonomy): domain Eukaryota; kingdom Metazoa; phylum Chordata; class Mammalia; order Peramelemorphia; family Peramelidae; genus Macrotis; species Macrotis lagotis. Next base: position 875,424 of record NW_027421910.1, read on the forward strand.
TCAGGCGAGGCAAGCCTAAGGCATGACAACGCAAGGCTAAGCACTGCACGGAAAGCAAGCAAAGGGTAACGGAACGCAAGGAAGGCAAGGGAAAGCAAGGGAAGGCAAGGGTAACGGAAGGAACGGCACGGCAAGGGGTAACAAGGCTAAGGCACGACAACGCAGGGCTAGGCAATGCACGGCAAGGCAAGGAAAGGGTAACGCAGGGGAAGGCACGGTCAGGTGAGGCAAGGATAAGGCACGACAATGCAAGGCTAGGCAATGCACGACAACGCAAGGCTAGGCAATGCAGGGAAGGCAAGAAAAGAGTAACGGAAGGTAAGGAAGGCAAAGGAAAGCAAGGAAAGGCAATGGTAACGGAAGGAACGGCACGGCAAGGGGAAACAAGTCTAAGGCACGACAACGCACGCTAGGCAATGCACGGCAAGGGAAGGAAAGGGTAACGCATGGGAAAGAACGGTCAGGGGAGGGATGCCTAAGGCATGACAACGCAAGGCTAGGCAATGCACGGAAAGCAAGCAAAGAGTAACGGAACGCAAGGAAGGCAAGGGAACGCAAGGGAAGGCAAGGGTAACGGAAGGGATGGCACGACAAGGGTTAAGAAGGCTAAGGCACGACAACGCAGGGCTAGGCAATGCACGGCAAGGCAAGCAAAGAGTAACGGAAGGAAAGAAGGCAAGGCAAAGCCAGGCAAGGCAAGTGTAACAAAAGGCACGCAACGGCAAGGGGAAACAAGGCTAAGGCACGACAACACACGGCTAGGAAATGCACGGCAAGGCAAGGAAAGGGTAACGCAAGGCAAGGCACGGTGAGGCTAGGCAAGGCTAATGCACGACAACGCAAGGCTAGGCAATGCACGACAATGCAAGTAAAGCTTAAAGCAAAGGAAGGCACGGTCAGGCGAGATAAGGCTAAGGCACGACAACGCAAGGCTAGGCAATGCAGGGAAGGCAAGCAAAGAGTAACGGAAGGTAAGGAAGTCAAGGGAAAGCAAGGAAAGGCAATGGTAACGGAAGGAACGGCACGGCAAGGGGAAACAAGTCTAATGCACGACAACGCACGCTAGGCAATGCACGGCAAGGCAAGGAAAGGGTAACGCATGGGAAAGCACGGTGAGGGGAGGCAAGGCTAAGGCACGACAACGCAAGGCTTGGCAATGCACGGAAGTCAAGCAAAGAGTAATGGAAGGTAAGGAAGGCAAGGGAAAGCAAAGAAAGGCAATGGTAACGGACGGAACGGCACGGCAAGGGGAAACAAGCCTAAGGCACGACAACGCACGCTAGGCAATGCACGGCAAGGCAAGGAAAGGGTAACGCATGGGAAAGCACGGTCAGGCGAGGCAAGGCTAAGGAAAGCCAACGCAAGGCTAGGCAATGCACGGAAAGCAAGCAAGGAGTAACGGAATGCAAGGAAGGAAAGGGAAAGCAAGGGAAGGCAAGGGTAACGAAAGGAACGGCACGACAAGGGGTAACAAGGCTAACGCACGACAACACACGGCTAGGAAATGCACGGCAAGGCAAGGAAAGGGTAACGCAAGGCAAGGCACGGTGAGGCTAGGCAAGGTTAATGCACGACAACGCAAGGCTAGGCAATGCACGACAATGCAAGGAAAGCTTAAAGCAAAGGAAGGCACGGTCAGGCGAGATAAGGCTAAGGCACGTCAACGCAAGGCTAGGCAATGCACGGAAGGCAAGCAAAGAGTAACGGAAGGTAAGGAAGGCAAGGGAAAGCAAGGAAAGGCAAGTGTAACGGAAGGAACGGCACGGCAAGGGGAAACAATGCTAAGGCACGACAACGCACGCTAGGCAATGCACGGCAAGGCAAGGAAAGGGTAACGTATGGGAAAGCACGGTCAGGCGAGGCAAGGCTAAGGCACGACAACCCAAGGCTAGGCAATGCACGGAAGGCAAGCAAAGAGAAACGGAAGGTAAGGAAGGAAAGGGAAAGCAAAGAAAGTCAAGTGTAACCGAAGGAACGGCACGGCAAGGGGAAACAAGGCTAAGGCACGACAACGCAAGGCTAGGCAATGCAGGGAAGGCAAGCAAAGAGTAACGGAAGGTAAGGAAGGCAAAGGAAAGCAAGGAAAGGCAATGGTAACGGAAGGAACGGCACGGTAAGGGGAAACAAGTCTAAAGCACGACAACGCACGCTAGGCAATGGACGGCAAGGGAAGGAAAGGGTAACGCATGGGAAAGAACGGTCAGGGGAGGGAAGTCTAAGGCACGACAACGCAAGGCTTGGCAATGCACGGAAGGCAAGCAAAGAGTAACGGAAGTAAGGAAGGCAAGGGAAAGCAAAGAAAGGCAAGTGTAACGGAAGGAACGGCACGGCAAGGGGAAACAATGCTAAGGCACGACAACGCACGGCTAGGCAATGCACGGCAAGGCAAGCAAAGGGTAACGCAAGGCAAGGCACGGTGAGGCTAGACAAGGCTAATGCACGAAAACGCAAGGCTAGGCAATGCACGACAATGCAAGGAAAGCTTAAAGCAAAGGAAGGCAAGGTCAGGCGAGATAAGGCAAAGGCACGACAACGCAAGGCTAGGCAATTCAGGGAAGGCAAGCAAAGAGTAACGGAAGGTAAGCAAGGCAAGGAAAAGCAAGGAAAGGCAAGGGTAACGGAAGGAACGGCACGGCAAGGGGGAACAAGTCTCAGGCACGACACCGAACGCTAGGCAATGAACGGCAAGGCAAGGAAAGGGTAACGCATGGGAAAGCACGGTCAGGCGAGGCAAGGCTAAGGCACGACAACGCAAGGCTAGGCAATGCACGGAAGGCAAGCAAAGAGTAACGGAACGCAAGGAAGGCAAGGGAAAGCAAGGGAAGGCAAGGGTAACGGAAGGAATGGCACGGCAAGGGGTAACAAGGCTAAGGCACGACAACGCAGGGCTAGGCAATGCACGTCAAGGCAAGGAAAGAGTAACGGAAGGAACGGAAGGCAAGGCAAAGCCAGGCAAGGCAAGTGTAACAAAAGGCACGCAACGGCAAGGGGAAACAAGGCTAAGGCACGAAAACACACGGCTAGGAAATGCACGGCAAGGCAAGGAAAGGGTAACGCATGGCAAGGCACGGTGAGGCTAGGCAAGGCTAATGCACGACAACGCAAGGCTAGGCAATGCACGACAATGCAAGGAAAGCTTAAAGCAAAGGAAGGCACGGTCAGAAGAGATAAGGCTAAGGCACGACAACGCAAGGCTAGGCAATGCAGGGAAGGCAAGCAAAGAGTAACGGAAGGTAAGGAAGGCAAAGGAAAGCAAGGAAAGGCAATGGTAACGGAAGGAACGGCACGGCAAGGGGAAACAAGTCTAAGACACGACAACGCACGCTAGGCAATGCACGGCAAGGGAAGGAAAGGGTAAGGTATGGGAAAGAACGGTCAGGGGAGGCAAGGCTAAGGCACGACAACGCAAGGCTTGGCAATGCACGGAAGTCAAGCAAAGAGTAATGGAAGGTAAGGAAGGCAAGGGAAAGGAAGGAAAGGCAAGTGTAACGGAAGGAACGGCACGGCAAGGGGAAACAAGGCTAAGGCACGACAACACACGGCTAGGAAATGCACGGCAAGGCAAGGAAAGGGTAACGCAAGGCAAGGCACGGTGAGGCTAGGCAAGGTTAATGAACGACAACGCAAGGCTAGGCAATGCACGACAATACAAGGAAAGCTTAAAGCAAAGGAAGGCACGGTCAGTCGAGATAAGGCTAAGGCACGACAACGCAAGGCTAGACAATGCACGGAAGGCAAGCAAAGAGTAACGGAAGGTAAGGAAGGCAAGGGAAAGCAAGGGAAGGCAAGGGTAACGGAAGGGACGGCACGGTAAGGGGTAACAAGGCTAAGGCACGACAACGCAGGGCTAGGCAATGCACGGCAAGGCAAGCAAAGAGTAACGGAAGGAAAGGAAGGCAAGGCAAAGCCAGGCAAGGCAAGTGTAACAAAAGGCACGCAACGGCAAGTGGAAACAAGGCTAAGGCACGACAACACACGGCTAGGAAATGCACGGCAAGGCAAGGAAAGGGTAACGCAAGACAAGGCACGGTGAGGCTAGGCAAGGCTAATGCACGACAACGCAAGGCTAGGCAATGCACGACAATGCAAGTAAAGCTTAAAGCAAAGGAAGGCACGGTCAGGCGAGATAAGGATAAGGCACGACAACGCAAGGCTAGGCAATGCAGGGAAGGCAAGCAAAGAGTAACGGAAGGTAAGGAAGGCAAGGGAAAGCAAGGAAAGGCAATGGTAACGGAAGGAACGGCACGGCAAGGGGAAACAAGTCTAATGCACGACAACGCACGCTAGGCAATGCACGGCAAGGCAAGGAAAGGGTAACGCATGGGAAAGCACGGTCAGGGGAGGCAAGGCTAAGGCACGACAACGCAAGGCTTCGCAATGCACGGAAGTCAAGCAAAGAGTAATGGAAGGTAAGGAAGGCAAGGGAAAGCAAAGAAAGGCAAGTGTAACGGACGGAACGGCACGGCAAGGGGAAACAAGGCTAAGGCACGACAACGCACGCTAGGCAATGAACGGCAAGGCAAGGAAAGGGTAACGCATGGGAAAGCACGGTCAGGCGAGGCAAGGCTAAGGAAAGCCAACGCAAGGCTAGGCAATGCACGGAAAGCAAGCAAGGAGTAACGGAATGCAAGGAAGGAAAGGGAAAGCAAGGGAAGGCAAGGGTAACGAAAGGAACGGCACGGCAAGGGGTAACAAGGCTAAGGCACGACAACACACGGCTAGGAAATGCACGGCAAGGCAAGGAAAGGGTAACGCAAGGCAAGACACGGTGAGGCTAGGCAAGGTTAATGCACGACAACGCAAGGCTAGGCAATGCACGACAATGCAAGGAAAGCTTAAAGCAAAGGAAGGCACGGTCAGGCGACATAAGGCTAAGGCACGACAACGCAAGGCTAGGCAATGCACGGAAGGCAAGCAAAGAGTAACGGAAGGTAAGCAAGGCAAGGAAAAGCAAGGAAAGGCAAGGGTAACGGAAGGAACGGCACGGCAAGGGGGAACAAGTCTCAGGCACGACACCGAACGCTAGGCAATGAACGGCAAGGCAAGGAAAGGGTAACGCATGGGAAAGCACGGTCAGGCGAGGCAAGGCTAAGGCACGACAACGCAAGGCTAGGCAATGCACGGAAGGCAAGCAAAGAGTAACGGAACGCAAGGAAGGCAAGGGAAAGCAAGGGAAGGCAAGGGTAACGGAAGGAATGGCACGGCAAGGGGTAACAAGGCTAAGGCACGACAACGCAGGGCTAGGCAATGCACGTCAAGGCAAGGAAAGAGTAACGGAAGGAACGGAAGGCAAGGCAAAGCCAGGCAAGGCAAGTGTAACAAAAGGCACGCAACGGCAAGGGGAAACAAGGCTAAGGCACGAAAACACACGGCTAGGAAATGCACGGCAAGGCAAGGAAAGGGTAACGCATGGCAAGGCACGGTGAGGCTAGGCAAGGCTAATGCACGACAACGCAAGGCTAGGCAATGCACGACAATGCAAGGAAAGCTTAAAGCAAAGGAAGGCACGGTCAGAAGAGATAAGGCTAAGGCACGACAACGCAAGGCTAGGCAATGCAGGGAAGGCAAGCAAAGAGTAACGGAAGGTAAGGAAGGCAAAGGAAAGCAAGGAAAGGCAATGGTAACGGAAGGAACGGCACGGCAAGGGGAAACAAGTCTAAGACACGACAACGCACGCTAGGCAATGCACGGCAAGGGAAGGAAAGGGTAAGGTATGGGAAAGAACGGTCAGGGGAGGCAAGGCTAAGGCACGACAACGCAAGGCTTGGCAATGCACGGAAGTCAAGCAAAGAGTAATGGAAGGTAAGGAAGGCAAGGGAAAGGAAGGAAAGGCAAGTGTAACGGAAGGAACGGCACGGCAAGGGGAAACAAGGCTAAGGCACGACAACACACGGCTAGGAAATGCACGGCAAGGCAAGGAAAGGGTAACGCAAGGCAAGGCACGGTGAGGCTAGGCAAGGTTAATGAACGACAACGCAAGGCTAGGCAATGCACGACAATACAAGGAAAGCTTAAAGCAAAGGAAGGCACGGTCAGTCGAGATAAGGCTAAGGCACGACAACGCAAGGCTAGACAATGCACGGAAGGCAAGCAAAGAGTAACGGAAGGTAAGGAAGGCAAGGGAAAGCAAGGGAAGGCAAGGGTAACGGAAGGGACGGCACGGTAAGGGGTAACAAGGCTAAGGCACGACAACGCAGGGCTAGGCAATGCACGGCAAGGCAAGCAAAGAGTAACGGAAGGAAAGGAAGGCAAGGCAAAGCCAGGCAAGGCAAGTGTAACAAAAGGCACGCAACGGCAAGTGGAAACAAGGCTAAGGCACGACAACACACGGCTAGGAAATGCACGGCAAGGCAAGGAAAGGGTAACGCAAGACAAGGCACGGTGAGGCTAGGCAAGGCTAATGCACGACAACGCAAGGCTAGGCAATGCACGACAATGCAAGTAAAGCTTAAAGCAAAGGAAGGCACGGTCAGGCGAGATAAGGATAAGGCACGACAACGCAAGGCTAGGCAATGCAGGGAAGGCAAGCAAAGAGTAACGGAAGGTAAGGAAGGCAAGGGAAAGCAAGGAAAGGCAATGGTAACGGAAGGAACGGCACGGCAAGGGGAAACAAGTCTAATGCACGACAACGCACGCTAGGCAATGCACGGCAAGGCAAGGAAAGGGTAACGCATGGGAAAGCACGGTCAGGGGAGGCAAGGCTAAGGCACGACAACGCAAGGCTTCGCAATGCACGGAAGTCAAGCAAAGAGTAATGGAAGGTAAGGAAGGCAAGGGAAAGCAAAGAAAGGCAAGTGTAACGGACGGAACGGCACGGCAAGGGGAAACAAGGCTAAGGCACGACAACGCACGCTAGGCAATGAACGGCAAGGCAAGGAAAGGGTAACGCATGGGAAAGCACGGTCAGGCGAGGCAAGGCTAAGGAAAGCCAACGCAAGGCTAGGCAATGCACGGAAAGCAAGCAAGGAGTAACGGAATGCAAGGAAGGAAAGGGAAAGCAAGGGAAGGCAAGGGTAACGAAAGGAACGGCACGGCAAGGGGTAACAAGGCTAAGGCACGACAACACACGGCTAGGAAATGCACGGCAAGGCAAGGAAAGGGTAACGCAAGGCAAGACACGGTGAGGCTAGGCAAGGTTAATGCACGACAACGCAAGGCTAGGCAATGCACGACAATGCAAGGAAAGCTTAAAGCAAAGGAAGGCACGGTCAGGCGACATAAGGCTAAGGCACGACAACGCAAGGCTAGGCAATGCACGGAAGGCAAGCAAAGAGTAACGGAAGGTAAGGAAGGCAAGGGAAAGCAAGGAAAGGCAAGTGTAACGGAAGGAACGGCACGGCAAGGGGAAACAATGCTAAGGCACGACAACGCACGCTAGGCAATGCACGGCAAGGCAAGGAAAGGGTAACGCATGGGAAAGCACGGTCAGGCGAGGCAAGGCTAAGGCACGACAACCCAAGGCTAGGCAATGCACGGAAGGCAAGCAAAGAGAAACGGAATTTAAGGAAGGAAAGGGAAAGCAAAGAAAGTCAAGTGTAACCGAAGGAACGGCACGGCAAGGGGAAACAAGGCTAAGGCACGACAACGCAAGGCTAGGCAATGCAGGGAAGGCAAGCAAAGAGTAACGGAAGGTAAGGAAGGCAAAGGAAAGCAAGGAAAGGCAATGGTAACGGAAGGAACGGCACGGTAAGGGGAAACAAGTCTAAAGCACGACAACGCACGCTAGGCAATGCACGGCAAGGGAAGGAAAGGGTAACGAATGGGAAAGAACGGTCAGGGGAGGCAAGTCTAAGGCACGACAACGCAAGGCTTGGCAATGCACGGAAGGCAAGCAAAGAGTAACGGAAGTAAGGAAGGCAAGGGAAAGCAAGGGAAGGCAAGGGTAACGAAAGGAACGGCACTGCAAGGGGTAACAAGGCTAAGGCACGACAACACACGGCTAGGAAATGCACGGCAAGGCAAGGAAAGGGTAACGCAAGGCAAGGCACGGTGAGGCTAGGCAAGGTTAATGCACGACAACGCAAGGCTAGGCAATGCACGACAATGCAAGGAAAGCTTAAAGCAAAGGAAGGCACGGTCAGGCAACATAAGGCTAAGGCACGACAACGCAAGGCTAGGCAATGCACGGAAGGCAAGCAAAGAGAAACGGAAGGTAAGGAACGGAAGGAACGGCACGGCAAGGGGAAACAATGCTAAGGCACGACAACGTACGCTAGGCAATGCACGGCAAGGCAAGGAAAGGGTAACGCATGGGAAAGCACGGTCAGGCGAGGCAAAGCTATTGCACGACAACCCAAGGCTAGGCAATGCACGGAAGGCAAGCAAAGAGAAACGGAAGGTAAGGAAGGAAAGGGAAAGCAAAAAAGGCAAGTGTAAACGAAGGAATGGCACGGCAAGGGGAAACAAGGCTAAGGCACGACAACGCACGGCTAGGCAATGCACGGCAAGGCAAGCAAAGGGTAACGCAAGGAAAGGCACGGTGAGGCTCGGCAAGGCTAATGCACGAAAACGCAAGGCTAGGCGATGCACGACAATGCAAGGAAAGCTTAAAGGAAAGGAAGGCAAGGTCAGGCGAGATAAGGCTAAGGCACGACAACGCAAGGCTAGGAAATTCAGGGAAGGCAAGCAAAGAGTAACGGAAGGTAAGGAAGGCAAGGGAAAGGAAGGAAAGGCAAGTGTAACGGAAGGAACGGCACGGCAAGGGGAAACAAGGCTAAGGCACGACAACGCAAGCTAGGCAATGCACGGCAAGGCAAGGAAAGGGTAACGCATGGGAAAGCACGGTCAGGCGAGGCAAGCCTAAGGCATGACAACGCAAGGCTAAGCACTGCACGGAAAGCAAGCAAAGGGTAACGGAACGCAAGGAAGGCAAGGGAAAGCAAGGGAAGGCAAGGGTAACGGAAGGAACGGCACGGCAAGGGGTAACAAGGCTAAGGCACGACAACGCAGGGCTAGGCAATGCACGGCAAGGCAAGGAAAGGGTAACGCAGGGGAAGGCACGGTCAGGTGAGGCAAGGATAAGGCACGACAATGCAAGGCTAGGCAATGCACGACAACGCAAGGCTAGGCAATGCAGGGAAGGCAAGAAAAGAGTAACGGAAGGTAAGGAAGGCAAAGGAAAGCAAGGAAAGGCAATGGTAACGGAAGGAACGGCACGGCAAGGGGAAACAAGTCTAAGGCACGACAACGCACGCTAGGCAATGCACGGCAAGGGAAGGAAAGGGTAACGCATGGGAAAGAACGGTCAGGGGAGGGATGCCTAAGGCATGACAACGCAAGGCTAGGCAATGCACGGAAAGCAAGCAAAGAGTAACGGAACGCAAGGAAGGCAAGGGAACGCAAGGGAAGGCAAGGGTAACGGAAGGGATGGCACGACAAGGGTTAAGAAGGCTAAGGCACGACAACGCAGGGCTAGGCAATGCACGGCAAGGCAAGCAAAGAGTAACGGAAGGAAAGAAGGCAAGGCAAAGCCAGGCAAGGCAAGTGTAACAAAAGGCACGCAACGGCAAGGGGAAACAAGGCTAAGGCACGACAACACACGGCTAGGAAATGCACGGCAAGGCAAGGAAAGGGTAACGCAAGGCAAGGCACGGTGAGGCTAGGCAAGGCTAATGCACGACAACGCAAGGCTAGGCAATGCACGACAATGCAAGTAAAGCTTAAAGCAAAGGAAGGCACGGTCAGGCGAGATAAGGCTAAGGCACGACAACGCAAGGCTAGGCAATGCAGGGAAGGCAAGCAAAGAGTAACGGAAGGTAAGGAAGTCAAGGGAAAGCAAGGAAAGGCAATGGTAACGGAAGGAACGGCACGGCAAGGGGAAACAAGTCTAATGCACGACAACGCACGCTAGGCAATGCACGGCAAGGCAAGGAAAGGGTAACGCATGGGAAAGCACGGTGAGGGGAGGCAAGGCTAAGGCACGACAACGCAAGGCTTGGCAATGCACGGAAGTCAAGCAAAGAGTAATGGAAGGTAAGGAAGGCAAGGGAAAGCAAAGAAAGGCAATGGTAACGGACGGAACGGCACGGCAAGGGGAAACAAGCCTAAGGCACGACAACGCACGCTAGGCAATGCACGGCAAGGCAAGGAAAGGGTAACGCATGGGAAAGCACGGTCAGGCGAGGCAAGGCTAAGGAAAGCCAACGCAAGGCTAGGCAATGCACGGAAAGCAAGCAAGGAGTAACGGAATGCAAGGAAGGAAAGGGAAAGCAAGGGAAGGCAAGGGTAACGAAAGGAACGGCACGACAAGGGGTAACAAGGCTAACGCACGACAACACACGGCTAGGAAATGCACGGCAAGGCAAGGAAAGGGTAACGCAAGGCAAGGCACGGTGAGGCTAGGCAAGGTTAATGCACGACAACGCAAGGCTAGGCAATGCACGACAATGCAAGGAAAGCTTAAAGCAAAGGAAGGCACGGTCAGGCGAGATAAGGCTAAGGCACGTCAACGCAAGGCTAGGCAATGCACGGAAGGCAAGCAAAGAGTAACGGAAGGTAAGGAAGGCAAGGGAAAGCAAGGAAAGGCAAGTGTAACGGAAGGAACGGCACGGCAAGGGGAAACAATGCTAAGGCACGACAACGCACGCTAGGCAATGCACGGCAAGGCAAGGAAAGGGTAACGTATGGGAAAGCACGGTCAGGCGAGGCAAGGCTAAGGCACGACAACCCAAGGCTAGGCAATGCACGGAAGGCAAGCAAAGAGAAACGGAAGGTAAGGAAGGAAAGGGAAAGCAAAGAAAGTCAAGTGTAACCGAAGGAACGGCACGGCAAGGGGAAACAAGGCTAAGGCACGACAACGCAAGGCTAGGCAATGCAGGGAAGGCAAGCAAAGAGTAACGGAAGGTAAGGAAGGCAAAGGAAAGCAAGGAAAGGCAATGGTAACGGAAGGAACGGCACGGTAAGGGGAAACAAGTCTAAAGCACGACAACGCACGCTAGGCAATGGACGGCAAGGGAAGGAAAGGGTAACGCATGGGAAAGAACGGTCAGGGGAGGGAAGTCTAAGGCACGACAACGCAAGGCTTGGCAATGCACGGAAGGCAAGCAAAGAGTAACGGAAGTAAGGAAGGCAAGGGAAAGCAAAGAAAGGCAAGTGTAACGGAAGGAACGGCACGGCAAGGGGAAACAATGCTAAGGCACGACAACGCACGGCTAGGCAATGCACGGCAAGGCAAGCAAAGGGTAACGCAAGGCAAGGCACGGTGAGGCTAGACAAGGCTAATGCACGAAAACGCAAGGCTAGGCAATGCACGACAATGCAAGGAAAGCTTAAAGCAAAGGAAGGCAAGGTCAGGCGAGATAAGGCAAAGGCACGACAACGCAAGGCTAGGCAATTCAGGGAAGGCAAGCAAAGAGTAACGGAAGGTAAGCAAGGCAAGGAAAAGCAAGGAAAGGCAAGGGTAACGGAAGGAACGGCACGGCAAGGGGGAACAAGTCTCAGGCACGACACCGAACGCTAGGCAATGAACGGCAAGGCAAGGAAAGGGTAACGCATGGGAAAGCACGGTCAGGCGAGGCAAGGCTAAGGCACGACAACGCAAGGCTAGGCAATGCACGGAAGGCAAGCAAAGAGTAACGGAACGCAAGGAAGGCAAGGGAAAGCAAGGGAAGGCAAGGGTAACGGAAGGAATGGCACGGCAAGGGGTAACAAGGCTAAGGCACGACAACGCAGGGCTAGGCAATGCACGTCAAGGCAAGGAAAGAGTAACGGAAGGAACGGAAGGCAAGGCAAAGCCAGGCAAGGCAAGTGTAACAAAAGGCACGCAACGGCAAGGGGAAACAAGGCTAAGGCACGAAAACACACGGCTAGGAAATGCACGGCAAGGCAAGGAAAGGGTAACGCATGGCAAGGCACGGTGAGGCTAGGCAAGGCTAATGCACGACAACGCAAGGCTAGGCAATGCACGACAATGCAAGGAAAGCTTAAAGCAAAGGAAGGCACGGTCAGAAGAGATAAGGCTAAGGCACGACAACGCAAGGCTAGGCAATGCAGGGAAGGCAAGCAAAGAGTAACGGAAGGTAAGGAAGGCAAAGGAAAGCAAGGAAAGGCAATGGTAACGGAAGGAACGGCACGGCAAGGGGAAACAAGTCTAAGACACGACAACGCACGCTAGGCAATGCACGGCAAGGGAAGGAAAGGGTAAGGTATGGGAAAGAACGGTCAGGGGAGGCAAGGCTAAGGCACGACAACGCAAGGCTTGGCAATGCACGGAAGTCAAGCAAAGAGTAATGGAAGGTAAGGAAGGCAAGGGAAAGGAAGGAAAGGCAAGTGTAACGGAAGGAACGGCACGGCAAGGGGAAACAAGGCTAAGGCACGACAACACACGGCTAGGAAATGCACGGCAAGGCAAGGAAAGGGTAACGCAAGGCAAGGCACGGTGAGGCTAGGCAAGGTTAATGAACGACAACGCAAGGCTAGGCAATGCACGACAATACAAGGAAAGCTTAAAGCAAAGGAAGGCACGGTCAGTCGAGATAAGGCTAAGGCACGACAACGCAAGGCTAGACAATGCACGGAAGGCAAGCAAAGAGTAACGGAAGGTAAGCAAGGCAAGGGAAAGCAAGGGAAGGCAAGGGTAACGGAAGGGACGGCACGGTAAGGGGTAACAAGGCTAAGGCACGACAACGCAGGGCTAGGCAATGCACGGCAAGGCAAGCAAAGAGTAACGGAAGGAAAGGAAGGCAAGGCAAAGCCAGGCAAGGCAAGTGTAACAAAAGGCACGCAACGGCAAGGGGAAACAAGGCTAAGGCACGACTACACATGGCTAGGAAATGCACGGCAAGGCAAGGAAAGGGTAACGCAAGGCAAGGCACGGTGAGGCTAGGCAAGGCTAATGCACGACAACGCAAGCCTAGGCAATGCACGACAATGCAAGTAAAGCTTAAAGCAAAGGAAGGCACGGTCAGGCGAGATAAAGCTAAGGCACGACACCGCAAGGCTAGGCAATGCAGGGAAGGCAAGCAAAGAGTAACGGAAGGTAAGGAAGGCAAGGGAAAGCAAGGAAAGGCAATGGTAACGGAAGGAACGGCACGGCAAGGGGAAACAAGGCTAAGGCACGACAACGCACGGTAGGCAATGCACGGCAAGGCAAGGAAAGGGTAACGCATGGGAAAGCACGGTCAGGCGAGGCAAGGCTAAGGAAATCCAACGCAAGGCTAGGCAATGCACGGAAAGCAAGCAAGGAGTAACGGAATGCAAGGAAGGAAAGGGAAAGCAAGGGAAGGCAAGGGTAACGAAAGGAACGGCACGGCAAGGGGTAACAAGGCTAAGGCACGACAACACACGGCTAGGAAATGCACGGCAAGGCAAGGAAAGGGTAACGCAAGGAAAGGCACGGTGAGGCTAGGCAAGGCTAATGCACGAAAACGCAAGGCTAGGCGATGCACGACAATGCAAGGAATGCTTAAAGCAAAGGAAGTCAAGGTCAGGCGAGATAAGGCTAAGGCACGACAACGCAAGGCTAGGAAATTCAGGGAAGGCAAGCAAAGAGTAACGGAAGGTAAGCAAGGCAAGGAAAAGGAAGGAAAGGCCAGGGTAACGGAAGGAACGGTACGGCAAGGGGAAACAAGTCTAAGGCACGACACCGAACGCTAGGCAATGAAGGGCAAGGCAAGGAAAGGGTAACGCATTTGAAAGCACGGTCAGGCGAGGCAACGCTAAGGCACGACAACGCAAGGCTAGGCAATGCACGGAAGGCAAGCAAAGAGTAACGGAAGATAAGGAAGGCAAGGGAAAGGAAGGAAAGGCAAGTGTAACGGAAGGAACGGCACGGCAAGGGGAAACAAGGCTAAGGCACGACAACGCACGCTAGGCAATGCAAGGCAAGGCAATGAAAGGGTAACGCATGGGAAAGCACGGTCAGGCGAGTCAAGCCTAAGGCATGACAACGCAAGGCTAAGCAATGCACGGAAAGCAAGCAAAGAGTAACGGAACGCAAGGAAGGCAAGGGAAAGCAAGGGAAGGCAAGGGTAACGGAAGGAACGGCACGGCAAGGGGTAACAAGGCTAAGGCACGACAACGCAGGGCTAGGCAATGCACGGCAAGGCAAGGAAAGGGTAACGCAGGGGAAGGCACGGTCAGGTGAGGCAAGGATAAGGCACGACAATGCAAGGCTAGGCAATGCACGACAACGCAAGGCTAGGCAATGCAGGGAAGGCAAGAAAAGAGTAACGGAAGGTAAGGAAGGCAAAGGAAAGCAAGGAAAGGCAATGGTAACGGAAGGAACGGCACGGCAAGGGGAAACAAGTCTAATGCACGACAACGCACGCTAGGCAATGCACGGCAAGGCAAGGAAAGGGTAACGCATGGGAAAGCACGGTGAGGGGAGGCAAGGCTAAGGCACGACAACGCAAGGCTTGGCAATGCACGGAAGTCAAGCAAAGAGTTATGGAAGGTAAGGAAGGCAAGGGAAAGCAAAGAAAGGCAATTGTAACGGACGGAACGGCACGGCAAGGGGAAACAAGCCTAAGGCACGACAACGCACGCTAGGCAATGCACGGCAAGGCAAGGAAAGGGTAACGCATGGGAAAGCACGGTCAGGCGAGGCAAGGCTAAGGAAAGCCAACGCAAGGCTAGGCAATGCACGGAAAGCAAGCAAGGAGTAACGGAATGCAAGGAAGGAAAGGGAAAGCAAGGGAAGGCAAGGGTAACGAAAGGAACGGCACGGCAAGGGGTAACAAGGCTAACGCACGACAACACACGGCTAGGAAATGCACGGCAAGGCAAGGAAAGGGTAACGCAAGGCAAGGCACGGTGAGGCTAGGCAAGGTTAATGCACGACAACGCAAGGCTAGGCAATGCACGACAATGCAAGGAAAGCTTAAAGCAAAGGAAGGCACGGTCAGGCGAGATAAGGCTAAGGCACGTCAACGCAAGGCTAGGCAATGCACGGAAGGCAAGCAAAGAGTAACGGAAGGTAAGGAAGGCAAGGGAAAGCAAGGAAAGGCAAGTGTAACGGAAGGAACGGCACGGCAAGGGGAAACAATGCTAAGGCACGACAACGCACGCTAGGCAATGCACGGCAAGGCAAGGAAAGGGTAACGTATGGGAAAGCACGGTCAGGCGAGGCAAGGCTAAGGCACGACAACCCAAGGCTAGGCAATGCACGGAAGGCAAGCAAAGAGAAACGGAAGGTAAGGAAGGAAAGGGAAAGCAAAGAAAGTCAAGTGTAACCGAAGGAACGGCACGGCAAGGGGAAACAAGGCTAAGGCACGACAACGCAAGGCTAGGCAATGCAGGGAAGGCAAGCAAAGAGTAACGAAAGGTAAGGAAGGCAAAGGAAAGCAAGGAAAGGCAATGGTAACGGAAGGAACGGCACGGTAAGGGGAAACAAGTCTAAAGCACGACAACGCACGCTAGGCAATGGACGGCAAGGGAAGGAAAGGGTAACGCATGGGAAAGAACGGTCAGGGGAGGGAAGTCTAAGGCACGACAACGCAAGGCTTGGCAATGCACGGAAGGCAAGCAAAGAGTAACGGAAGTAAGGAAGGCAAGGGAAAGCAAAGAAAGGCAAGTGTAACGGAAGGAACGGCACGGCAAGGGGAAACAATGCTAAGGCACGCCAACGCACGGCTAGGCAATGCACGGCAAGGCAAGCAAAGGGTAACGCAAGGCAAGGCACGGTGAGGCTAGACAAGGCTAATGCACGAAAACGCAAGGCTAGGCAATGCACGACAATGCAAGGAAAGCTTAAAGCAAAGGAAGGCAAGGTCAGGCGAGATAAGGCAAAGGCACGACAACGCAAGGCTAGGCAATTCAGGGAAGGCAAGCAAAGAGTAACGGAAGGTAAGCAAGGCAAGGAAAAGCAAGGAAAGGCAAGGGTAACGGAAGGAACGGCACGGCAAGGGGGAACAAGTCTCAGGCACGACACCGAACGCTAGGCAATGAACGGCAAGGCAAGGAAAGGGTAACGCATGGGAAAGCACGGTCAGGCGAGGCAAGGCTAAGGCACGACAACGCAAGGCTAGGCAATGCACGGAAGGCAAGCAAAGAGTAACGGAACGCAAGGAAGGCAAGGGAAAGCAAGGGAAGGCAAGGGTAACGGAAGGAATGGCACGGCAAGGGGTAACAAGGCTAAGGCCCGACAACGCAGGGCTAGGCAATGCACGTCAAGGCAAGGAAAGAGTAACGGAAGGAACGGAAGGCAAGGCAAAGCCAGGCAAGGCAAGTGTAACAAAAGGCACGCAACGGCAAGGGGAAACAAGGCTAAGGCACGAAAACACACGGCTAGGAAATGCACGGCAAGGCAAGGAAAGGGTAACGCAAGGCAAGGCACGGTGAGGCTAGGCAAGGCTAATGCACGACAACGCAAGGCTAGGCAATGCACGACAATGCAAGGAAAGCTTAAAGCAAAGGAAGGCACGGTCAGAAGAGATAAGGCTAAGGCACGACAACGCAAGGCTAGGCAATGCAGGGAAGGCAAGCAAAGAGTAACGGAAGGTAAGGAAGGCAAAGGAAAGCAAGGAAAGGCAATGGTAACGGAAGGAACGGCACGGCAAGGGGAAACAAGTCTAAGACACGACAACGCACGCTAGGCAATGCACGGCAAGGGAAGGAAAGGGTAAGGTATGGGAAAGAACGGTCAGGGGAGGCAAGGCTAAGGCACGACAACGCAAGGCTTGGCAATGCACGGAAGTCAAGCAAAGAGTAATGGAAGGTAAGGAAGGCAAGGGAAAGGAAGGAAAGGCAAGTGTAACGGAAGGAACGGCACGGCAAGGGGAAACAAGGCTAAGGCACGACAACACACGGCTAGGAAATGCACGGCAAGGCAAGGAAAGGGTAACGCAAGGCAAGGCACGGTGAGGCTAGGCAAGGTTAATGAACGACAACGCAAGGCTAGGCAATGCACGACAATACAAGGAAAGCTTAAAGCAAAGGAAGGCACGGTCAGTCGAGATAAGGCTAAGGCACGACAACGCAAGGCTAGACAATGCACGGAAGGCAAGCAAAGAGTAACGGAAGGTAAGGAAGGCAAGGGAAAGCAAGGGAAGGCAAGGGTAACGGAAGGGACGGCACGGTAAGGGGTAACAAGGCTAAGGCACGACAACGCAGGGCTAGGCAATGCACGGCAAGGCAAGCAAAGAGTAACGGAAGGAAAGGAAGGCAAGGCAAAGCCAGGCAAGGCAAGTGTAACAAAAGGCACGCAACGGCAAGGGGAAACAAGGCTAAGGCACGACTACACATGGCTAGGAAATGCACGGCAAGGCAAGGAAAGGGTAACGCAAGGCAAGGCACGGTGAGGCTAGGCAAGGCTAATGCACGACAACGCAAGGCTAGGCAATGCACGACAATGCAAGTAAAGCTTAAAGCAAAGGAAGGCACGGTCAGGCGAGATAAAGCTAAGGCACGACAACGCAAGGCTAGGCAATGCAGGGAAGGCAAGCAAAGAGTAACGGAAGGTAAGGAAGGCAAGGGAAAGCAAGGAAAGGCAATGGTAACGGAAGGAACGGCACGGCAAGGGGAAACAAGGCTAAGGCACGACAACGCACGGTAGGCAATGCACGGCAAGGCAAGGAAAGGGTAACGCATGGGAAAGCACGGTCAGGCGAGGCAAGGCTAAGGAAATCCAACGCAAGGCTAGGCAATGCACGGAAAGCAAGCAAGGAGTAACGGAATGCAAGGAAGGAAAGGGAAAGCAAGGGAAGGCAAGGGTAACGAAAGGAACGGCACGGCAAGGGGTAACAAGGCTAAGGCACGACAACACACGGCTAGGAAATGCACGGCAAGGCAAGGAAAGGGTAACGCAAGGAAAGGCACGGTGAGGCTAGGCAAGGCTAATGCACGAAAACGCAAGGCTAGGCGATGCACGACAATGCAAGGAAAGCTTAAAGCAAAGGAAGGCAAGGTCAGGCGAGATAAGGCTAAGGCACGACAACGCAAGGCTAGGAAATTCAGGGAAGGCAAGCAAAGAGTAACGGAAGGTAAGCAAGGCAAGGAAAAGGAAGGAAAGGCCAGGGTAACGGAAGGAACGGCACGGCAAGGGGAAACAAGTCTAAGGCACGACACCGAACGCTAGGCAATGAAGGGCAAGGCAAGGAAAGGGTAACGCATTTGAAAGCACGGTCAGGCGAGGCAACGCTAAGGCACGACAACGCAAGGCTAGGCAATGCACGGAAGGCAAGCAAAGAGTAACGGAAGGTAAGGAAGGCAAGGGAAAGGAAGGAAAGGCAAGTGTAACGGAAGGAACGGCACGGCAAGGGGAAACAAGGCTAAGGCACGACAACGCACGCTAGGCAATGCAAGGCAAGGCAATGAAAGGGTAACGCATGGGAAAGCACGGTCAGGCGAGGCAAGCCTAAGGCATGACAACGCAAGGCTAAGCAATGCACGGAAAGCAAGCAAAGAGTAACGGAACGCAAGGAAGGCAAGGGAAAGCAAGGGAAGGCAAGGGTAACGGAAGGAACGGCACGGCAAGGGGTAACAAGGCTAAGGCACGACAACGCAGGGCTAGGCAATGCACGGCAAGGCAAGGAAAGGGTAACGCAGGGGAAGGCACGGTCAGGTGAGGCAAGGATAAGGCACGACAATGCAAGGCTAGGCAATGCACGACAACGCAAGGCTAGGCAATGCAGGGAAGGCAAGAAAAGAGTAACGGAAGGTAAGGAAGGCAAAGGAAAGCAAGGAAAGGCAATGGTAACGGAAGGAACGGAACGGCAAGGGGAAACAAGTCTAAGGCACGATAACGCACGCTAGGCAATGCACGGCAAGGCAAGGAAAGGGTAACGCATGGGAAAGCACGGTGAGGGGAGGCAAGGCTAAGGCACGACAACGCAAGGCTTGGCAATGCACGGAAGTCAAGCAAAGAGTAATGGAAGGTAAGGAAGGCAAGGGAAAGCAAAGAAAGGCAAGTGTAACGGACGGAACGGCACGGCAAGGGGAAACAAGCCTAAGGCACGACAACGCACGCTAGGCAATGCACGGCAAGGCAAGGAAAGGGTAACGCATGGGAAAGCACGGTCAGGCGAGGCAAGGCTAAGGAAAGCCAACGCAAGGCTAGGCAATGCACGGAAAGCAAGCAAGGAGTAACGGAATGCAAGGAAGGAAAGGGAAAGCAAGGGAAGGCAAGGGTAACGAAAGGAACGGCACGGCAAGGGGTAACAAGGCTAACGCACGACAACACACGGCTAGGAAATGCACGGAAAGGCAAGGAAAGGGTAACGCAAGGCAAGGCACGGTGAGGCTAGGCAAGTTTAATGCACGACAACGCAAGGCTAGGCAATGCACGACAATGCAAGGAAAGCTTAAAGCAAAGGAAGGCACGGTCAGGCGAGATAAGGCTAAGGCACGTCAACGCAAGGCTAGGCAATGCACGGAAGGCAAGCAAAGAGTAACGGAAGGTAAGGAAGGCAAGGGAAAGCAAGGAAAGGCAAGTGTAACGGAAGGAACGGCACGGCAAGGGGAAACAATGCTAAGGCACGACAACGCACGCTAGGCAATGCACGGCAAGGCAAGGAAAGGGTAACGTATGGGAAAGCACGGTCAGGCGAGGCAAGGCTAAAGCACGACAACCCAAGGCTAGGCAATGCACGGAAGGCAAGCAAAGAGAAACGGAAGGTAAGGA
Source organism: Macrotis lagotis (assembly GCF_037893015.1). NCBI lineage: Eukaryota > Metazoa > Chordata > Mammalia > Peramelemorphia > Peramelidae > Macrotis > Macrotis lagotis. The sequence goes on from NW_027421910.1 coordinate 894,982, forward strand.
AGGAAAGGGAAAGCAAAGAAAGGCAAGTGTAACCGAAGGAACGGCACGGCAAGGGGAAACAAGGCTAAGGCACGACAACGCAAGGCTAGGCAATGCAGGGAAGGCAAGCAAAGAGTAACGGAAGGTAAGGAAGGCAAAGGAAAGCAAGGAAAGGCAATGGTAACGGAAGGAACGGCACGGTAAGGGGAAACAAGTCTAAAGCACGACAACGCACGCTAGGCAATGCACGGCAAGGGAAGGAAAGGGTAACGCATGGGAAAGCACGGTCAGGGGAGGGAAGGCTAAGGCACGACAACGCAAGGCTTGGCAATGCACGGAAGGCAAGCAAAGAGTAACGGAAGGTAAGGAAGGCAAGGGAAAGCAAAGAAAGGCAAGTGTAACGGAAGGAACGGCACGGCAAGGGGAAACAATGCTAAGGCACGACAACGCACGGCTAGGCAATGCACGGCAAGGCAAGCAAAGGGTAACGCAAGGCAAGGCACGGTGAGGCTAGACAAGGCTAATGCACGAAAACGCAAGGCTAGGCAATGCACGACAATGCAAGGAAAGCTTAAAGCAAAGGAAGGCAAGGTCAGGCGAGATAAGGCAAAGGCACGACAACGCAAGGCTAGGCAATTCAGGGAAGGCAAGCAAAGAGTAACGGAAGGTAAGCAAGGCAAGGAAAAGCAAGGAAAGGCAAGGGTAACGGAAGGAACGGCACGGCAAGGGGGAACAAGTCTAAGGCACGACACCGAACGCTAGGCAATGAACGGCAAGGCAAGGAAAGGGTAACGCATGGGAAAGCACGGTCAGGCGAGGCAAGGCTAAGGCACGACAACGCAAGGCTAGGCAATGCACGGAAGGCAAGCAAAGAGTAACGGAACGCAAGGAAGGCAAGGGAAAGCAAGGGAAGGCAAGGGTAACGGAAGGAACGGCACGGCAAGGGGTAACAAGGCTAAGGCACGACAACGCAGGGCTAGGCAATGCTCGTCAAGGCAAGGAAAGAGTAACGGAAGGAACGGAAGGCAAGGCAAAGCCAGGCAAGGCAAGTGTAACAAAAGGCACGCAACGGCAAGGGGAAACAAGGCTAAGGCACGAAAACACACGGCTAGGAAATGCACGGCAAGGCAAGGAAAGGGTAACGCAAGGCAAGGCACGGTGAGGCTAGGCAAGGCTAATGCACGACAACGCAAGGCTAGGCAATGCACGACAATGCAAGGAAAGCTTAAAGCAAAGGAAGGCACGGTCAGAAGAGATAAGGCTAAGGCACGACAACGCAAGGCTAGGCAATGCAGCGAAGGCAAGCAAAGAGTAACGGAAGGTAAGGAAGGCAAAGGAAAGCAAGGAAAGGCAATGGTAACGGAAGGAACGGCACGTCAAGGGGAAACAAGTCTAAGACACGACAACGCACGCTAGGCAATGCACGGCAAGGGAAGGAAAGGGTAAGGTATGGGAAAGAACGGTCAGGGGAGGCAAGGCTAAGGCACGACAACGCAAGGCTTGGCAATGCACGGAAGTCAAGCAAAGAGTAATGGAAGGTAAGGAAGGCAAGGGAAAGGAAGGAAAGGCAAGTGTAACGGAAGGAACGGCACGGCAAGGGGAAACAAGGCTAAGGCACGACAACACACGGCTAGGAAATGCACGGCAAGGCAAGGAAAGGGTAACGCAAGGCAAGGCACGGTGAGGCTAGGCAAGGTTAATGAACGACAACGCAAGGCTAGGCAATGCACGACAATACAAGGAAAGCTTAAAGCAAAGGAAGGCACGGTCAGTCGAGATAAGGCTAAGGCACGACAACGCAAAGCTAGGCAATGCACGGAAGGCAAGCAAAGAGTAACGGAAGGTAAGGAAGGCAAGGGAAAGCAAGGGAAGGCAAGGGTAACGGAAGGGACGGCACGGCAAGGGGTAACAAGGCTAAGGCACGACAACGCAGGGCTAGGCAATGCACGGCAAGGCAAGCAAAGAGTAACGGAAGGAAAGGAAGGCAAGGCAAAGCCAGGCAAGGCAAGTGTAACAAAAGGCACGCAACGGCAAGGGGAAACAAGGCTAAGGCACGACTACACATGGCTAGGAAATTCACGGCAAGGCAAGGAAAGGGTAACGCAAGGCAAGGCACGGTGAGGCTAGGCAAGGCTAATGCACGACAACGCAAGGCTAGGCAATGCACGACAATGCAAGTAAAGCTTAAAGCAAAGGAAGGCACGGTCAGGCGAGATAAAGCTAAGGCACGACAACGCAAGGCTAGGCAATGCAGGGAAGGCAAGCAAAGAGTAACGGAAGGTAAGGAAGGCAAGGGAAAGCAAGGAAAGGCAAGTGTAACGGAAGGAACGGCACGGCAAGGGGAAACAAGGCTAAGGCACGACAACGCACGCTAGGCAATGCACGGCAAGGCAAGGAAAGGGTAACGCATGGGAAAGCACGGTCAGGCGAGGCAAGGCTAAGGAAATCCAACGCAAGGCTAGGCAATGCACGGAAAGCAAGCAAGGAGTAACGGAATGCAAGGAAGGAAAGGGAAAGCAAGGGAAGGCAAGGGTAACGAAGGAACGGCACGGCAAGGGGTAACAAGGCTAAGGCACGACAACACACGGCTAGGAAATGCACGGCAAGGCAAGGAAAGGGTAACGCAAGGAAAGGCACGGTGAGGCTAGGCAAGGCTAATGCACGAAAACGCAAGGCTAGGCGATGCACGACAATGCAAGGAAAGCTTAAAGCAAAGGAAGTCAAGGTCAGGCGAGATAAGGCTAAGGCACGACAACGCAAGGCTAGGAAATTCAGGGAAGGCAAGCAAAGAGTAACGGAAGGTAAGCAAGGCAAGGAAAAGGAAGGAAAGGCCAGGGTAACGGAAGGAACGGCACGGCAAGGGGAAACAAGTCTAAGGCACGACACCGAACGCTAGGCAATGAAGGGCAAGGCAAGGAAAGGGTAACGCATTTGAAAGCACGGTCAGGCGAGGCAACGCTAAGGCACGACAACGCAAGGCTAGGCAATGCACGGAAGGCAAGCAAAGAGTAACGGAAGGTAAGGAAGGCAAGGGAAAGCAAGGAAAGGCAAGTGTAACGGAAGGAACGGCACGGCAAGGGGAAACAAGGCTAAGGCACGACAACGCACGCTAGGCAATGCACGGCAAGGCAAGGAAAGGGTAACGCATGGGAAAGCACGGTCAGGCGAGGCAAGGCCTAAGGCATGACAACGCAAGGCTAGGCAATGCACGGAAAGCAAGCAAAGAGTAACGGAACGCAAGGAAGGCAAGGGAAAGCAAGGGAAGGCAAGGGTAACGGAAGGAACGGCACGGCAAGGGGTAACAAGGCTAAGGCACGACAACGCAGGGCTAGGCAATGCACGGCAAGGCAAGGAAAGGGTAACGCAGGGGAAGGCACGGTCAGGTGAGGCAAGGATAAGGCACGACAATGCAAGGCTAGGCAATGCACGACAACGCAAGGCTAGGCAATGCAGGGAAGGCAAGAAAAGAGTAACGGAAGGTAAGGAAGGCAAGGAAAGCAAGGAAAGGCAATGGTAACGGAAGGAACGGCACGGCAAGGGGAAACAAGTCTAAGGCACGACAACGCACGCTAGGCAATGCACGGCAAGGCAAGGAAAGGGTAACGCATGGGAAAGAACGGTCAGGGGAGGGAAGCCTAAGGCATGACAACGCAAGGCTAGGCAATGCACGGAAAGCAAGCAAAGAGTAACGGAACGCAAGGAAGGCAAGGGAAAGCAAGGGAAGGCAAGGGTAACGGAAGGGACGGCACGACAAGGGGTAAGAAGTCTACGGCACGACAACGCAGGGCTAGGCAATGCACGGCAAGGCAAGCAAAGAGTAACGGAAGGAAAGGAAGGCAAGGCAAAGCCAGGCAAGGCAAGTGTAACAAAAGGCACGCAACGGCAAGGGGAAACAAGGCTAAGGCACGACAACACACGGCTAGGAAATGCACGGCAAGGCAAGGAAAGGGTAACGCAAGGCAAGGCACGGTGAGGCTAGACAAGGCTAATGCACGACAATGCAAGGCTAGGCAATGCACGACAATGCAAGGAAAGCTTAAAGCAAAGGAAGGCACGGTCAGAAGAGATAAGGCTAAGGCACGACAACGCAAGGCTAGGCAATGCAGGGAAGGCAAGCAAAGAGTAACGGAAGGTAAGGAAGGCAAAGGAAAGCAAGGAAAGGCAATGGTAACGGAAGGAACGGCACGGCAAGGGGAAACAAGTCTAAGACACGACAACGCACGCTAGGCAATGCACGGCAAGGGAAGGAAAGGGTAAGGCATGGGAAAGAACGGTCAGGGGAGGCAAGGCTAAGGCACGACAACGCAAGGCTTGGCAATGCACGGAAGTCAAGCAAAGAGTAATGGAAGGTAAGGAAGGCAAGGGAAAGGAAGGAAAGGCAAGTGTAACGGAAGGAACGGCACGGCAAGGGGAAACAAGGCTAAGGCACGACAACACACGGCTAGGAAATGCACGGCAAGGCAAGGAAAGGGTAACGCAAGGCAAGGCACGGTGAGGCTAGGCAAGGTTAATGAACGACAACGCAAGGCTAGGCAATGCACGACAATACAAGGAAAGCTTAAAGCAAAGGAAGGCACGGTCAGTCGAGATAAGGCTAAGGCACGACAACGCAAGGCTAGGCAATGCACGGAAGGCAAGCAAAGAGTAACGGAAGGTAAGGAAGGCAAGGGAAAGCAAGGGAAGGCAAGGGTAACGGAAGGGACGGCACGGTAAGGGGTAACAAGGCTAAGGCACGACAACGCAGGGCTAGGCAATGCACGGCAAGGCAAGCAAAGAGTAACGGAAGGAAAGGAAGGCAAGGCAAAGCCAGGCAAGGCAAGTGTAACAAAAGGCACGCAACGGCAAGGGGAAACAAGGCTAAGGCACGACTACACATGGCTAGGAAATGCACGGCAAGGCAAGGAAAGGGTAACGCAAGGCAAGGCACGGTGAGGCTAGGCAAGGCTAATGCACGACAACGCAAGGCTAGGCAATGCACGACAATGCAAGTAAAGCTTAAAGCAAAGGAAGGCACGGTCAGGCGAGATAAGGCTAAGGCACGACAACGCAAGGCTAGGCAATGCAGGGAAGGCAAGCAAAGAGTAACGGAAGGTAAGGAAGGCAAGGGAAAGCAAGGAAAGGCAAGTGGTAACGGAAGGAACGGCACGGCAAGGGGAAACAAGGCTAAGGCACGACAACGCACGGTAGGCAATGCACGGCAAGGCAAGGAAAGGGTAACGCATGGGAAAGCACGGTCAGGCGAGGCAAGGCTAAGGAAATCCAACGCAAGGCTAGGCAATGCACGGAAAGCAAGCAAGGAGTAACGGAATGCAAGGAAGGAAAGGGAAAGCAAGGGAAGGCAAGGGTAACGAAAGGAACGGCACGGCAAGGGGTAACAAGGCTAAGGCACGACAACGCAGGGCTAGGCAATGCACGGCAAGGCAAGGAAAGGGTAACGCAGGGGAAGGCACGGTCAGGTGAGGCAAGGATAAGGCACGACAATGCAAGGCTAGGCAATGCACGACAACGCAAGGCTAGGCAATGCACGGAAAGCAAGCAAAGAGTAACGGAACGCAAGGAAGGCAAGGGAAAGCAAGGGAAGGCAAGGGTAACGGAAGGGACGGCACGACAAGGGGTAAGAAGTCTACGGCACGACAACGCAGGGCTAGGCAATGCACGGCAAGGCAAGCAAAGAGTAACGGAAGGAAAGGAAGGCAAGGCAAAGCCAGGCAAGGCAAGTGTAACAAAAGGCACGCAACGGCAAGGGGAAACAAGGCTAAGGCACGACAACACACGGCTAGGAAATGCACGGCAAGGCAAGGAAAGGGTAACGCAAGGCAAGGCACGGTGAGGCTAGGCAAGGCTAATGCACGACAATGCAAGGCTAGGCAATGCACGACAATGCAAGTAAAGCTTAAAGCAAAGGAAGGCACGGTCAGGCGAGATAAGGCTAAGGCACGACAACGCAAGGCTAGGCAATGCAGGGAAGGCAAGCAAAGAGTAACGGAAGGTAAGGAAGGCAAGGGAAAGCAAGGAAAGGCAATGGTAACGGAAGGAACGGCACGGCAAGGGGAAACAAGTCTAATGCACGACAACGCACGCTAGGCAATGCACGGCAAGGCAAGGAAAGGGTAACGCATGGGAAAGCACGGTCAGGGGAGGCAAGGCTAAGGCACGACAACGCAAGGCTTGGCAATGCACGGAAGGCAAGCAAAGAGTAACGGAAGGTAAGGAAGGCAAGGGAAAGCAAAGAAAGGCAAGTGTAACGGAAGGAACGGCACGGCAAGGGGAAACAAGCCTAAGGCACGACAACGCACGCTAGGCAATGCACGGCAAGGCAAGGAAAGGGTAACGCATGGGAAAGCACGGTCAGGCGAGGCAAGGCTAAGGAAAGCCAACGCAAGGCTAGGCAATGCACGGAAAGCAAGCAAGGAGTAACGGAATGCAAGGAAGGAAAGGGAAAGCAAGGGAAGGCAAGGGTAACGGAAGGAACGGCACGGCAAGGGGTAACAAGGCTAAGGCACGACAACGCACGGCTAGGCAATGCACGGCAAGGCAAGGAAAGGGTAACGCAAGGCAAGGCACGGTGAGGCTAGGCAAGGTTAATGCACGACAACGCAAGGCTAGGCAATGCACGACAATGCAAGGAAAGCTTAAAGCAAAGGAAGGCACGGTCAGGCGAGATAAGGCTAAGGCACGACAACGCAAGGCTAGGCAATGCACGGAAGGCAAGCAAAGAGTAACGGAAGGTAAGGAAGGCAAGGGAAAGCAAGGAAAGGCAAGTGTAACGGAAGGAACGGCACGGCAAGGGGAAACAATGCTAAGGCACGGCAACGCACGCTAGGCAATGCACGGCAAGGCAAGGAAAGGGTAACGCATGGGAAAGCACGGTCAGGCGAGGCAAGGCTAAGGCACGACAACCCAAGGCTAGGCAATGCACGGAAGGCAAACAAAGAGAAACGGAAGGTAAGGAAGGAAAGGGAAAGCAAAGAAAGGCAAGTGTAACCGAAGGAACGGCACGGCAAGGGGAAACAAGGCTAAGGCACGACAACGCAAGGCTAGGCAATGCAGGGAAGGCAAGCAAAGAGTAACGGAAGGTAAGGAAGGCAAAGGAAAGCAAGGAAAGGCAATGGTAACGGAAGGAACGGCACGGTAAGGGGAAACAAGTCTAAGGCACGACAACGCACGCTAGGCAATGCACGGCAAGGGAAGGAAAGGGTAACGCATGGGAAAGAACGGTCAGGGGAGGCAAGGCTAAGGCACGACAACGCAAGGCTTGGCAATGCACGGAAGGCAAGCAAAGAGTAACTTAAGTAAGGAAGGCAAGGGAAAGCAAAGAAAGGCAAGTGTAACGGAAGGAACGGCACGGCAAGGGGAAACAAGGCTAAGGCACGACAACGCACGGCTAGGCAATGCACGGCAAGGCAAGCAAAGGGTAACGCAAGGCAAGGCACGGTGAGGCTAGACAAGGCTAATGCACGAAAACGCAAGGCTAGGCAATGCACGACAATGCAAGGAAAGCTTAAAGCAAAGGAAGGCAAGGTCAGGCGAGATAAGGCAAAGGCACGACAACGCAAGGCTAGGCAATTCAGGGAAGGCAAGCAAAGAGTAACGGAAGGTAAGCAAGGCAAGGAAAAGCAAGGAAAGGCAAGGGTAACGGAAGGAACGGCACGGCAAGGGGGAACAAGTCTCAGGCACGACACCGAACGCTAGGCAATGAACGGCAAGGGAAGGAAAGGGTAACGCATGGGAAAGAACGGTCAGGGGAGGCAAGGCTAAGGCACGACAACGCAACGCTTGGCAATGCACGGAAGGCAAGCAAGGAGTAAAGGAATGCAAGGAAGGAAAGGGAAAGAAAGGGAAGGCAAGGGTAACGGAAGGAACGGCACGGCAAGGGGTAACAAGGCTAAGGCACGACAACACACGGCTAGGAAATGCACGGCAAGGCAAGGAAAGGGTAACGCAAGGCAAGGCACGGTGAGGCTAGGCAAGGTTAATGAACGACAACGCAAGGCTAGGCAATGCACGACAATTCAAGGAAAGCTTAAAGCAAAGGAAGGCACGGTCAGTCGAGATAAGGCTAAGGCACGACAACGCAAGGCTAGGCAATGCACGGAAGGCAAGCAAAGAGTAACGGAAGGAAAGGAAGGCAAGGCAAAGCCAGGCAAGGCAAGTGTAAAAAAAGGCACGCAACGGCAAGGGGAAACAAGGCTAAGGCACGACAACACACGGCTAGGAAATGCACGGCAAGGCAAGGAAATGGTAACGCAAGGCAAGGCACGGTGAGGCTAGGCAAGGTTAATGCACGACAACGCAAGGCTAGGCAATGCACGACAATGCAAGGAAAGCTTAAAGCAAAGGAAGGCACGGTCAGTCGAGATAAGGCCAAGGCACGACAACGCAAGGCTAGGCAATGCACGGAAGGCAAGCAAAGAGTAACGGAAGGTAAGGAAGGCAAGGGAAAGCAAGGAAAGGCAAGTGTAACGGAAGGAACGGCACGGCAAGGGGAAACAACGCTAAGGCACGACAACGCACGGTAGGCAATGCACGGCAAGGCAAGGAAAGGGTAACGCATGGGAAAGCACGGTCAGGCGAGGCAAGGCTAAGGCACGACAACCCAAGGCTAGGCAATGCACGGAAGGCAAGCAAAGAGAAACGGAAGGTAAGGAAGGAAATGGAAAGCAAAGAAAGGCAAGTGTAACCGAAGGAACGGCACGGCAAGGGGAAACAAGGCTAAGGCACGACAACGCAAGGCTAGGCAATGCAGGGAAGGCAAGCAAAGAGTAACGGAAGGTAAGGAAGGCAAAGGAAAGCAAGGAAAGGCAATGGTAACGGAAGGAACGGCACGGTAAGGGGTAACAAGTCTAAGGCACGACAACGCACGCTAGGCAATGCACGGCAGGGAAGGAAAGGGTAACGCATGGGAAAGAACGGTCAGGGGAGGCAAGGCTAAGGCACGACAACGCAAGGCTTGGCAATGCACGGAAGGCAAGCAAAGAGTAACTTAAGTAAGGAAGGCAAGGGAAAGCAAAGAAAGGCAAGTGTAACGGAAGGAACGGCACGGCAAGGGGAAACAAGGCTAAGGCACGACAACGCACGGCTAGGCAATGCACGGCAAGGCAAGCAAAGGGTAACGCAAGGCAAGGCACGGTGAGGCTAGACAAGGCTAATGCACGAAAACGCTAGGCTAGGCAATGCACGACAATGCAAGGAAAGCCTAAAGCAAAGGAAGGCAAGGTCAGGCGAGATAAGGCAAAGGCACGACAACGCAAGGCTAGGCAATTCAGGGAAGGCAAGCAAAGAGTAACGGAAGGTAAGCAAGGCAAGGAAAAGCAAGGAAAGGCAAGGGTAACGGAAGGAACGGCACGGCAAGGGGGAACAAGTCTCAGGCACGACACCGAACGCTAGGCAATGAACGGCAAGGCAAGGAAAGGGTAACACATGGGAAAGCACGGTCAGGGGAGGCAAGGCTAAGGCACGACAACGCAAGGCTTGGCAATGAACGGAAGGCAAGCAAAGTGTAATGGAAGGTAAGGAAGGCAACGGAAAGCAAAGAAAGGCAAGTGTAACGGACAGAACGGCACGGCAAGGGGAAACAAGCCTAAGGCACGACAACGCACGCTAGGCAATGCACGGCAAGGCAAGGAAAGGGTAACGCATGGGAAAGCACGGTCAGGCGAGGCAAGGCTAAGGAAAGCCAACGCAAGGCTAGGCAATGCACGGAAAGCAAGCAAGGAGTAACGGAATGCAAGGAAGGAAAGGGAAAGCAAGGGAAGGCAAGGGTAACGAAAGGAACGGCACGGCAAGGGGTAACAAGGCTAAGGCACGACAACACACGGCTAGGAAATGCACGGCAAGGCAAGGAAAGGGTAACGCAAGGCAAGGCACGGTGAGGCTACAAGGTTAATGCACGACAACGCAAGGCTAGGCAATGCAAGACAATGCAAGGAAAGCTTAAAGCAAAGGAAGGCACGGTCAGGCGAGATAAGGCTAAGGCACGACAACGCAAGGCTAGGCAATGCACGGAAGGCAAGCAAAGAGTAACGGAAGGTAAGGAAGGCAAGGGAAAGCAAGGAAAGGCAAGTGTAACGGAAGGAACGGCACGGCAAGGGGAAACAATGCTAAGGCACGACAACGCACGCTAGGCAATGCACGGCAAGGCAAGGAAAGGGTAACGCATGGGAAAGCACGGTCAGGCGAGGCAAGGCTAAGGCACGACAACCCAAGGCTAGGCAATGCACGGAAGGCAAGCAAAGAGAAACGGAAGGTAAGGAAGGAAAGGGAAAGCAAAGAAAGGCAAGTGTAACCGAAGGAAAGGCACGGCAAGGGGAAACAAGGCTAAGGCACGACAACGCAAGGCTAGGCAATGCAGGGAAGGCAAGCAAAGAGTAACGGAAGGTAAGGAAGGCAAAGGAAAGCAAGGAAAGGCAATGGTAACGGAAGGAACGGCACGGTAAGGGGAAACAAGTCTAAGGCACGACAACGCACGCTAGGCAATGCACGGCAAGGGAAGGAAAGGGTAACGCATGGGAAAGAACGGTCAGGGGAGGCAAGGCTAAGGCACGACAACGCAAGGCTTGGCAATGCACGGAAGGCAAGCAAAGAGTAACTTAAGTAAGGAAGGCAAGGGAAAGCAAAGAAAGGCAAGTGTAACGGAAGGAACGGCACGGCAAGGGGAAACAAGGCTAAGGCACGACAACGCACGGCTAGGCAATGCACGGCAAGGCAAGCAAAGGGTAACGCAAGGCAAGGCACGGTGAGGCTAGACAAGGCTAATGCACGAAAACGCAAGGCTAGGCAATGCACGACAATGCAAGGAAAGCTTAAAGCAAAGGAAGGCAAGGTCAGGCGAGATAAGGCAAAGGCACGACAACGCAAGGCTAGGCAATTCAGGGAAGGCAAGCAAAGAGTAACGGAAGGTAAGCAAGGCAAGGAAAAGCAAGGAAAGGCAAGGGTAACGGAAGGAACGGCACGGCAAGGGGGAACAAGTCTCAGGCACGACACCGAACGCTAGGCAATGCACGGCAAGGCAAGGAAAGGGTAACGCATGGGAAAGCACGGTCAGGGGAGGCAAGGCTAAGGCACGACAACGCAAGGCTTGGCAATGCACGGAAGGCAAGCAAAGAGTAACGGAATGCAAGGAAGGAAAGGGAAAGCAAGGGAAGGCAAGGGTAACGGAAGGAACGGCACGGCAAGGGGAAACAAGGCTAAGGCACGACAACACACGGCTAGGAAATGCACGGCAAGGCAAGGAAAGGGTAACGCAAGGCAAGGCACGGTGAGGCTAGGCAAGGCTAATGCACGACAACGCAAGGCTAGGCAATGCACGACAATTCAAGGAAAGCTTAAAGCAAAGGAAGGCACGGTCAGTCGAGATAAGGCTAAGGCACGACAACGCAAGGCTAGGCAATGCACGGAAGGCAAGCAAAGAGTAACGGAAGGTAAGGAAGGCAAGGGAAAGCAAGGGAAGGCAAGGGTAACGGAAGGAACGGCACGGCAAGGGGTAACAAGTCTAAGGCACGACAACGCAGGGCTAGGCAATGCACGGCAAGGCAAGCAAAGAGTAACGGAAGGAAAGGAAGGCAAGGCAAAGCCAGGCAAGGCAAGTGTAAAAAAAGGCACGCAACGGCAAGGGGAAACAAGGCTAAGGCACGACAACACACGGCTAGGAAATGCACGGCAAGGCAAGGAAAGGGTAACGCAAGGCAAGGCACGGTGAGGCTAGGCAAGGCTAATGCACGACAACGCAAGGCTAGGCAATGCACGACAATGCAAGTAAAGCTTAAAGCAAAGGAAGGCACGGTCAGGCGAGATAAGTCTAAGGCACGACAACGCAAGGCTACGCAATGCACGGAAGGCAAGCAAAGAGTAACGGAAGGTAAGGAAGGCAAGGGAAAGCAAGGAAAGGCAAGTGTAACGGAAGGAACGGCACGGCAAGGGGAAACAAGGCTAAGGCACGACAACGCACGCTAGGCAATGCACGGCAAGGCAAGGAAAGGGTAACGCATGGGAAAGCACGGTCAGGCGAATCAAGGCTAAGGCATGACAACGCAAGGCTAGGCAATGCACGGAAAGCAAGCAAAGTGTAACGGAACGCAAGGAAGGCAAGGGAAAGCAAGGGAAGGCAAGGGTAACGGAAGGAACGGCACGGCAAGGGGTAAGAAGGCTAAGGCACGACAACGCAGGGCTAGGCAATGCACGGCAAGGCAAGGAAAGGGTAACGCAGGGGAAGGCACGGTCAGGTGAGGCAAGGATAAGGCACGACAAGGCAAGGCTAGGCAATGCACGGCAAGGCAAGGAAACAGTAACGGAAGGAAAGGAAGGCAAGGCAAAGCCAGGCAAGGCAAGTGTAACAAAAGGCACGCCACGGCAAGGGGAATCAAGGCTAAGGCACGACAACGCACGGCTAGGCAATGCACGGCAAGGCCAGGAAAGGGTAACGCAAGGCAAGGCACGGTGAGGCTAGGCAAGGTTAATGAACGACAACGCAAGGCTAGGCAATGCACGACAATACAAGGAAAGCTTAAAGCAAAGGAAGGCACGGTCAGTCGAGATAAGGCTAAGGCACGACAACGCAAGGCTAGGCAATGCACGGAAGGCAAGCAAAGAGTAACGGAAGGTAAGGAAGGCAAGGGAAAGCAAGGGAAGGCAAGGGTAACGGAAGGGACGGCACGGTAAGGGGTAACAAGGCTAAGGCACGACAACGCAGGGCTAGGCAATGCACGGCAAGGCAAGCAAAGAGTAACGGAAGGAAAGGAAGGCAAGGCAAAGCCAGGCAAGGCAAGTGTAACAAAAGGCACGCAACGGCAAGGGGAAACAAGGCTAAGGCACGACTACACATGGCTAGGAAATGCACGGCAAGGCAAGGAAAGGGTAACGCAAGGCAAGGCACGGTGAGGCTAGGCAAGGCTAATGCACGACAACGCAAGGCTAGGCAATGCAGGGAAGGCAAGCAAAGAGTAACGGTAGGTAAGGAAGGCAAGGGAAAGCAAGGAAAGGCAATGGTAACGGAAGGAACGGCACTGCAAGGGGAAACAAGGCTAAGGCACGACAACGCACGGTAGGCAATGCACGGCAAGGCAAGGAAAGGGTAACGCATGGGAAAGCACGGTCAGGCGAGGCAAGGCTAAGGAAATCCAACGCAAGGCTAGGCAATGCACGGAAAGCAAGCAAGGAGTAACGGAATGCAAGGAAGGAAAGGGAAAGCAAGGGAAGGCAAGGGTAACGAAAGGAACGGCACGGCAAGGGGTAACAAGGCTAAGGCACGACAAAACACGGCTAGGAAATGCACGGCAAGGCAAGGAAAGGGTAACGCAAGGAAAGGCACGGTGAGGCTAGGCAAGGCTAATGCACGAAAACGCAAGGCTAGGCGATGCACGACAATGCAAGGAAAGCTTAAAGCAAAGGAAGTCAAGGTCAGGCGAGATAAGGCTAAGGCACGACAACGCAAGGCTAGGAAATTCAGGGAAGGCAAGCAAAGAGTAACGGAAGGTAAGCAAGGCAAGGAAAAGGAAGGAAAGGCCAGGGTAACGGAAGGAACGGTACGGCAAGGGGAAACAAGTCTAAGGCACGACACCGAACGCTAGGCAATGAAGGGCAAGGCAAGGAAAGGGTAACGCATTTGAAAGCACGGTCAGGCGAGGCAAGGCTAAGGCACGACAACGCAAGGCTAGGCAATGCACGGAAGGCAAGCAAAGAGTAACGGAAGGTAAGGAAGGCAAGGGAAAGGAAGGAAAGGCAAGTGTAACGGAAGGAACGGCACGGCAAGGGGAAACAAGGCTAAGGCACGACAACGCACGCTAGGCAATGCAAGGCAAGGCAAGGAAAGGGTAACGCATGGGAAAGCACGGTCAGGCGAGGCAAGCTAAGGCACGACAACGCAAGGCTAGGCAATGCACGGAAAGCAAGCAAAGAGTAACGGAACGCAAGGAAGGCAAGGGAAAGCAAGGGAAGGCAAGGGTAACGGAAGGAACGGCACGGCAAGGGGTAACAAGGCTAAGGCACGACAACGCAGGGCTAGGCAATGCACGGCAAGGCAAGGAAAGGGTAACGCAGGGGAAGGCACGGTCAGGTGAGGCAAGGATAAGGCACGACAATGCAAGGCTAGGCAATGCACGACAACGCAAGGCTAGGCAATGCAGGGAAGGCAAGAAAAGAGTAACGGAAGGTAAGGAAGGCAAAGGAAAGCAAGGAAAGGCAATGGTAACGGAAGGAACGGCACGGCAAGGGGAAACAAGTCTAAGGCACGACAACGCACGCTAGGCAATGCACGGCAAGGGAAGGAAAGGGTAACGCATGGGAAAGAACGGTCAGGGGAGGGAAGCCTAAGGCATGACAACGCAAGGCTAGGCAATGCACGGAAAGCAAGCAAAGAGTAACGGAACGCAAGGAAGGCAAGGGAAAGCAAGGGAAGGCAAGGGTAACGGAAGGGACGGCACGACAAGGGGTAAGAAGTCTACGGCACGACAACGCAGGGCTAGGCAATGCACGGCAAGGCAAGCAAAGAGTAACGGAAGGAAAGGAAGGCAAGGCAAAGCCAGGCAAGGCAAGTGTAACAAAAGGCACGCAACGGCAAGGGGAAACAAGGCTAAGGCACGACAACACACGGCTAGGAAATGCACGGCAAGGCAAGGAAAGGGTAACGCAAGGCAAGGCACGGTGAGGCTAGGCAAGGCTAATGCACGACAATGCAAGGCTAGGCAATGCACGACCATGCAAGGAAAGCTTAAAGCAAAGGAAGGCACGGTCAGAAGAGATAAGGCTAAGGCACGACAACGCAAGGCTAGGCAATGCAGGGAAGGCAAGCAAAGAGTAACGGAAGGTAAGGAAGGCAAGGGAAAGCAAGGAAAGGCAATGGTAACGGAAGGAACGGCACGGCAAGGGGAAACAAGTCTAAGGCACGACAACGCACGCTAGGCAATGCACGGCAAGGCAAGGAAAGGGTAACGCATGGGAAAGCACGGTCAGGGGAGGCAAGGCTAAGGCACGACAACGCAAGGCTTGGCAATGCACGGAAGTCAAGCAAAGAGTAATGGAAGGTAAGGAAGGCAAGGGAAAGGAAGGAAAGGCAAGTGTAACGGAAGGAACGGCACGGCAAGGGGAAACAAGGCTAAGGCACGACAACACACGGCTAGGAAATGCACGGCAAGGCAAGGAAAGGGTAACGCAAGGCAAGGCACGGTGAGGCTAGGCAAGGTTAATGAACGACAACGCAAGGCTAGGCAATGCACGACAATGCAAGGAAAGCTTAAAGCAAAGGAAGGCACGGTCAGTCGAGATAAGGCTAAGGCACGACAACGCAAGGCTAGGCAATGCACGGAAGGCAAGCAAAGAGTAACGGAAGGTAAGGAAGGCAAGGGAAAGCAAGGAAAGGCAATGGTAACGGAAGGAACGGCACGGCAAGGGGAAACAAGGCTAAGGCACGACAACGCAGGGCTAGGCAATGCACGGCAAGGCAAGCAAAGAGTAACGGAAGGAAAGGAAGGCAAGGCAAAGCCAGGCAAGGCAAGTGTAACAAAAGGCACGCAACGGCAAGGGGAAACAAGGCTAAGGCACGACTACACATGGCTAGGAAATGCACGGCAAGGCAAGGAAAGGGAAACGCAAGGCAAGGCACGGTGAGGCTAGGCAAGGCTAATGCACGACAACGCAAGGCTAGGCAATGCACGACAATGCAAGTAAAGCTTAAAGCAAAGGAAGGCACGGTCAGGCGAGATAAAGCTAAGGCACGACAACGCAAGGCTAGGCAATGCACGGAAGGCAAGCAAAGAGTAACGGAAGGTAAGGAAGGCAAGGGAAAGCAAGGAAAGGCAATGGTAACGGAAGGAACGGCACGGCAAGGGGAAACAAGGCTAAGGCACGACAACGCACGCTAGGCAATGCACGGCAAGGCAAGGAAAGGGTAACGCATGGGAAAGCACGGTCAGGCGAGGCAAGGCTAAGGAAAGCCAACGCAAGGCTAGGCAATGCACGGAAAGCAAGCAAGGAGTAACGGAATGCAAGGAAGGAAAGGGAAAGCAAGGGAAGGCAAGGGTAACGAAAGGAACGGCACGGCAAGGGGTAACAAGGCTAAGGCACGACAACACACGGCTAGGAAATGCACGGCAAGGCAAGGAAAGGGTAACGCAAGGAAAGGCACGGTGAGGCTAGGCAAGGCTAATGCACGAAAACGCAAGGCTAGGCGATGCACGACAATGCAAGGAAAGCTTAAAGCAAAGGAAGGCAAGGTCAGGCGAGATAAGGCTAAGGCACGACAACGCAAGGCTAGGAAATTCAGGGAAGGCAAGCAAAGTGTAACGGAAGGTAAGCAAGGCAAGGAAAAGGAAGGAAAGGCCAGGGTAACGGAAGGAACGGCACGGCAAGGGGAAACAAGTCTAAGGCACGACACCGAACGCTAGGCAATGAAGGGCAAGGCAAGGAAAGGGTAACGCATTTGAAAGCACGGTCAGGCGAGGCAACGCTAAGGCACGACAACGCAAGGCTAGGCAATGCACGGAAGGCAAGCAAAGAGTAACGGAAGGTAAGGAAGGCAAGGGAAAGGAAGGAAAGGCAAGTGTAACGGAAGGAACGGCACGGCAAGGGGAAACAAGGCTAAGGCACGACAACGCACGCTAGGCAATGCAAGGCAAGGCAAGAAAGGGTAACGCATGGGAAAGCACGGTCAGGCGAGGCAAGCCTAAGGCATGACAACGCAAGGCTAAGCAATGCACGGAAAGCAAGCAAAGAGTAACGGAACGCAAGGAAGGCAAGGGAAAGCAAGGGAAGGCAAGGGTAACGGAAGGAACGGCACGGCAAGGGGTAACAAGGCTAAGGCACGACAACGCAGGGCTAGGCAATGCACGGCAAGGCAAGGAAAGGGTAACGCAGGGGAAGGCACGGTCAGGTGAGGCAAGGATAAGGCACGACAATGCAAGGCTAGGCAATGCACGACAACGCAAGGCTAGGCAATGCAGGGAAGGCAAGAAAAGAGTAACGGAAGGTAAGGAAGGCAAAGGAAAGCAAGGAAAGGCAATGGTAACGGAAGGAACGGAACGGCAAGGGGAAACAAGTCTAAGGCACGATAACGCACGCTAGGAAATGCACGGCAAGGGAAGGAAAGGGTAACGCATGGGAAAGAACGGTCAGGGGAGGGAAGCCTAAGGCATGACAACGCAAGGCTAGGCAATGCACGGAAAGCAAGCAAAGAGTAACGGAACGCAAGGAAGGCAAGGGAAAGCAAGGGAAGGCAAGGGTAACGGAAGGGACGGCACGACAAGGGGTAAGAAGTCAACGGCACGACAACGCAGGGCTAGGCAATGCACGGCAAGGCAAGCAAAGAGTAACGGAAGGAAAGGAAGGCAAGGCAAAGCCAGGCAAGGCAAGTGTAACAAAAGGCACGCAACGGCAAGGGGAAACAAGGCTAAGGCACGACAACACACGGCTAGGAAATGCACGGCAAGGCAAGGAAAGGGTAACGCAAGGCAAGGCACGGTGAGGCTAGGCAAGGCTAATGCACGACAATGCAAGGCTAGGCAATGCACGACAATGCAAGTAAAGCTTAAAGCAAAGGAAGGCACGGTCAGGCGAGATAAGGCTAAGGCACGACAACGCAAGGCTAGGCAATGCAGGGAAGGCAAGCAAAGAGTAACGGAAGGTAAGGAAGGCAAGGGAAAGCAAGGAAAGGCAATGGTAACGGAAGGAACGGCACGGCAAGGGGAAACAAGTCTAATGCACGACAACGCACGCTAGGCAATGCACGGCAAGGCAAGGAAAGGGTAACGCATGGGAAAGCACGGTCAGGGGAGGCAAGGCTAAGGCACGACAACGCAAGGCTTGGCAATGCACGGAAGGCAAGCAAAGTGTAATGGAAGGTAAGGAAGGCAAGGGAAAGCAAAGAAAGGCAAGTGTAACGGACGGAACGGCACGGCAAGGGGAAACAAGCCTAAGGCACGACAACGCACGCTAGGCAATGCACGGCAAGGCAAGGAAAGGGTAACGCATGGGAAAGCACGGTCAGGCGAGGCAAGGCTAAGGAAAGCCAACGCAAGGCTAGGCAATGCACGGAAAGCAAGCAAGGAGTAACGGAATGCAAGGAAGGAAAGGGAAAGCAAGGGAAGGCAAGGGTAACGAAAGGAACGGCACGGCAAGGGGTAACAAGGCTAAGGCACGACAACACACGGCTAGGAAATGCACGGCAAGGCAAGGAAAGGGTAACGCAAGGCAAGGCACGGTGAGGCTAGGCAAGGTTAATGCACGACAACGCAAGGCTAGGCAATGCACGACAATGCAAGGAAAGCTTAAAGCAAAGGAAGGCACGGTCAGGCGAGATAAGGCTAAGGCACGACAACGCAAGGCTAGGCAATGCACGGAAGGCAAGCAAAGAGTAACGGAAGGTAAGGAAGGCAAGGGAAAGCAAGGAAAGGCAAGTGTAACGGAAGGAACGGCACGGCAAGGGGAAACAATGCTAAGGCACGACAACGCACGCTAGGCAATGCACGGCAAGGCAAGGAAAGGGTAACGCATGGGAAAGCACGGTCAGGCGAGGCAAGGCTAAGGCACGACAACCCAAGGCTAGGCAATGCACGGAAGGCAAGCAAAGAGAAACGGAAGGTAAGGAAGGAAAGGGAAAGCAAAGAAAGGCAAGTGTAACCGAAGGAACGGCACGGCAAGGGGAAACAAGGCTAAGGCACGACAACGCAAGGCTAGGCAATGCAGGGAAGGCAAGCAAAGAGTAACGGAAGGTAAGGAAGGCAAAGGAAAGCAAGGAAAGGCAATGGTAACGGAAGGAACGGCACGGTAAGGGGAAACAAGTCTAAGGCACGACAACGCACGCTAGGCAATGCACGGCAAGGGAAGGAAAGGGTAACGCATGGGAAAGAACGGTCAGGGGAGGCAAGGCTAAGGCACGACAACGCAAGGCTTGGCAATGCACGGAAGGCAAGCAAAGAGTAACTTAAGTAAGGAAGGCAAGGGAAAGCAAAGAAAGGCAAGTGTAACGGAAGGAACGGCACGGCAAGGGGAAACAAGGCTAAGGCACGACAACGCACGGCTAGGCAATGCACGGCAAGGCAAGCAAAGGGTAACGCAAGGCAAGGCACGGTGAGGCTAGACAAGGCTAATGCACGAAAACGCAAGGCTAGGCAATGCACGACAATGCAAGGAAAGCTTAAAGCAAAGGAAGGCAAGGTCAGGCGAGATAAGGCAAAGGCACGACAACGCAAGGCTAGGCAATTCAGGGAAGGCAAGCAAAGAGTAACGGAAGGTAAGCAAGGCAAGGAAAAGCAAGGAAAGGCAAGGGTAACGGAAGGAACGGCACGGCAAGGGGGAACAAGTCTCAGGCACGACACCGAACGCTAGGCAATGCACGGCAAGGGAAGGAAAGGGTAACGCATGGGAAAGAACGGTCAGGGGAGGCAAGGCTAAGGCACGACAACGCAAGGCTTGGCAATGCACGGAAGGCAAGCAAGGAGTAACGGAATGCAAGGAAGGAAAGGGAAAGCAAGGGAAGGCAAGGGTAACGGAAGGAACGGCACGGCAAGGGGTAACAAGGCTAAGGCACGACAACACACGGCTAGGAAATGCACGGCAAGGCAAGGAAAGGGTAACGCAAGGCAAGGCACGGTGAGGCTAGGCAAGGTTAATGAACGACAACGCAAGGCTAGGCAATGAACGACAATTCAAGGAAAGCTTAAAGCAAAGGAAGGCACGGTCAGTCGAGATAAGGCTAAGGCACGACAACGCAAGGCTAGGCAATGCACGGAAGGCAAGCAAAGAGTAACGGAAGGTAAGGAAGGCAAGGGAAAGCAAGGGAAGGCAAGGGTAACGGAAGGGACGGCACGGCAAGGGGTAACAAGTCTAAGGCACGACAACGCAGGGCTAGGCAATGCACGGCAAGGCAAGCAAAGAGTAACGGAAGGAAAGGAAGGCAAGGCAAAGCCAGGCAAGGCAAGTGTAAAAAAAGGCACGCAACGGCAAGGGGAAACAAGGCTAAGGCACGACAACACACGGCTAGGAAATGCCCGGCAAGGCAAGGAAAGGGTAACGCAAGGCAAGGCACGGTGAGGCTAGGCAAGGTTAATGCACGACAACGCAAGGCTAGGCAATGCACGACATTGCAAGGAAAGCTTAAAGCAAAGGAAGGCACGGTCAGTCGAGATAAGGCTAAGGCACGACAACGCAAGGCTAGGCAATGCACGGAAGGCAAGCAAAGAGTAACGGAAGGTAAGGAAGGCAAGGGAAAGCAAGGAAAGGCAAGTGTAACGGAAGGAACGGCACGGCAAGGGGAAACAATGCTAAGGCACGACAACGCACGGTAGGCAATGCACGGCAAGGCAAGGAAAGGGTAACGCATGGGAAAGCACGGTCAGGCGAGGCAAGGCTAAGGCACGACAACCCAAGGCTAGGCAATGCACGGAAGGCAAGCAAAGAGAAACGGAAGGTAAGGAAGGAAAGGGAAAGCAAAGAAAGGCAAGTGTAACCGAAGGAACGGCACGGCAAGGGGAAACAAGGCTAAGGCACGACAACGCAAGGCTAGGCAATGCAGGGAAGGCAAGCAAAGAGTAACGGAAGGTAAGGAAGGCAAAGGAAAGCAAGGAAAGGAAATGGTAACGGAAGGAACGGCACGGTAAGGGGAAACAAGTCTAAGGCACGACAACGCACGCTAGGCAATGCACGGCAGGGAAGGAAAGGGTAACGCATGGGAAAGAACAGTCAGGGGAGGCAAGGCTAAGGCACGACAACGCAAGGCTTGGCAATGCACGGAAGGCAAGCAAAGAGTAACTTAAGTAAGGAAGGCAAGGGAAAGCAAAGAAAGGCAAGTGTAACGGAAGGAACGGCACGGCAAGGGGAAACAAGGCTAAGGCACGACAACGCACGGCTAGGCAATGCACGGCAAGGCAAGCAAAGGGTAACGCAAGGCAAGGCACGGTGAGGCTAGACAAGGCTAATGCACGAAAACGCTAGGCTAGGCAATGCACGACAATGCAAGGAAAGCCTAAAGCAAAGGAAGGCAAGGTCAGGCGAGATAAGGCAAAGGCACGACAACGCAAGGCTAGGCAATTCTGGGAAGGCAAGCAAAGAGTAACGGAAGGTAAGCAAGGCAAGGAAAAGCAAGGAAAGGCAAGGGTAACGGAAGGAACGGCACGGCAAGGGGGAACAAGTCTCAGGCACGACACCGAACGCTAGGCAATGAACGGCTAGGCAAGGAAAGGTTAACACATGGGAAAGCACGGTCAGGGGAGGCAAGGCTAAGGCACGACAACGCAAGGCTTGGCAATGAACGGAAGGCAAGCAAAGTGTAATGGAAGGTAAGGAAGGCAAGGGAAAGCAAAGAAAGGCAAGTGTAACGGACAGAACGGCACGGCAAGGGGAAACAAGCCTAAGGCACGACAACGCACGCTAGGCAATGCACGGCAAGGCAAGGAAAGGTTAACACATGGGAAAGCACGGTCAGGCGAGGCAAGGCTAAGGAAAGCCAACGCAAGGCTAGGCAATGCACGGAAAGCAAGCAAGGAGTAACGGAATGCAAGGAAGGAAAGGGAAAGCAAGGGAAGGCAAGGGTAACGAAAGGAACGGCACGGCAAGGGGTAACAAGGCTAAGGCACGACAACACACGGCTAGGAAATGCACGGCAAGGCAAGGAAAGGGTAACGCAAGGCAAGGCACGGTGAGGCTACAAGGTTAATGCACGACAACGCAAGGCTAGGCAATGCACGGAAGGCAAGCAAAGAGTAACGGAAGGTAAGGAAGGCAAGGGAAAGCAAGGGAAGGCAAGGGTAACGGAAGGGACGGCACGGTAAGGGGTAACAAGGCTAAGGCACGACAACGCAGGGCTAGGCAATGCACGGCAAGGCAAGCAAAGAGTAACGGAAGGAAAGGAAGGCAAGGCAAAGCCAGGCAAGGCAAATGTAACAAAAGGCACGCAACGGCAAGGGGAAACAAGGCTAAGGCACGACTACACATGGCTAGGAAATGCACGGCAAGGCAAGGAAAGGGAAACGCAAGGCAAGGCACGGTGAGGCTAGGCAAGGCTAATGCACGACAACGCAAGGCTAGGCAATGCACGACAATGCAAGTAAAGCTTAAAGCAAAGGAAGGCACGGTCAGGCGAGATAAAGCTAAGGCACGACAACGCAAGGCTAGGCAATGCAGGGAAGGCAAGCAAAGAGTAACGGAAGGTAAGGAAGGCAAGGGAAAGCAAGGAAAGGCAATGGTAACGGAAGGAACGGCACGGCAAGGGGAAACAAGGCTAAGGCACGACAACGCACGCTAGGCAATGCACGGCAAGGCAAGGAAAGGGTAACGCATGGGAAAGCACGGTCAGGCGAGGCAAGGCTAAGGAAAGCCAACGCAAGGCTAGGCAATGCACGGAAAGCAAGCAAGGAGTAACGGAATGCAAGGAAGGAAAGGGAAAGCAAGGGAAGGCAAGGGTAACGAAAGGAACGGCACGGCAAGGGGTAACAAGGCTAAGGCACGACAACACACGGCTAGGAAATGCACGGCAAGGCAAGGAAAGGGTAACGCAAGGAAAGGCACGGTGAGGCTAGGCAAGGCTAATGCACGAAAACGCAAGGCTAGGCGATGCACGACAATGCAAGGAAAGCTTAAAGCAAAGGAAGGCAAGGTCAGGCGAGATAAGGCTAAGGCACGACAACGCAAGGCTAGGAAATTCAGGGAAGGCAAGCAAAGAGTAACGGAAGGTAAGCAAGGCAAGGAAAAGGAAGGAAAGGCCAGGGTAACGGAAGGAACGGCACGGCAAGGGGAAACAAGTCTAAGGCACGACACCGAACGCTAGGCAATGAAGGGCAAGGCAAGGAAAGGGTAACGCATTTGAAAGCACGGTCAGGCGAGGCAACGCTAAGGCACGACAACGCAAGGCTAGGCAATGCACGGAAGGCAAGCAAAGAGTAACGGAAGGTAAGGAAGGCAAGGGAAAGGAAGGAAAGGCAAGTGTAACGGAAGGAACGGCACGGCAAGGGGAAACAAGGCTAAGGCACGACAACGCACGCTAGGCAATGCAAGGCAAGGCAAGGAAAGGGTAACGCATGGGAAAGCACGGTCAGGCGAGGCAAGCCTAAGGCATGACAACGCAAGGCTAAGCAATGCACGGAAAGCAAGCAAAGAGTAACGGAACGCAAGGAAGGCAAGGGAAAGCAAGGGAAGGCAAGGGTAACGGAAGGAACGGCACGGCAAGGGGTAACAAGGCTAAGGCACGACAACGCAGGGCTAGGCAATGCACGGCAAGGCAAGGAAAGGGTAACGCAGGGGAAGGCACGGTCAGGTGAGGCAAGGATAAGGCACGACAATGCAAGGCTAGGCAATGCACGACAACGCAAGGCTAGGCAATGCAGGGAAGGCAAGAAAAGAGTAACGGAAGGTAAGGAAGGCAAAGGAAAGCAAGGAAAGGCAATGGTAACGGAAGGAACGGCACGGCAAGGGGAAACAAGTCTAAGGCACGACAACGCACGCTAGGCAATGCACGGCAAGGGAAGGAAAGGGTAACGCATGGGAAAGAACGGTCAGGGGAGGGAAGCCTAAGGCATGACAACGCAAGGCTAGGCAATGCACGGAAAGCAAGCAAAGAGTAACGGAACGCAAGGAAGGCAAGGGAAAGCAAGGGAAGGCAAGGGTAACGGAAGGGACGGCACGACAAGGGGTAAGAAGGCTAAGGCACGACAACGCAGGGCTAGGCAATGCACGGCAAGGCAAGCAAAGAGTAACGGAAGGAAAGGAAGGCAAGGCAAAGCCAGGCAAGGCAAGTGTAACAAAAGGCACGCAACGGCAAGGGGAAACAAGGCTAAGGCACGACAACACACGGCTAGGAAATGCACGGCAAGGCAAGGAAAGGGTAACGCAAGGCAAGGCACGGTGAGGCTAGGCAAGGCTAATGCACGACAACGCAAGGCTAGGCAATGCACGACAATGCAAGTAAAGCTTAAAGCAAAGGAAGGCACGGTCAGGCGAGATAAGGCTAAGGCACGACAACGCAAGGCTAGGCAATGCAGGGAAGGCAAGCAAAGAGTAACGGAAGGTAAGGAAGGCAAGGGAAAGCAAGGAAAGGCAATGGTAACGGAAGGAACGGCACGGCAAGGGGAAACAAGTCTAATGCACGACAACGCACGCTAGGCAATGCACGGCAAGGCAAGGAAAGGGTAACGCATGGGAAAGCACGGTCAGGGGAGGCAAGGCTAAGGCACGACAACGCAAGGCTTGGCAATGCACGGAAGGCAAGCAAAGTGTAATGGAAGGTAAGGAAGGCAAGGGAAAGCAAAGAAAGGCAAGTGTAACGGACGGAACGGCACGGCAAGGGGAAACAAGCCTAAGGCACGACAACGCACGCTAGGCAATGCACGGCAAGGCAAGGAAAGGGTAACGCATGGGAAAGCACGGTCAGGCGAGGCAAGGCTAAGGAAAGCCAACGCAAGGCTAGGCAATGCACGGAAAGCAAGCAAGGAGTAACGGAATGCAAGGAAGGAAAGGGAAAGCAAGGGAAGGCAAGGGTAACGAAAGGAACGGCACGGCAAGGGGTAACAAGGCTAAGGCACGACAACACAGGGCTAGGCAATGCACGGCAAGGCAAGGAAAGGGTAACGCAAGGCAAGGCACGGTGAGGCTACAAGGTTAATGCACGACAACGCAAGGCTAGGCAATGCACGACAATGCAAGGAAAGCTTAAAGCAAAGGAAGGCACGGTCAGGCGAGATAAGGCTAAGGCACGACAACGCAAGGCTAGGCAATGCACGGAAGGCAAGCAAAGAGTAACGGAAGGTAAGGAAGGCAAGGGAAAGCAAGGAAAGGCAAGTGTAACGGAAGGAACGGCACGGCAAGGGGAAACAATGCTAAGGCACGGCAACGCACGCTAGGCAATGCACGGCAAGGCAAGGAAAGGGTAACGCATGGGAAAGCACGGTCAGGCGAGGCAAGGCTAAGGCACGACAACCCAAGGCTAGGCAATGCACGGAAGGCAAGCAAAGAGAAACGGAAGGTAAGGAAGGAAAGGGAAAGCAAAGAAAGGCAAGTGTAACCGAAGGAACGGCACGGCAAGGGGAAACAAGGCTAAGGCACGACAACGCAAGGCTAGGCAATGCAGGGAAGGCAAGCAAAGAGTAACGGAAGGTAAGGAAGGCAAAGGAAAGCAAGGAAAGGCAATGGTAACGGAAGGAACGGCACGGTAAGGGGAAACAAGTCTAAGGCACGACAACGCACGCTAGGCAATGCACGGCAAGGGAAGGAAAGGGTAACGCATGGGAAAGAACGGTCAGGGGAGGCAAGGCTAAGGCACGACAACGCAAGGCTTGGCAATGCACGGAAGGCAAGCAAAGAGTAACTTAAGTAAGGAAGGCAAGGGAAAGCAAAGAAAGGCAAGTGTAACGGAAGGAACGGCACGGCAAGGGGAAACAAGGCTAAGGCACGACAACGCACGGGTAGGCAATGCACGGCAAGGCAAGCAAAGGGTAACGCAAGGCAAGGCACGGTGTGGCTAGACAAGGCTAATGCACGAAAACGCAAGGCTAGGCAATGCACGACAATGCAAGGAAAGCTTAAAGCAAAGGAAGGCAAGGTCAGGCGAGATAAGGCAAAGGCACGACAACGCAAGGCTAGGCAATTCAGGGAAGGCAAGCAAAGAGTAACGGAAGGTAAGCAAGGCAAGGAAAAGCAAGGAAAGGCAAGGGTAACGGAAGGAACGGCACGGCAAGGGGGAACAAGTCTCAGGCACGACACCGAACGCTAGGCAATGCACGGCAAGGCAAGGAAAGGGTAACGCATGGGAAAGCACGGTCAGGGGAGGCAAGGCTAAAGCACGACAACGCAAGGCTTGGCAATGCACGGAAGGCAAGCAAGGAGTAACGGAATGCAAGGAAGGAAAGGGAAAGCAAGGGAAGGCAAGGGTAACGGAAGGAACGGCACGGCAAGGGGTAACAAGGCTAAGGCACGACAACACACGGCTAGGAAATGCACGGCAAGGCAAGGAAAGGGTAACGCAAGGCAAGGCACGGTGAGGCTAGGCAAGGTTAATGAACGACAACGCAAGGCTAGGCAATGCACGACAATTCAAGGAAAGCTTAAAGCAAAGGAAGGCACGGTCAGTCGAGATAAGGCTAAGGCACGACAACGCAAGGCTAGGCAATGCACGGAAGGCAAGCAAAGAGTAACGGAAGGTAAGGAAGGCAAGGGAAAGCAAGGGAAGGCAAGGGTAACGGAAGGGACGGCACGGCAAGGGGTAACAAGCTAAGGCACGACAACGCAGGGCTAGGCAATGCACGGCAAGGCAAGCAAAGAGTAACGGAAGGAAAGGAAGGCAAGGCAAAGCCAGGCAAGGCAAGTGTAAAAAAAGGCACGCAACGGCAAGGGGAAACAAGGCTAAGGCACGACAACACACGGCTAGGAAATGCACGGCAAGGCAAGGAAAGGGTAACGCAAGGCAAGGCACGGTGAGGCTAGGCAAGGTTAATGCACGACAACGCAAGGCTAGGCAATGCACGACAATGCAAGGAAAGCTTAAAGCAAAGGAAGGCACGGTCAGTCGAGATAAGGCTAAGGCACGACAACGCAAGGCTAGGCAATGCACGGAAGGCAAGCAAAGAGTAACGGAAGGTAAGGAAGGCAAGGGAAAGCAAGGAAAGGCAAGTGTAACGGAAGGAACGGCACGGCAAGGGGAAACAATGCTAAGGCACGACAACGCACGGCTAGGCAATGCACGGCAAGGCAAGGAAAGGGTAACGCATGGGAAAGCACGGTCAGGCGAGGCAAGGCTAAGGCACGACAACCCAAGGCTAGGCAATGCACGGAAGGCAAGCAAAGAGAAACGGAAGGTAAGGAAGGAAATGGAAAGCAAAGAAAGGCAAGTGTAACCGAAGGAACGGCACGGCAAGGGGAAACAAGGCTAAGGCACGACAACGCAAGGCTAGGCAATGCAGGGAAGGCAAGCAAAGAGTAACGGAAGGTAAGGAAGGCAAAGGAAAGCAAGGAAAGGCAATGGTAACGGAAGGAACGGCACGGTAAGGGGAAACAAGTCTAAGGCACGACAACGCACGCTAGGCAATGCACGGCAGGGAAGGAAAGGGTAACGCATGGGAAAGAACGGTCAGGGGAGGCAAGGCTAAGGCACGACAACGCAAGGCTTGGCAATGCACGGAAGGCAAGCAAAGAGTAACTTAAGTAAGGAAGGCAAGGGAAAGCAAAGAAAGGCAAGTGTAACGGAAGGAACGGCACGGCAAGGGGAAACAAGGCTAAGGCACGACAACGCACGGCTAGGCAATGCACGGCAAGGCAAGCAAAGGGTAACGCAAGGCAAGGCACGGTGAGGCTAGACAAGGCTAATGCACGAAAACGCAAGGCTAGGCAATGCACGACAATGCAAGGAAAGCCTAAAGCAAAGGAAGGCAAGGTCAGGCGAATTAAGGCAAAGGCACGACAACGCAAGGCTAGGCAATTCTGGGAAGGCAAGCAAAGAGTAACGGAAGGTAAGCAAGGCAAGGAAAAGCAAGGAAAGGCAAGGGTAACGGAAGGAACGGCACGGCAAGGGGGAACAAGTCTCAGGCACGACACCGAACGCTAGGCAATGAACGGCAAGGCAAGGAAAGGTTAACACATGGGAAAGCACGGTCAGGGGAGGCAAGGCTAAGGCACGACAACGCAAGGCTTGGCAATGAACGGAAGGCAAGCAAAGTGTAATGGAAGGTAAGGAAGGCAAGGGAAAGCAAAGAAAGGCAAGTGTAACGGACAGAACGGCACGGCAAGGGGAAACAAGCCTAAGGCACGACAACGCACGCTAGGCAATGCACGGCAAGGCAAGGAAAGGGTAACGCATGGGAAAGCACGGTCAGGCGAGGCAAGGCTAAGGAAAGCCAACGCAAGGCTAGGCAATGCACGGAAAGCAAGCAAGGAGTAACGGAATGCAAGGAAGGAAAGGGAAAGCAAGGGAAGGCAAGGGTAACGAAAGGAACGGCACGGCAAGGGGTAACAAGGCTAAGGCACGACAACACACGGCTAGGAAATGCACGGCAAGGCAAGGAAAGGGTAACGCAAGGCAAGGCACGGTGAGGCTACAAGGTTAATGCACGACAACGCAAGGCTAGGCAATGCACGACAATGCAAGGAAAGCTTAAAGCAAAGGAAGGCACGGTCAGGCGACATAAGGCTAAGGCACGACAACGCAAGGCTAGGCAATGCACGGAAGGCAAGCAAAGAGTAACGGAAGGTAAGGAAGGCAAGGGAAAGCAAGGAAAGGCAAGTGTAACGGAAGGAACGGCACGGCAAGGGGAAACAATGCTAAGGCACGACAACGCACGCTAGGCAATGCACGGCAAGGCAAGGAAAGGGTAACGCATGGGAAAGCACGGTCAGGCGAGGCAAGGCTAAGGCACGACAACCCAAGGCTAGGCAATGCACGGAAGGCAAGCAAAGAGAAACGGAAGGTAAGGAAGGAAAGGGAAAGCAAAGAAAGGCAAGTGTAACCGAAGGAAAGGCACGGCAAGGGGAAACAAGGCTAAGGCACGACAACGCAAGGCTAGGCAATGCAGGGAAGGCAAGCAAAGAGTAACGGAAGGTAAGGAAGGCAAAGGAAAGCAAGGAAAGGCAATGGTAACGGAAGGAACGGCACGGTAAGGGGAAACAAGTCTAAGGCACGACAACGCACGCTAGGCAATGCACGGCAAGGGAAGGAAAGGGTAACGCATGGGAAAGAACGGTCAGGGGAGGCAAGGCTAAGGCACGACAACGCAAGGCTTGGCAATGCACGGAAGGCAAGCAAAGAGTAACTTAAGTAAGGAAGGCAAGGGAAAGCAAAGAAAGGCAAGTGTAACGGAAGGAACGGCACGGCAAGGGGAAACAAGGCTAAGGCACGACAACGCACGGGTAGGCAATGCACGTCAAGGCAAGCAAAGGGTAACGCAAGGCAAGGCACGGTGTGGCTAGACAAGGCTAATGCACGAAAACGCAAGGCTAGGCAATGCACGACAATGCAAGGAAAGCTTAAAGCAAAGGAAGGCAAGGTCAGGCGAGATAAGGCAAAGGCACGACAACGCAAGGCTAGGCAATTCAGGGAAGGCAAGCAAAGAGTAACGGAAGGTAAGCAAGGCAAGGAAAAGCAAGGAAAGGCAAGGGTAACGGAAGGAACGGCACGGCAAGGGGGAACAAGTCTCAGGCACGACACCGAACGCTAGGCAATGCACGGCAAGGGAAGGAAAGGGTAACGCATGGGAAAGAACGGTCAGGGGAGGCAAGGCTAAGGCACGACAACGCAAGGCTTGGCAATGCACGGAAGGCAAGCAAGGAGTAACGGAATGCAAGGAAGGAAAGGGAAAGCAAGGGAAGGCAAGGGTAACGGAAGGAACGGCACGGCAAGGGGTAACAAGGCTAAGGCACGACAACACACGGCTAGGAAATGCACGGCAAGGCAAGGAAAGGGTAACGCAAGGCAAGGCACGGTGAGGCTAGGCAAGGTTAATGAACGACAACGCAAGGCTAGGCAATGCACGACAATTCAAGGAAAGCTTAAAGCAAAGGAAGGCACGGTCAGTCGAGATAAGGCTAAGGCACGACAACGCAAGGCTAGGCAATGCACGGAAGGCAAGCAAAGAGTAACGGAAGGTAAGGAAGGCAAGGGAAAGCAAGGGAAGGCAAGGGTAACGGAAGGGACGGCACGGCAAGGGGTAACAAGTCTAAGGCACGACAACGCAGGGCTAGGCAATGCACGGCAAGGCAAGCAAAGAGTAACGGAAGGAAAGGAAGGCAAGGCAAAGCCAGGCAAGGCAAGTGTAAAAAAAGGCACGCAACGGCAAGGGGAAACAAGGCTAAGGCACGACAACACACGGCTAGGAAATGCACGGCAAGGCAAGGAAAGGGTAACGCAAGGCAAGGCACGGTGAGGCTAGGCAAGGCTAATGCACGACAACGCAAGGCTAGGCAATGCACGACAATGCAAGTAAAGCTTAAAGCAAAGGAAGGCACGGTCAGGCGAGATAAGGCTAAGGCACGACAACGCAAGGCTACGCAATGCACGGAAGGCAAGCAAAGAGTAACGGAAGGTAAGGAAGGCAAGGGAAAGCAAGGAAAGGCAAGTGTAACGGAAGGAACGGCACGGCAAGGGGAAACAAGGCTAAGGCACGACAACGCACGCTAGGCAATGCACGGCAAGGCAAGGAAAGGGTAACGCATGGGAAAGCACGCTCAGGCGAATCAAGGCTAAGGCATGACAACGCAAGGCTAGGCAATGCACGGAAAGCAAGCAAAGTGTAACGGAACGCAAGGAAGGCAAGGGAAAGCAAGGGAAGGCAAGGGTAACGGAAGGAACGGCACGGCAAGGGGTAAGAAGGCTAAGGCACGACAACGCAGGGCTAGGCAATGCACGGCAAGGCAAGGAAAGGGTAACGCAGGGGAAGGCACGGTCAGGTGAGGCAAGGATAAGGCACGACAAGGCAAGGCTAGGCAATGCACGGCAAGGCAAGGAAACAGTAACGGAAGGAAAGGAAGGCAAGGCAAAGCCAGGCAAGGCAAGTGTAACAAAAGGCACGCCACGGCAAGGGGAATCAAGGCTAAGGCACGACAACGCACGGCTAGGCAATGCACGGCAAGGCCAGGAAAGGGTAACGCAAGGCAAGGCACGGTGAGGCTAGGCAAGGCTAATGCACGACAACGCAAGGCTAGGCAATGCACGGCAAGGGAAGGAAAGGGTAACGCATGGGAAAGAACGGTCAGGGGAGGCAAGGCTAAGGCACGACAACGCAAGGCTTGGCAATGCACGGAAGGCAAGCAAAGAGTAACGGAAGTAAGGAAGGCAAGGGAAAGCAAAGAAAGGCATGTGTAACGGAAGGAACGGCACGGCAAGGGGAAACAAGGCTAAGGCACGACAACGCACGCTAGGCAATGCACGGCAAGGCAAGGAAAGGGTAACGCATGGGAAAGCACGGTCAGGCGAGGCAAGGCTAAGGAAAGCCAACGCAAGGCTAGGCAATGCACGGTAAGCAAGCAAGGAGTAAAGGAATGCAAGGAAGGAAAGAGAAAGCAAGGGAAGGCAAGGGTAACGGAAGGAACGGCACGGCAAGGGGTAACAAGGCTAAGGCACGACAACACACGGCTAGGAAATGCACGGCAAGGGAAGGAAAGGGTAACGCAAGGCAAGACACGGTGAGGCTAGGCAAGGTTAATGCACGACAACGCAAGGCTAGGCAATGCACGACAATGCAAGGAAAGCTTAAAGCAAAGGAAGGCACGGTCAGGCGAGATAAGGCTAAGGCACGACAACGCAAGGCTAGGCAATGCACGGAAGGCAAGCAAAGAGTAACGGAAGGTAAGGAAGGCAAGGGAAAGCAAGGAAAGGCAAGTGTAACGGAAGGAACGGCACGGCAAGGGGAAACAATGCTAAGGCACGACAACGCACGCTAGGCAATGCACGGCAAGGCAAGGAAAGGGTAACGCATGGGAAAGCACGGTCAGGCGAGGCAAGGCTAAGGCACGACAACCCAAGGCTAGGCAATGCACGGAAGGCAAGCAAAGAGAAACGGAAGGTAAGGAAGGAAAGGGAAAGCAAAGAAAGGCAAGTGTAACCGAAGGAACGGCACGGCAAGGGGAAACAAGGCTAAGGCACGGCAACGCAAGGCTAGGCAATGCAGGGAAGGCAAGCAAAGAGTAACGGAAGGTAAGGAAGGCAAAGGAAAGCAAGGAAAGGCAATGGTAACGGAAGGAACGGCACGGTAAGGGGAAACAAGTCTAAGGCACGACAACGCACGCTAGGCAATGCACGGCAAGGGAAGGAAAGGGTAACGCATGGGAAAGAACGGTCAGGGGAGGCAAGGCTAAGGCACGACAACGCAAGGCTTGGCAATGCACGGAAGGCAAGCAAAGAGTAACTTAAGTAAGGAAGGCAAGGGAAAGCAAAGAAAGGCAAGTGTAACGGAAGGAACGGCACGGCAAGGGGAAACAAGGCTAAGGCACGACAACGCACGGGTAGGCAATGCACGGCAAGGCAAGCAAAGGGTAACGCAAGGCAAGGCACGGTGTGGCTAGACAAGGCTAATGCACGAAAACGCAAGGCTAGGCAATGCACGACAATGCAAGGAAAGCTTAAAGCAAAGGAAGGCAAGGTCAGGCGAGATAAGGCAAAGGCACGACAACGCAAGGCTAGGCAATTCAGGGAAGGCAAGCAAAGAGTAACGGAAGGTAAGCAAGGCAAGGAAAAGCAAGGAAAGGCAAGGGTAACGGAAGGAACGGCACGGCAAGGGGGAACAAGTCTCAGGCACGACACCGAACGCTAGGCAATGCACGGCAAGGGAAGGAAAGGGTAACGCATGGGAAAGAACGGTCAGGGGAGGCAAGGCTAAAGCACGACAACGCAAGGCTTGGCAATGCACGGAAGGCAAGCAAGGAGTAACGGAATGCAAGGAAGGAAAGGGAAAGCAAGGGAAGGCAAGGGTAACGGAAGGAACGGCACGGCAAGGGGTAACAAGGCTAAGGCACGACAACACACGGCTAGGAAATGCACGGCAAGGCAAGGAAAGGGTAACGCAAGGCAAGGCACGGTGAGGCTAGGCAAGGTTAATGAACGACAACGCAAGGCTAGGCAATGCACGACAATTCAAGGAAAGCTTAAAGCAAAGGAAGGCACGGTCAGTCGAGATAAGGCTAAGGCACGACAACGCAAGGCTAGGCAATGCACGGAAGGCAAGCAAAGAGTAACGGAAGGTAAGGAAGGCAAGGGAAAGCAAGGGAAGGCAAGGGTAACGGAAGGGACGGCACGGCAAGGGGTAACAAGTCTAAGGCACGACAACGCAGGGCTAGGCAATGCACGGCAAGGCAAGCAAAGAGTAACGGAAGGAAAGGAAGGCAAGGCAAAGCCAGGCAAGGCAAGTGTAAAAAAAGGCACGCAACGGCAAGGGGAAACAAGGCTAAGGCACGACAACACACGGCTAGGAAATGCACGGCAAGGCAAGGAAAGGGTAACGCAAGGCAAGGCACGGTGAGGCTAGGCAAGGTTAATGCACGACAACGCAAGGCTAGGCAATGCACGACAATGCAAGGAAAGCTTAAAGCAAAGGAAGGCACGGTCAGTCGAGATAAGGCTAAGGCACGACAACGCAAGGCTAGGCAATGCACGGAAGGCAAGCAAAGAGTAACGGAAGGTAAGGAAGGCAAGGGAAAGCAAGGAAAGGCAAGTGTAACGGAAGGAACGGCACGGCAAGGGGAAACAATGCTAAGGCACGACAACGCACGGTAGGCAATGCACGGCAAGGCAAGGAAAGGGTAACGCATGGGAAAGCACGGTCAGGCGAGGCAAGGCTAAGGCACGACAACCCAAGGCTAGGCAATGCACGGAAGGCAAGCAAAGAGAAACGGAAGGTAAGGAAGGAAATGGAAAGCAAAGAAAGGCAAGTGTAACTGAAGGAACGGCACGGCAAGGGGAAACAAGGCTAAGGCACGACAACGCAAGGCTAGGCAATGCAGGGAAGGCAAGCAAAGAGTAACGGAAGGTAAGGAAGGCAAAGGAAAGCAAGGAAAGGCAATGGTAACGGAAGGAACGGCACGGTAAGGGGAAACAAGTCTAAGGCACGACAACGCACGCTAGGCAATGCACGGCAGGGAAGGAAAGGGTAACGCATGGGAAAGAACAGTCAGGGGAGGCAAGGCTAAGGCACGACAACGCAAGGCTTGGCAATGCACGGAAGGCAAGCAAAGAGTAACTTAAGTAAGGAAGGCAAGGGAAAGCAAAGAAAGGCAAGTGTAACGGAAGGAACGGCACGGCAAGGGGAAACAAGGCTAAGGCACGACAACGCACGGCTAGGCAATGCACGGCAAGGCAAGCAAAGGGTAACGCAAGGCAAGGCACGGTGAGGCTAGACAAGGCTAATGCACGAAAACGCTAGGCTAGGCAATGCACGACAATGCAAGGAAAGCCTAAAGCAAAGGAAGGCAAGGTCAGGCGAGATAAGGCAAAGGCAGGACAACGCAAGGCTAGGCAATTCTGGGAAGGCAAGCAAAGAGTAACGGAAGGTAAGCAAGGCAAGTAAAAGCAAGGAAAGGCAAGGGTAACGGAAGGAACGGCACGGCAAGGGGGAACAAGTCTCAGGCACGACACCGAACGCTAGGCAATGAACGGCAAGGCAAGGAAAGGTTAACACATGGGAAAGCACGGTCAGGGGAGGCAAGGCTAAGGCACGACAACGCAAGGCTTGGCAATGAACGGAAGGCAAGCAAAGTGTAATGGAAGGTAAGGAAGGCAAGGGAAAGCAAAGAAAGGCAAGTGTAACGGACAGAACGGCACGGCAAGGGGAAACAAGCCTAAGGCACGACAACGCACGCTAGGCAATGCACGGCAAGGCAAGGAAAGGGTAACGCATGGGAAAGCACGGTCAGGCGAGGCAAGGCTAAGGAAAGCCAACGCAAGGCTAGGCAATGCACGGAAAGCAAGCAAGGAGTAACGGAATGCAAGGAAGGAAAGGGAAAGCAAGGGAAGGCAAGGGTAACGAAAGGAACGGCACGGCAAGGGGTAACAAGGCTAAGGCACGACAACACACGGCTAGGAAATGCACGGCAAGGCAAGGAAAGGGTAACGCAAGGCAAGGCACGGTGAGGCTACAAGGTTAATGCACGACAACGCAAGGCTAGGCAATGCACGACAATGCAAGGAAAGCTTAAAGCAAAGGAAGGCACGGTCAGGCGACATAAGGCTAAGGCACGACAACGCAAGGCTAGGCAATGCACGGAAGGCAAGCAAAGAGTAACGGAAGGTAAGGAAGGCAAGGGAAAGCAAGGAAAGGCAAGTGTAACGGAAGGAACGGCACGGCAAGGGGAAACAATGCTAAGGCACGACAACGCACGCTAGGCAATGCACGGCAAGGCAAGGAAAGGGTAACGCATGGGAAAGCACGGTCAGGCGAGGCAAGGCTAAGGCACGACAACCCAAGGCTAGGCAATGCACGGAAGGCAAGCAAAGAGAAACGGAAGGTAAGGAAGGAAAGGGAAAGCAAAGAAAGGCAAGTGTAACCGAAGGAAAGGCACGGCAAGGGGAAACAAGGCTAAGGCACGACAACGCAAGGCTAGGCAATGCAGGGAAGGCAAGCAAAGAGTAACGGAAGGTAAGGAAGGCAAAGGAAAGCAAGGAAAGGCAATGGTAACGGAAGGAACGGCACGGTAAGGGGAAACAAGTCTAAGGCACGACAACGCACGCTAGGCAATGCACGGCAAGGGAAGGAAAGGGTAACGCATGGGAAAGAACGGTCAGGGGAGGCAAGGCTAAGGCACGACAACGCAAGGCTTGGCAATGCACGGAAGGCAAGCAAAGAGTAACTTAAGTAAGGAAGGCAAGGGAAAGCAAAGAAAGGCAAGTGTAACGGAAGGAACGGCACGGCAAGGGGAAACAAGGCTAAGGCACGACAACGCACGGGTAGGCAATGCACGTCAAGGCAAGCAAAGGGTAACGCAAGGCAAGGCACGGTGTGGCTAGACAAGGCTAATGCACGAAAACGCAAGGCTAGGCAATGCACGACAATGCAAGGAAAGCTTAAAGCAAAGGAAGGCAAGGTCAGGCGAGATAAGGCAAAGGCACGACAACGCAAGGCTAGGCAATTCAGGGAAGGCAAGCAAAGAGTAACGGAAGGTAAGCAAGGCAAGGAAAAGCAAGGAAAGGCAAGGGTAACGGAAGGAACGGCACGGCAAGGGGGAACAAGGCTAAGGCACGACAACGCACGCTAGGCAATGCACGGCAAGGCAAGGAAAGGGTAACGCATGGGAAAGCACGCTCAGGCGAATCAAGGCTAAGGCATGACAACGCAAGGCTAGGCAATGCACGGAAAGCAAGCAAAGTGTAACGGAACGCAAGGAAGGCAAGGGAAAGCAAGGGAAGGCAAGGGTAACGGAAGGAACGGCACGGCAAGGGGTAAGAAGGCTAAGGCACGACAACGCAGGGCTAGGCAATGCACGGCAAGGCAAGGAAAGGGTAACGCAGGGGAAGGCACGTTCAGGTGAGGCAAGGATAAGGCACGACAAGGCAAGGCTAGGCAATGCACGGCAAGGCAAGGAAACAGTAACGGAAGGAAAGGAAGGCAAGGCAAAGCCAGGCAAGGCAAGTGTAACAAAAGGCACGCCACGGCAAGGGGAATCAAGGCTAAGGCACGACAACGCACGGCTAGGCAATGCACGGCAAGGCCAGGAAAGGGTAACGCAAGGCAAGGCACGGTGAGGCTAGGCAAGGCTAATGCACGACAACGCAAGGCTAGGCAATGCACGGCAAGGGAAGGAAAGGGTAACGCATGGGAAAGAACGGTCAGGGGAGGCAAGGCTAAGGCACGACAACGCAAGGCTTGGCAATGCACGGAAGGCAAGCAAAGAGTAACGGAAGTAAGGAAGGCAAGGGAAAGCAAAGAAAGGCATGTGTAACGGAAGGAACGGCACGGCAAGGGGAAACAAGGCTAAGGCACGACAACGCACGCTAGGCAATGCACGGCAAGGCAAGGAAAGGGTAACGCATGGGAAAGCACGGTCAGGCGAGGCAAGGCTAAGGAAAGCCAACGCAAGGCTAGGCAATGCACGGTAAGCAAGCAAGGAGTAAAGGAATGCAAGGAAGGAAAGAGAAAGCAAGGGAAGGCAAGGGTAACGGAAGGAACGGCACGGCAAGGGGTAACAAGGCTAAGGCACGACAACACACGGCTAGGAAATGCACGGCAAGGGAAGGAAAGGGTAACGCAAGGCAAGACACGGTGAGGCTAGGCAAGGTTAATGCACGACAACGCAAGGCTAGGCAATGCACGACAATGCAAGGAAAGCTTAAAGCAAAGGAAGGCACGGTCAGGCGAGATAAGGCTA
This sequence comes from Macrotis lagotis, assembly GCF_037893015.1. Taxonomy (NCBI): domain Eukaryota; kingdom Metazoa; phylum Chordata; class Mammalia; order Peramelemorphia; family Peramelidae; genus Macrotis; species Macrotis lagotis. Next base: position 931,714 of record NW_027421910.1, read on the forward strand.
AGGCACGACAACGCAAGGCTAGGCAATGCACGGAAGGCAAGCAAAGAGTAACGGAAGGTAAGGAAGGCAAGGGAAAGCAAGGAAAGGCAAGTGTAACGGAAGGAACGGCACGGCAAGGGGAAACAATGCTAAGGCACGACAACGCACGCTAGGCAATGCACGGCAAGGCAAGGAAAGGGTAACGCATGGGAAAGCACGGTCAGGCGAGGCAAGGCTAAGGCACGACAACCCAAGGCTAGGCAATGCACGGAAGGCAAGCAAAGAGAAACGGAAGGTAAGGAAGGAAAGGGAAAGCAAAGAAAGGCAAGTGTAACCGAAGGAACGGCACGGCAAGGGGAAACAAGGCTAAGGCACGACAACGCAAGGCTAGGCAATGCAGGGAAGGCAAGCAAAGAGTAACGGAAGGTAAGGAAGGCAAAGGAAAGCAAGGAAAGGCAATGGTAACGGAAGGAACGGCACGGTAAGGGGAAACAAGTCTAAGGCACGACAACGCACGCTAGGCAATGCACGGCAAGGGAAGGAAAGGGTAACGCATGGGAAAGAACGGTCAGGGGAGGCAAGGCTAAGGCACGACAACGCAAGGCTTGGCAATGCACGGAAGGCAAGCAAAGAGTAACTTAAGTAAGGAAGGCAAGGGAAAGCAAAGAAAGGCAAGTGTAACGGAAGGAACGGCACGGCAAGGGGAAACAAGGCTAAGGCACGACAACGCACGGGTAGGCAATGCACGGCAAGGCAAGCAAAGGGTAACGCAAGGCAAGGCACGGTGTGGCTAGACAAGGCTAATGCACGAAAACGCAAGGCTAGGCAATGCACGACAATGCAAGGAAAGCTTAAAGCAAAGGAAGGCAAGGTCAGGCGAGATAAGGCAAAGGCACGACAACGCAAGGCTAGGCAATTCAGGGAAGGCAAGCAAAGAGTAACGGAAGGTAAGCAAGGCAAGGAAAAGCAAGGAAAGGCAAGGGTAACGGAAGGAACGGCACGGCAAGGGGGAACAAGTCTCAGGCACGACACCGAACGCTAGGCAATGCACGGCAAGGGAAGGAAAGGGTAACGCATGGGAAAGAACGGTCAGGGGAGGCAAGGCTAAAGCACGACAACGCAAGGCTTGGCAATGCACGGAAGGCAAGCAAGGAGTAACGGAATGCAAGGAAGGAAAGGGAAAGCAAGGGAAGGCAAGGGTAACGGAAGGAACGGCACGGCAAGGGGTAACAAGGCTAAGGCACGACAACACACGGCTAGGAAATGCACGGCAAGGCAAGGAAAGGGTAACGCAAGGCAAGGCACGGTGAGGCTAGGCAAGGTTAATGAACGACAACGCAAGGCTAGGCAATGCACGACAATTCAAGGAAAGCTTAAAGCAAAGGAAGGCACGGTCAGTCGAGATAAGGCTAAGGCACGACAACGCAAGGCTAGGCAATGCACGGAAGGCAAGCAAAGAGTAACGGAAGGTAAGGAAGGCAAGGGAAAGCAAGGGAAGGCAAGGGTAACGGAAGGGACGGCACGGCAAGGGGTAACAAGTCTAAGGCACGACAACGCAGGGCTAGGCAATGCACGGCAAGGCAAGCAAAGAGTAACGGAAGGAAAGGAAGGCAAGGCAAAGCCAGGCAAGGCAAGTGTAAAAAAAGGCACGCAACGGCAAGGGGAAACAAGGCTAAGGCACGACAACACACGGCTAGGAAATGCACGGCAAGGCAAGGAAAGGGTAACGCAAGGCAAGGCACGGTGAGGCTAGGCAAGGTTAATGCACGACAACGCAAGGCTAGGCAATGCACGACAATGCAAGGAAAGCTTAAAGCAAAGGAAGGCACGGTCAGTCGAGATAAGGCTAAGGCACGACAACGCAAGGCTAGGCAATGCACGGAAGGCAAGCAAAGAGTAACGGAAGGTAAGGAAGGCAAGGGAAAGCAAGGAAAGGCAAGTGTAACGGAAGGAACGGCACGGCAAGGGGAAACAATGCTAAGGCACGACAACGCACGGTAGGCAATGCACGGCAAGGCAAGGAAAGGGTAACGCATGGGAAAGCACGGTCAGGCGAGGCAAGGCTAAGGCACGACAACCCAAGGCTAGGCAATGCACGGAAGGCAAGCAAAGAGAAACGGAAGGTAAGGAAGGAAATGGAAAGCAAAGAAAGGCAAGTGTAACTGAAGGAACGGCACGGCAAGGGGAAACAAGGCTAAGGCACGACAACGCAAGGCTAGGCAATGCAGGGAAGGCAAGCAAAGAGTAACGGAAGGTAAGGAAGGCAAAGGAAAGCAAGGAAAGGCAATGGTAACGGAAGGAACGGCACGGTAAGGGGAAACAAGTCTAAGGCACGACAACGCACGCTAGGCAATGCACGGCAGGGAAGGAAAGGGTAACGCATGGGAAAGAACAGTCAGGGGAGGCAAGGCTAAGGCACGACAACGCAAGGCTTGGCAATGCACGGAAGGCAAGCAAAGAGTAACTTAAGTAAGGAAGGCAAGGGAAAGCAAAGAAAGGCAAGTGTAACGGAAGGAACGGCACGGCAAGGGGAAACAAGGCTAAGGCACGACAACGCACGGCTAGGCAATGCACGGCAAGGCAAGCAAAGGGTAACGCAAGGCAAGGCACGGTGAGGCTAGACAAGGCTAATGCACGAAAACGCTAGGCTAGGCAATGCACGACAATGCAAGGAAAGCCTAAAGCAAAGGAAGGCAAGGTCAGGCGAGATAAGGAAAAGGCAGGACAACGCAAGGCTAGGCAATTCTGGGAAGGCAAGCAAAGAGTAACGGAAGGTAAGCAAGGCAAGGAAAAGCAAGGAAAGGCAAGGGTAACGGAAGGAACGGCACGGCAAGGGGGAACAAGTCTCAGGCACGACACCGAACGCTAGGCAATGAACGGCAAGGCAAGGAAAGGTTAACACATGGGAAAGCACGGTCAGGGGAGGCAAGGCTAAGGCACGACAACGCAAGGCTTGGCAATGAACGGAAGGCAAGCAAAGTGTAATGGAAGGTAAGGAAGGCAAGGGAAAGCAAAGAAAGGCAAGTGTAACGGACAGAACGGCACGGCAAGGGGAAACAAGCCTAAGGCACGACAACGCACGCTAGGCAATGCACGGCAAGGCAAGGAAAGGGTAACGCATGGGAAAGCACGGTCAGGCGAGGCAAGGCTAAGGAAAGCCAACGCAAGGCTAGGCAATGCACGGAAAGCAAGCAAGGAGTAACGGAATGCAAGGAAGGAAAGGGAAAGCAAGGGAAGGCAAGGGTAACGAAAGGAACGGCACGGCAAGGGGTAACAAGGCTAAGGCACGACAACACACGGCTAGGAAATGCACGGCAAGGCAAGGAAAGGGTAACGCAAGGCAAGGCACGGTGAGGCTACAAGGTTAATGCACGACAACGCAAGGCTAGGCAATGCACGACAATGCAAGGAAAGCTTAAAGCAAAGGAAGGCACGGTCAGGCGACATAAGGCTAAGGCACGACAACGCAAGGCTAGGCAATGCACGGAAGGCAAGCAAAGAGTAACGGAAGGTAAGGAAGGCAAGGGAAAGCAAGGAAAGGCAAGTGTAACGGAAGGAACGGCACGGCAAGGGGAAACAATGCTAAGGCACGACAACGCACGCTAGGCAATGCACGGCAAGGCAAGGAAAGGGTAACGCATGGGAAAGCACGGTCAGGCGAGGCAAGGCTAAGGCACGACAACCCAAGGCTAGGCAATGCACGGAAGGCAAGCAAAGAGAAACGGAAGGTAAGGAAGGAAAGGGAAAGCAAAGAAAGGCAAGTGTAACCGAAGGAAAGGCACGGCAAGGGGAAACAAGGCTAAGGCACGACAACGCAAGGCTAGGCAATGCAGGGAAGGCAAGCAAAGAGTAACGGAAGGTAAGGAAGGCAAAGGAAAGCAAGGAAAGGCAATGGTAACGGAAGGAACGGCACGGTAAGGGGAAACAAGTCTAAGGCACGACAACGCACGCTAGGCAATGCACGGCAAGGGAAGGAAAGGGTAACGCATGGGAAAGAACGGTCAGGGGAGGCAAGGCTAAGGCACGACAACGCAAGGCTTGGCAATGCACGGAAGGCAAGCAAAGAGTAACTTAAGTAAGGAAGGCAAGGGAAAGCAAAGAAAGGCAAGTGTAACGGAAGGAACGGCACGGCAAGGGGAAACAAGGCTAAGGCACGACAACGCACGGGTAGGCAATGCACGTCAAGGCAAGCAAAGGGTAACGCAAGGCAAGGCACGGTGTGGCTAGACAAGGCTAATGCACGAAAACGCAAGGCTAGGCAATGCACGACAATGCAAGGAAAGCTTAAAGCAAAGGAAGGCAAGGTCAGGCGAGATAAGGCAAAGGCACGACAACGCAAGGCTAGGCAATTCAGGGAAGGCAAGCAAAGAGTAACGGAAGGTAAGCAAGGCAAGGAAAAGCAAGGAAAGGCAAGGGTAACGGAAGGAACGGCACGGCAAGGGGGAACAAGTCTCAGGCACGACACCGAACGCTAGGCAATGCACGGCAAGGGAAGGAAAGGGTAACGCATGGGAAAGAACGGTCAGGGGAGGCAAGGCTAAGGCACGACAACGCAAGGCTTGGCAATGCACGGAAGGCAAGCAAGGAGTAACGGAATGCAAGGAAGGAAAGGGAAAGCAAGGGAAGGCAAGGGTAACGGAAGGAACGGCACGGCAAGGGGTAACAAGGCTAAGGCACGACAACACACGGCTAGGAAATGCACGGCAAGGCAAGGAAAGGGTAACGCAAGGCAAGGCACGGTGAGGCTAGGCAAGGTTAATGAACGACAACGCAAGGCTAGGCAATGCACGACAATTCAAGGAAAGCTTAAAGCAAAGGAAGGCACGGTCAGTCGAGATAAGGCTAAGGCACGACAACGCAAGGCTAGGCAATGCACGGAAGGCAAGCAAAGAGTAACGGAAGGTAAGGAAGGCAAGGGAAAGCAAGGGAAGGCAAGGGTAACGGAAGGGACGGCACGGCAAGGGGTAACAAGTCTAAGGCACGACAACGCAGGGCTAGGCAATGCACGGCAAGGCAAGCAAAGAGTAACGGAAGGAAAGGAAGGCAAGGCAAAGCCAGGCAAGGCAAGTGTAAAAAAAGGCACGCAACGGCAAGGGGAAACAAGGCTAAGGCACGACAACACACGGCTAGGAAATGCACGGCAAGGCAAGGAAAGGGTAACGCAAGGCAAGGCACGGTGCGGCTAGGCAAGGCTAATGCACGACAACGCAAGGCTAGGCAATGCACGACAATGCAAGTAAAGCTTAAAGCAAAGGAAGGCACGGTCAGGCGAGATAAGGCTAAGGCACGACAACGCAAGGCTACGCAATGCACGGAAGGCAAGCAAAGAGTAACGGAAGGTAAGGAAGGCAAGGGAAAGCAAGGAAAGGCAAGTGTAACGGAAGGAACGGCACGGCAAGGGGAAACAAGGCTAAGGCACGACAACGCACGCTAGGCAATGCACGGCAAGGCAAGGAAAGGGTAACGCATGGGAAAGCACGCTCAGGCGAATCAAGGCTAAGGCATGACAACGCAAGGCTAGGCAATGCACGGAAAGCAAGCAAAGTGTAACGGAACGCAAGGAAGGCAAGGGAAAGCAAGGGAAGGCAAGGGTAACGGAAGGAACGGCACGGCAAGGGGTAAGAAGGCTAAGGCACGACAACGCAGGGCTAGGCAATGCACGGCAAGGCAAGGAAAGGGTAACGCAGGGGAAGGCACGGTCAGGTGAGGCAAGGATAAGGCACGACAAGGCAAGGCTAGGCAATGCACGGCAAGGCAAGGAAACAGTAACGGAAGGAAAGGAAGGCAAGGCAAAGCCAGGCAAGGCAAGTGTAACAAAAGGCACGCCACGGCAAGGGGAATCAAGGCTAAGGCACGACAACGCACGGCTAGGCAATGCACGGCAAGGCCAGGAAAGGGTAACGCAAGGCAAGGCACGGTGAGGCTAGGCAAGGCTAATGCACGACAACGCAAGGCTAGGCAATGCACGGCAAGGGAAGGAAAGGGTAACGCATGGGAAAGAACGGTCAGGGGAGGCAAGGCTAAGGCACGACAACGCAAGGCTTGGCAATGCACGGAAGGCAAGCAAAGAGTAACCGAAGTAAGGAAGGCAAGGGAAAGCAAAGAAAGGCATGTGTAACGGAAGGAACGGCACGGCAAGGGGAAACAAGGCTAAGGCACGACAACGCACGCTAGGCAATGCACGGCAAGGCAAGGAAAGGGTAACGCATGGGAAAGCACGGTCAGGCGAGGCAAGGCTAAGGAAAGCCAACGCAAGGCTAGGCAATGCACGGTAAGCAAGCAAGGAGTAAAGGAATGCAAGGAAGGAAAGAGAAAGCAAGGGAAGGCAAGGGTAACGGAAGGAACGGCACGGCAAGGGGTAACAAGGCTAAGGCACGACAACACACGGCTAGGAAATGCACGGCAAGGGAAGGAAAGGGTAACGCAAGGCAAGACACGGTGAGGCTAGGCAAGGTTAATGCACGACAACGCAAGGCTAGGCAATGCACGACAATGCAAGGAAAGCTTAAAGCAAAGGAAGGCACGGTCAGGCGAGATAAGGCTAAGGCACGACAACGCAAGGCTAGGCAATGCACGGAAGGCAAGCAAAGAGTAACGGAAGGTAAGGAAGGCAAGGGAAAGCAAGGAAAGGCAAGTGTAACGGAAGGAACGGCACGGCAAGGGGAAACAATGCTAAGGCACGACAACGCACGCTAGGCAATGCACGGCAAGGCAAGGAAAGGGTAACGCATGGGAAAGCACGGTCAGGCGAGGCAAGGCTAAGGCACGACAACCCAAGGCTAGGCAATGCACGGAAGGCAAGCAAAGAGAAACGGAAGGTAAGGAAGGAAAGGGAAAGCAAAGAAAGGCAAGTGTAACCGAAGGAACGGCACGGCAAGGGGAAACAAGGCTAAGGCACGACAACGCACGTCTAGGCAATGCACGGCAAGGCAAGCAAAGGGTAACGCAAGGAAAGGCACGGTGAGGCTAGGCAAGGCTAATGCACGAAAACGCAAGGCTAGGCGATGCACGAAAACGCAAGGCTAGGCGATGCACGATAATGCAAGGAACGCTTAAAGCAAAGGAAGGCAAGGTCAGGCGAGATAAGGCTAAGGCACGACAACGCAAGGCTAGGAAATTCAGGGAAGGCAAGCAAAGAGTAACGGAAGGTAAGCAAGGCAAGGAAAAGGAAGGAAAGGCCAGGGTAACGGAAGGAACGGCACGGCAAGGGGAAACAAGTCTAAGGCACGACACCGAACGCTAGGCAATGAAGGGCAAGGCAAGGAAAGTGTAACGCATTTGAAAGCACGGTCAGGCGAGGCAACGCTAAGGCACGACAACGCAAGGCTAGGCAATGCACGGAAGGCAAGCAAAGAGTAACGGAAGGTAAGGAAGGCAAGGGAAAGCAAGGAAAGGCAAGTGTAACGGAAGGAACGGCACGGCAAGGGGAAACAAGGCTAAGGCACAACGCACGCTAGGCAATGCACGGCAAGGCAAGGAAAGGGTAACGCAGGGGAAGGCACGGTCAGGTGAGGCAAGGATAAGGCACGACAATGCAAGGCTAGGCAATGCACGGCAAGGCAAGGAAAGAGTAACGGAAGGAAAGGAAGGCAAGGCAAAGCCAGGCAAGGCAAGTGTAACAAAAGGCACGCCACGGCAAGGGGAATCAAGGCTAAGGCACGACAACGCACGGCTAGGCAATGCACGGCAAGGCAAGGAAAGGGTAACGCAAGGCAAGGCACGGTGAGGCTAGGCAAGGCTAATGCACGACAACGCAAGGCTAGGCAATGCACGGCAAGGGAAGGAAAGGGTAACGCATGGGAAAGAACGGACAGGGGAGGCAAGGCTAAGGCACGACAACGCAAGGCTTGGCAATGCACGGAAGGCAAGCAAAGAGTAACGGAAGTAAGGAAGGCAAGGGAAAGCAAAGAAAGGCAAGTGTAACGGAAGGAACGGCACGGCAAGGGGAAACAAGGCTAAGGCACGACAACGCACGCTAGGCAATGCACGGCAAGGCAAGGAAAGGGTAACGCATGGGAAAGCACGGTCAGGCGAGGCAAGGCTAAGGAAAGCCAACGCAAGGCTAGGCAATGCACGGTAAGCAAGCAAGGAGTAAAGGAATGCAAGGAAGGAAAGAGAAAGCAAGGGAAGGCAAGGGTAACGGAAGGAACGGCACGGCAAGGGGTAACAAGGCTAAGGCACGACAACGCACGTCTAGGCAATGCACGGCAAGGAAAGCAAAGGGTAACGCAAGGAAAGGCACGGTGAGGCTAGGCAAGGCTAATGCACGAAAACGCAAGGCTAGGCGATGCACGAAAACGCAAGGCTAGGCGATGCACGATAATGCAAGGAAAGCTTAAAGCAAAGGAAGGCAAGGTCAGGCGAGATAAGGCTAAGGCACGACAACGCAAGGCTAGGAAATTCAGGGAAGGCAAGCAAAGAGTAACGGAAGGTAAGCAAGGCAAGGAAAAGGAAGGAAAGGCCAGGGTAACGGAAGGAACGGCACGGCAAGGGGAAACAAGTCTAAGGCACGACACCGAACGCTAGGCAATGAAGGGCAAGGCAAGGAAAGGGTAACGCATTTGAAAGCACGGTCAGGCGAGGCAACGCTAAGGCACGACAACGCAAGGCTAGGCAATGCACGGAAGGCAAGCAAAGAGTAACGGAAGGTAAGGAAGGCAAGGGAAAGCAAGGAAAGGCAAGTGTAACGGAAGGAACAGCACGGCAAGGGGAAACAAGGCTAAGGCACAACGCACGCTAGGCAATGCACGGCAAGGCAAGGAAAGGGTAACGCATGGGAAAGCACGCTCAGGCGAAGCAAGGCTAAGGCATGACAACGCAAGGCTAGGCAATGCACGGAAAGCAAGCAAAGAGTAACGGAACGCAAGGAAGGCAAGGGAAAGCAAGGGAAGGCAAGGGTAACGGAAGGAACGGCACGGCAAGGGGTAAGAAGGCTAAGGCACGACAACGCAGGGCTAGGCAATGCACGGCAAGGCAAGGAAAGGGTAACGCAGGGGAAGGCACGCTCAGGTGAGGCAAGGATAAGGCACGACAATGCAAGGCTAGGCAATGCACGGCAAGGCAAGGAAAGAGTAACGGAAGGAAAGGAAGGCAAGGCAAAGCCAGGCAAGGCAAGTGTAACAAAAGGCACGCCACGGCAAGGGAAATCAAGGCTAAGGCACGACAACGCACGGCTAGGCAATGCACGGCAAGGCAAGGAATGGGTAACGCAAGGCAAGGCACGGTGAGGCTAGGCAAGGCTAATGCACGACAACGCAAGGCTACGCAATGCACGGCAAGGGAAGGAAAGGGTAACGCATGGGAAAGAACGGTCAGGGGAGGCAAGGCTAAGGCACGACAACGCAAGGCTTGGCAATGCACGGAAGGCAAGCAAAGAGTAACGGAAGTAAGGAAGGCAAGGGAAAGCAAAGAAAGGCAAGTGTAACGGAAGGAACGGCACGGCAAGGGGAAACAAGGCTAAGGCACGACAACGCACGCTAGGCAATGCACGGCAAGGCAAGGAAAGGGTAACGCATGGGAAAGCACGGTCAGGCGAGGCAAGGCTAAGGAAAGCCAACGCAAGGCTAGGCAATGCACGGTAAGCAAGCAAGGAGTAAAGGAATGCAAGGAAGGAAAGAGAAAGCAAGGGAAGGCAAGGGTAACGGAAGGAACGGCACGGCAAGGGGTAACAAGGCTAAGGCACGACAACACACGGCTAGGAAATGCACGGCAAGGCAAGGAAAGGGTAACGCAAGGCAAGGCACGGTGAGGCTAGGCAAGGTTAATGAACGACAACGCAAGGCTAGGCAATGCACGACAATTCAAGGAAAGCTTAAAGCAAAGGAAGGCACGGTCAGTCGAGATAAGGCTAAGGCACGACAACGCAAGGCTAGGCAATGCACGGAAGGCAAGCAAAGAGTAACGGAAGGTAAGGAAGGCAAGGGAAAGCAAGGGAAGGCAAGGGTAACGGAAGGGACGGCACGGCAAGGGGTAACAAGTCTAAGGCACGACAACGCAGGGCTAGGCAATGCACGGCAAGGCAAGCAAAGAGTAACGGAAGGAAAGGAAGGCAAGGCAAAGCCAGGCAAGGCAAGTGTAAAAAAAGGCACGCAACGGCAAGGGGAAACAAGGCTAAGGCACGACAACACACGGCTAGGAAATGCACGGCAAGGCAAGGAAAGGGTAACGCAAGGCAAGGCACGGTGCGGCTAGGCAAGGCTAATGCACGACAACGCAAGGCTAGGCAATGCACGACAATGCAAGTAAAGCTTAAAGCAAAGGAAGGCACGGTCAGGCGAGATAAGGCTAAGGCACGACAACGCAAGGCTACGCAATGCACGGAAGGCAAGCAAAGAGTAACGGAAGGTAAGGAAGGCAAGGGAAAGCAAGGAAAGGCAAGTGTAACGGAAGGAACGGCACGGCAAGGGGAAACAAGGCTAAGGCACGACAACGCACGCTAGGCAATGCACGGCAAGGCAAGGAAAGGGTAACGCATGGGAAAGCACGCTCAGGCGAATCAAGGCTAAGGCATGACAACGCAAGGCTAGGCAATGCACGGAAAGCAAGCAAAGTGTAACGGAACGCAAGGAAGGCAAGGGAAAGCAAGGGAAGGCAAGGGTAACGGAAGGAACGGCACGGCAAGGGGTAAGAAGGCTAAGGCACGACAACGCAGGGCTAGGCAATGCACGGCAAGGCAAGGAAAGGGTAACGCAGGGGAAGGCACGGTCAGGTGAGGCAAGGATAAGGCACGACAAGGCAAGGCTAGGCAATGCACGGCAAGGCAAGGAAACAGTAACGGAAGGAAAGGAAGGCAAGGCAAAGCCAGGCAAGGCAAGTGTAACAAAAGGCACGCCACGGCAAGGGGAATCAAGGCTAAGGCACGACAACGCACGGCTAGGCAATGCACGGCAAGGCCAGGAAAGGGTAACGCAAGGCAAGGCACGGTGAGGCTAGGCAAGGCTAATGCACGACAACGCAAGGCTAGGCAATGCACGGCAAGGGAAGGAAAGGGTAACGCATGGGAAAGAACGGTCAGGGGAGGCAAGGCTAAGGCACGACAACGCAAGGCTTGGCAATGCACGGAAGGCAAGCAAAGAGTAACGGAAGTAAGGAAGGCAAGGGAAAGCAAAGAAAGGCATGTGTAACGGAAGGAACGGCACGGCAAGGGGAAACAAGGCTAAGGCACGACAACGCACGCTAGGCAATGCACGGCAAGGCAAGGAAAGGGTAACGCATGGGAAAGCACGGTCAGGCGAGGCAAGGCTAAGGAAAGCCAACGCAAGGCTAGGCAATGCACGGTAAGCAAGCAAGGAGTAAAGGAATGCAAGGAAGGAAAGAGAAAGCAAGGGAAGGCAAGGGTAACGGAAGGAACGGCACGGCAAGGGGTAACAAGGCTAAGGCACGACAACACACGGCTAGGAAATGCACGGCAAGGGAAGGAAAGGGTAACGCAAGGCAAGACACGGTGAGGCTAGGCAAGGTTAATGCACGACAACGCAAGGCTAGGCAATGCACGACAATGCAAGGAAAGCTTAAAGCAAAGGAAGGCACGGTCAGGCGAGATAAGGCTAAGGCACGACAACGCAAGGCTAGGCAATGCACGGAAGGCAAGCAAAGAGTAACGGAAGGTAAGGAAGGCAAGGGAAAGCAAGGAAAGGCAAGTGTAACGGAAGGAACGGCACGGCAAGGGGAAACAATGCTAAGGCACGACAACGCACGCTAGGCAATGCACGGCAAGGCAAGGAAAGGGTAACGCATGGGAAAGCACGGTCAGGCGAGGCAAGGCTAAGGCACGACAACCCAAGGCTAGGCAATGCACGGAAGGCAAGCAAAGAGAAACGGAAGGTAAGGAAGGAAAGGGAAAGCAAAGAAAGGCAAGTGTAACCGAAGGAACGGCACGGCAAGGGGAAACAAGGCTAAGGCACGACAACGCACGTCTAGGCAATGCACGGCAAGGCAAGCAAAGGGTAACGCAAGGAAAGGCACGGTGAGGCTAGGCAAGGCTAATGCACGAAAACGCAAGGCTAGGCGATGCACGAAAACGCAAGGCTAGGCGATGCACGATAATGCAAGGAACGCTTAAAGCAAAGGAAGGCAAGGTCAGGCGAGATAAGGCTAAGGCACGACAACGCAAGGCTAGGAAATTCAGGGAAGGCAAGCAAAGAGTAACGGAAGGTAAGCAAGGCAAGGAAAAGGAAGGAAAGGCCAGGGTAACGGAAGGAACGGCACGGCAAGGGGAAACAAGTCTAAGGCACGACACCGAACGCTAGGCAATGAAGGGCAAGGCAAGGAAAGGGTAACGCATTTGAAAGCACGGTCAGGCGAGGCAACGCTAAGGCACGACAACGCAAGGCTAGGCAATGCACGGAAGGCAAGCAAAGAGTAACGGAAGGTAAGGAAGGCAAGGGAAAGCAAGGAAAGGCAAGTGTAACGGAAGGAACGGCACGGCAAGGGGAAACAAGGCTAAGGCACAACGCACGCTAGGCAATGCACGGCAAGGCAAGGAAAGGGTAACGCAGGGGAAGGCACGGTCAGGTGAGGCAAGGATAAGGCACGACAATGCAAGGCTAGGCAATGCACGGCAAGGCAAGGAAAGAGTAACGGAAGGAAAGGAAGGCAAGGCAAAGCCAGGCAAGGCAAGTGTAACAAAAGGCACGCCACGGCAAGGGGAATCAAGGCTAAGGCACGACAACGCACGGCTAGGCAATGCACGGCAAGGCAAGGAAAGGGTAACGCAAGGCAAGGCACGGTGAGGCTAGGCAAGGCTAATGCACGACAACGCAAGGCTAGGCAATGCACGGCAAGGGAAGGAAAGGGTAACGCATGGGAAAGAACGGTCAGGGGAGGCAAGGCTAAGGCACGACAACGCAAGGCTTGGCAATGCACGGAAGGCAAGCAAAGAGTAACGGAAGTAAGGAAGGCAAGGGAAAGCAAAGAAAGGCAAGTGTAACGGAAGGAACGGCACGGCAAGGGGAAACAAGGCTAAGGCACGACAACGAACGCTAGGCAATGCACGGCAAGGCAAGGAAAGGGTAACGCATGGGAAAGCACGGTCAGGCGAGGCAAGGCTAAGGAAAGCCAACGCAAGGCTAGGCAATGCACGGTAAGCAAGCAAGGAGTAAAGGAATGCAAGGAAGGAAAGAGAAAGCAAGGGAAGGCAAGGGTAACGGAAGGAACGGCACGGCAAGGGGTAACAAGGCTAAGGCACGACAACGCACGTCTAGGCAATGCACGGCAAGGAAAGCAAAGGGTAACGCAAGGAAAGGCACGGTGAGGCTAGGCAAGGCTAATGCACGAAAACGCAAGGCTAGGCGATGCACGAAAACGCAAGGCTAGGCGATGCACGATAATGCAAGGAAAGCTTAAAGCAAAGGAAGGCAAGGTCAGGCGAGATAAGGCTAAGGCACGACAACGCAAGGCTAGGAAATTCAGGGAAGGCAAGCAAAGAGTAACGGAAGGTAAGCAAGGCAAGGAAAAGGAAGGAAAGGCCAGGGTAACGGAAGGAACGGCACGGCAAGGGGAAACAAGTCTAAGGCACGACACCGAACGCTAGGCAATGAAGGGCAAGGCAAGGAAAGGGTAACGCATTTGAAAGCACGGTCAGGCGAGGCAACGCTAAGGCACGACAACGCAAGGCTAGGCAATGCACGGAAGGCAAGCAAAGAGTAACGGAAGGTAAGGAAGGCAAGGGAAAGCAAGGAAAGGCAAGTGTAACGGAAGGAACAGCACGGCAAGGGGAAACAAGGCTAAGGCACAACGCACGCTAGGCAATGCACGGCAAGGCAAGGAAAGGGTAACGCATGGGAAAGCACGCTCAGGCGAAGCAAGGCTAAGGCATGACAACGCAAGGCTAGGCAATGCACGGAAAGCAAGCAAAGAGTAACGGAACGCAAGGAAGGCAAGGGAAAGCAAGGGAAGGCAAGGGTAACGGAAGGAACGGCACGGCAAGGGGAAACAAGGCTAAGGCACAACGCACGCTAGGCAATGCACGGCAAGGCAAGGAAAGGGTAACGCAGGGGAAGGCACGGTCAGGTGAGGCAAGGATAAGGCACGACAATGCAAGGCTAGGCAATGCACGGCAAGGCAAGGAAAGAGTAACGGAAGGAAAGGAAGGCAAGGCAAAGCCAGGCAAGGCAAGTGTAACAAAAGGCACGCCACGGCAAGGGGAATCAAGGCTAAGGCACGACAACGCACGGCTAGGCAATGCACGGCAAGGCAAGGAAAGGGTAACGCAAGGCAAGGCACGGTGAGGCTAGGCAAGGCTAATGCACGACAACGCAAGGCTAGGCAATGCACGGCAAGGGAAGGAAAGGGTAACGCATGGGAAAGAACGGTCAGGGGAGGCAAGGCTAAGGCACGACAACGCAAGGCTTGGCAATGCACGGAAGGCAAGCAAAGAGTAACGGAAGTAAGGAAGGCAAGGGAAAGCAAAGAAAGGCAAGTGTAACGGAAGGAACGGCACGGCAAGGGGAAACAAGGCTAAGGCACGACAACGCACGCTAGGCAATGCACGGCAAGGCAAGGAAAGGGTAACGCATGGGAAAGCACGGTCAGGCGAGGCAAGGCTAAGGAAAGCCAACGCAAGGCTAGGCAATGCACGGTAAGCAAGCAAGGAGTAAAGGAATGCAAGGAAGGAAAGAGAAAGCAAGGGAAGGCAAGGGTAACGGAAGGAACGGCACGGCAAGGGGTAACAAGGCTAAGGCACGACAACGCACGTCTAGGCAATGCACGGCAAGGAAAGCAAAGGGTAACGCAAGGAAAGGCACGGTGAGGCTAGGCAAGGCTAATGCACGAAAACGCAAGGCTAGGCGATGCACGAAAACGCAAGGCTAGGCGATGCACGATAATGCAAGGAAAGCTTAAAGCAAAGGAAGGCAAGGTCAGGCGAGATAAGGCTAAGGCACGACAACGCAAGGCTAGGAAATTCAGGGAAGGCAAGCAAAGAGTAACGGAAGGTAAGCAAGGCAAGGAAAAGGAAGGAAAGGCCAGGGTAACGGAAGGAACGGCACGGCAAGGGGAAACAAGTCTAAGGCACGACACCGAACGCTAGGCAATGAAGGGCAAGGCAAGGAAAGGGTAACGCATTTGAAAGCACGGTCAGGCGAGGCAACGCTAAGGCACGACAACGCAAGGCTAGGCAATGCACGGAAGGCAAGCAAAGAGTAACGGAAGGTAAGGAAGGCAAGGGAAAGCAAGGAAAGGCAAGTGTAACGGAAGGAACAGCACGGCAAGGGGAAACAAGGCTAAGGCACAACGCACGCTAGGCAATGCACGGCAAGGCAAGGAAAGGGTAACGCATGGGAAAGCACGCTCAGGCGAAGCAAGGCTAAGGCATGACAACGCAAGGCTAGGCAATGCACGGAAAGCAAGCAAAGAGTAACGGAACGCAAGGAAGGCAAGGGAAAGCAAGGGAAGGCAAGGGTAACGGAAGGAACGGCACGGCAAGGGGTAAGAAGGCTAAGGCACGACAACGCAGGGCTAGGCAATGCACGGCAAGGCAAGGAAAGGGTAACGCAGGGGAAGGCACGCTCAGGTGAGGCAAGGATAAGGCACGACAATGCAAGGCTAGGCAATGCACGGCAAGGCAAGGAAAGAGTAACGGAAGGAAAGGAAGGCAAGGCAAAGCCAGGCAAGGCAAGTGTAACAAAAGGCACGCCACGGCAAGGGAAATCAAGGCTAAGGCACGACAACGCACGGCTAGGCAATGCACGGCAAGGCAAGGAAAGGGTAACGCAAGGGAAGGCACGGTGAGGCTAGGCAAGGCTAATGCACGACAACGCAAGGCTACGCAATGCACGGCAAGGGAAGGAAAGGGTAACGCATGGGAAAGAACGGTCAGGGGAGGCAAGGCTAAGGCACGACAACGCAAGGCTTGGCAATGCACGGAAGGCAAGCAAAGAGTAACGGAAGTAAGGAAGGCAAGGGAAAGCAAAGAAAGGCAAGGGTAACGGAAGGAACGGCACGGCAAGGGGAAACAAGGCTAAGGCACGACAACGCACGCTAGGCAATGCACGGCAAGGCAAGGAAAGGGTAACGCATGGGAAAGCACGGTCAGGCGAGGCAAGGCTAAGGAAAGCCAACGCAAGGCTAGGCAATGCACGGTAAGCAAGCAAGGAGTAAAGGAATGCAAGGAAGGAAAGAGAAAGCAAGGGAAGGCAAGGGTAACGGAAGGAACGGCACGGCAAGGGGTAACAAGGCTAAGGCACGACAACACACGGCTAGGAAATGCACGGCAAGGGAAGGAAAGGGTAACGCAAGGCAAGGCACGGTGAGGCTAGGCAAGGTTAATGCACGACAACGCAAGGCTAGGCAATGCACGACAATGCAAGGAAAGCTTAAAGCAAAGGAAGGCACGGTCAGGCGAGATAAGGCTAAGGCACGACAACGCAAGGCTAGGCAATGCACGGAAGGCAAGCAAAGAGTAACGGAAGGTAAGGAAGGCAAGGGAAAGCAAGGAAAGGCAAGTGTAACGGAAGGAACGGCACGGCAAGGGGAAACAATGCTAAGGCACGACAACGCACGCTAGGCAATGCACGGCAAGGCAAGGAAAGGGTAACGCATGGGAAAGCACGGTCAGGCGAGGCAAGGCTAAGGCACGACAACCCAAGGCTAGGCAATGCACGGAAGGCAAGCAAAGAGTAACTTAAGTAAGGAAGGAAAGGGAAAGCAAAGAAAGGCAAGTGTAACCGAAGGAACGGCACGGCAAGGGGAAACAAGGCTAAGGCACGACAACGCACGTCTAGGCAATGCACGGCAAGGCAAGGAAAGGGTAACGCAAGGAAAGGCACGGTGAGGCTAGGCAAGGCTAATGCACGAAAACGCAAGGCTAGGCGATGCACGACAATGCAAGGAAAGCTTAAAGCAAAGGAAGGCAAGGGCAGGCGAGATAAGGCTAAGGCACGACAACGCAAGGCTAGGAAATTGAGGGAAGGCAAGCAAAGAGTAACGGAAGGGAAGCAAGGCAAGGAAAAGGAAGGAAAGGCCAGGGTAACGGAAGGAACGGCACGGCAAGGGGAAACAAGTCTAAGGCACGACACCGAACGCTAGGCAATGAAGGGCAAGGCAAGGAAAGGGTAACGCATTTGAAAGCACGGTCAGGCGAGGCAACGCTAAGGCACGACAACGCAAGGCTAGGCAATGCACGGAAGGCAAGCAAAGAGTAACGGAAGGTAAGGAAGGCAAGGGAAAGCAAGGAAAGGCAAGTGTAACGGAAGGAACGGCACGGCAAGGGGAAACAAGGCTAAGGCACGACAACGCACGCTAGGCAATGCACGGCAAGGCAAGGAAAGGGTAACGCATGGGAAAGCACGCTCAGGCGAAGCAAGGCTAAGGCATGACAACGCAAGGCTAGGCAATGCACGGAAAGCAAGCAAAGAGTAACGGAACGCAAGGAAGGCAAGGGAAAGCAAGGGAAGGCAAGGGTAACGGAAGGAACGGCACGGCAAGGGGTAAGAAGGCTAAGGCACGACAACGCAGTGCTAGGCAATGCACGGCAAGGCAAGGAAAGGTTAACGCAGGGGAAGGCACGGTCAGGTGAGGCAAGGATAAGGCACGACAATGCAAGGCTAGGCAATGCACGGCAAGGCAAGGAAAGAGTAACGGAAGGAAAGGAAGGCAAGGCAAAGCCAGGCAAGGCAAGTGTAACAAAAGGCACGCCACGGCAAGGGGAATCAAGGCTAAGGCACGACAACGCACGGCTAGGCAATGCACGGCAAGGCAATGAAAGGGTAACGCAAGGCAAGGCACGGTGAGGCTAGGCAAGGCTAATGCACGACAACGCAACGCTAGGCAATGCACGGCAAGGGAAGGAAAGGGTAACGCATGGGAAAGAACGGTCAGGGGAGGCAAGGCTAAGGCACGACAACGCAAGGCTTGGCAATGCACGGAAGGCAAGCAAAGAGTAACGGAAGTAAGGAAGGCAAGGGAAAGCAAAGAAAGGCAAGTGTAACGGAAGGAACGGCACGGCAAGGGGAAACAAGGCTAAGGCACGACAACGCACCCTAGGCAATGCACGGCAAGGCAAGGAAAGGGTAACGCATGGGAAAGCACGGTCAGGCGAGGCAAGGCTAAGGAAAGCCAACCCAAGGCTAGGCAATGCACGGTAAGCAAGCAAGGAGTAACGGAATGCAAGGAAGGAAAGGGAAAGCAAGGGAAGGCAAGGGTAACGGAAGGAACGGCACGGCAAGGGGTAACAAGGCTAAGGCACGACAACACACGGCTATGAAATGCACGGCAAGGGAAGGAAAGGGTAACGCAAGGCAAGGCACGGTGAGGCTAGGCAAGGTTAATGCACGACAACGCAAGGCTAGGCAATGCACGACAATGCAAGTAAAGCTTAAAGCAAAGGAAGGCACGGTCAGGCGAGATAAGGCTAAGGCACGACAACGCAAGGCTAGGCAATGCAGGGAAGGAAAGCAAAGAGTAACGGAAGGTAAGGAAGGCAAGGGAAAGCAAGGAAAGGCAATGGTAACGGAAGGAACGGCACGGCAAGGGGAAACAAGTCTAAGGCACGACAACGCACGCTGGGCAATGCACGGCAAGGCAAGGAAAGGGTAACGCATGGGAAAGCACGGTCAGGGGAGGCAAGGCTAAGGCACGACAACGCAAGGCTTGGCAATGCACGGAAGGCAAGCAAAGAGTAATGGAAGGTAAGGAAGGCAAGGGAAAGCAAAGAAAGGCAAGTGTAACGGACGGAAAGGCACGGCAAGGGGAAACAAGGCTAAGGCACGACAACGCACGCTAGGCAATGCACGGCAAGGCAAGGAAAGGGTAACGCATGGGAAAGCACGGTCAGGCGAGGCAAGGCTAAGGAAAGCCAACGCAAGGCTAGGCAATGCACGGAAAGCAAGCAAGGAGTAACGGAATGCAAGGAAGGAAAGGGAAAGCAAGGGAAGGCAAGGGTAACGGAAGGAACGGCACGGCAAGGGGTAACAAGGCAAAACACGACAACACACGGCTAGGAAATGCACGGCAAGGGAAGGAAAGGGTAACGCAAGGCAAGGCACGGTGAGGCTAGGCAAGGTTAATGCACGACAACGCAAGGCTAGGCAATGCACGACAATTCAAGTAAAGCTTAAAGCAAAGGAAGGCACGGTCAGGCGAGATAAGGCTAAGGCACGACAACGCAAGGCTAGGCAATGCACGGAAGGCAAGCAAAGAGTAACGGAAGTTAAGGAAGGCAAGGGAAAGCAAGGAAAGGCAAGTGTAACGGAAGGAACGGCACGGCAAGGGGTAAGAATGCTAAGGCACGACAACGCACGCTAGGCAATGCACGACAAGGCAAGGAAAGGGTAACCCATGGGAAAGCACGGTCAGGCGAGGCAAGGCTAAGGCACGACAACCCAAGGCTAGGCAATGCACGGAAGGCAAGCAAAGAGAAACGGAAGGTAAGGAAGGAAAGGGAAAGCAAAGAAAGGCAAGTGTAACCGAAGGAACGGCACGGCAAGGGGAAACAAGGCTAAGGCACGACAACGCACGTCTAGGCAATGCACGGCAAGGCAAGCAAAGGGTAAAGCTAGGAAAGGCACGGTGAGCCTAGGCAAGGCTAATGCACGAAAACGCAAGGCTAGGCGATGCACGAAAACGCAAGGCTAGGCGATGCACGACAATGCAAGGAAAGCTTAAAGCAAAGGAAGGCAAGGTCAGGCGAGATAAGGCTAAGGCACGACAACGCAAGGCTAGGAAATTCAGGGAAGGCAAGCAAAGAGTAACGGAAGGTAAGCAAGGCAAGGAAAAGGAAGGAAAGGCCAGGGTAACGGAAGGAACGGCACGGCAAGGGGAAACAAGTCTAAGGCACGACACCGAACGCTAGGCAATGAAGGGCAAGGCAAGGAAAGGGTAACGCAGGGGAAGGCACGGTCAGGTGAGGCAAGGATAAGGCACGACAATGCAAGGCTAGGCAATGCACGGCAAGGCAAGGAAAGAGTAACGGAAGGAAAGGAAGGCAAGGCAAAGCCAGGCAAGGCAAGTGTAACAAAAGGCACCCCACGGCAAGGGGAATCAAGGCTAAGGCACGACAACGCACGGCTAGGCAATGCACGGCAAGGCCAGGAAAGGGTAACGCAAGGCAAGGCACGGTGAGGCTAGGCAAGGCTAATGCACGACAACGCAAGGCTAGGCAATGCACGGCAAGGGAAGGAAAGGGTAACGCATGGGAAAGAACGGTCAGGGGAGGCAAGGCTAAGGCACGACAACGCAAGGCTTGGCAATGAACGGAAGGCAAGCAAACAGTAACGGAAGTAAGGAAGGCAAGGGAAAGCAAAGAAAGGCAAGTGTAACGGAAGGAACGGCACGGCAAGGGGAAACAAGGCTAAGGCACGACAACGCACGCTAGGCAATGCACGGCAAGGCAAGGAAAGGGTAACGCATGGGAAAGCACGGTCAGGCGAGGCAAGGCTAAGGAAATCCAACGCAAGGCTAGGCAATGCACGGTAAGCAAGCAAGGAGTAACGGAATGCAAGGAAGGAAAGGGAAAGCAAGGGAAGGCAAGGGTAACGGAAGGAACGGCACGGCAAGGGGTAACAAGGCTAAGGCACGACAACACACGGCTAGGAAATGCACGGCAAGGGAAGGAAAGGGTAACGCAAGGCAAGGCACGGTGAGGCTAGGCAAGGTTAATGCACGACAACGCAAGGCTAGGCAATGCACGACAATGCAAGGAAAGCTTAAAGCAAAGGAAGGCACGGTCAGGCGAGATAAGGCTAAGGCACGACAACGCAAGGCTAGGCAATGCACGGAAGGCAAGCAAAGAGTAACGGAAGGTAAGGAAGGCAAGGGAAAGCAAGGAAAGGCAAGTGTAACGGAAGGAACGGCACGGCAAGGGGAAACAAGGCTAAGGCACGACAACGCACGCTAGGCAATGCACGGCAAGGCAAGGAAAGGGTAACGCATGGGAAAGCACGGTCAGGCGAGGCAAGGCTAATGCACGAAAACGCAAGGCTAGGCGATGCACGAAAACGCAAGGCTAGGCGATGCACGATAATGCAAGGAAAGCTTAAAGCAAAGGAAGGCAAGGTCAGGCGAGATAAGGCTAAGGCACGACAACGCAAGGCTAGGAAATTCAGGGAAGGCAAGCAAAGAGTAACGGAAGGTAAGCAAGGCAAGGAAAAGGAAGGAAAGGCCAGGGTAACGGAAGGAACGGCACGGCAAGGGGAAACAAGTCTAAGGCACGACACCGAACGCTAGGCAATGAAGGGCAAGGCAAGGAAAGGGTAACGCATTTGAAAGCACGGTCAGGGGAGGCAACGCTAAGGCACGACAACGCAAGGCTAGGCAATGCACGGAAGGCAAGCAAAGAGTAACGGAAGGTAAGGAAGGCAAGGGAAAGCAAGGAAAGGCAAGTGTAACGGAAGGAACGGCACGGCAAGGGGAAACAAGGCTAAGGCACAACGCACGCTAGGCAATGCACGGCAAGGCAAGGAAATGGTAACGCATGGGAAAGCACGCTCAGGTGAGGCAAGGATAAGGCACGACAATGCAAGGCTAGGCAATGCACGGCAAGGCAAGGAAAGAGTAACGGAAGGAAAGGAAGGCAAGGCAAAGCCAGGCAAGGCAAGTGTAACAAAAGGCACGCCACGGCAAGGGGAATCAAGGCTAAGGCACGACAACGCACGGCTAGGCAATGCACGGCAAGGCAAGGAAAGGGTAACGCAAGGCAAGGCACGGTGAGGCTAGGCAAGGCTAATGCACGACAACGCAAGGCTAGGCAATGCACGGCAAGGGAAGGAAAGGGTAACGCATGGGAAAGAACGGTCAGGGGAGGCAAGGCTAAGGCACGACTACGCAAGTCTTGGCAATGCACGGAAGGCAAGCAAAGAGTAACGGAAGTAAGGAAGGCAAGGGAAAGCAAAGAAAGGCAAGTGTAACGGAAGGATCGGCACGGCAAGGGGAAACAAGGCTAAGGCACGACAACGCACGCTAGGCAATGCACGGCAAGGCAAGGAAAGGGTAACGCATGGGAAAGCACGGTCAGGCGAGGCAAGGCTAAGGAAAGCCAACGCAAGGCTAGGCAATGCACGGTAAGCAAGCAAGGAGTAAAGGAATGCAAGGAAGGAAAGAGAAAGCAAGGGAAGGCAAGGGTAACGGAAGGAACGGCACGGCAAGGGGTAACAAGGCTAAGGCACGACAACACACGGCTAGGAAATGCACGGCAAGTGACGGAAAGGGTAACGCAAGGCAAGGCACGGTGAGGCTAGGCAAGGTTAATGCACGACAACGCAAGGCTAGGCAATGCACGACAATGCAAGGAAAGCTTAAAGCAAAGGAAGGCACGGTCAGGCGAGATAAGGCTAAGGCACGACAACGCAAGGCTAGGCAATGCACGGAAGGCAAGCAAAGAGTAACGGAAGGTAAGGAAGGCAAGGGAAAGCAAGGAAAGGCAAGTGTAACGGAAGGAACGGCACGGCAAGGGGAAACAATGCTAAGGCACGACAACGCACGCTAGGCAATGCACGGCAAGGCAAGGAAAGGGTAACGCATGGGAAAGCACGGTCAGGCGAGGCAAGGCTAAGGCACGACAACCCAAGGCTAGGCAATGCACGGAAGGCAAGCAAAGAGAAACGGAAGGTAAGGAAGGAAAGGGAAAGCAAAGAAAGGCAAGTGTAACCGAAGGAACGGCACGGCAAGGGGAAACAAGGCTAAGGCACGACAACGCACGTCTAGGCAATGCACGGCAACGGAAGCAAAGGGTAACGCAAGGAAAGGCACGGTGAGGCTAGGCAAGGCTAATGCACGAAAACGCAAGGCTAGGCGATGCACGAAAACGCAAGGCTAGGCGATGCACGATAATGCAAGGAAAGCTTAAAGCAAAGGAAGGCAAGGTCAGGCGAGATAAGGCTAAGGCACGACAACGCAAGGCTA
The DNA here is from genome assembly GCF_037893015.1 of Macrotis lagotis. NCBI lineage: Eukaryota > Metazoa > Chordata > Mammalia > Peramelemorphia > Peramelidae > Macrotis > Macrotis lagotis. The sequence continues at coordinate 954,529 of NW_027421910.1, forward strand.
GGAAATTCAGGGAAGGCAAGCAAAGAGTAACGGAAGGTAAGCAAGGCAAGGAAAAGGAAGGAAAGGCCAGGGTAACGGAAGGAACGGCACGGCAAGGGGAAACAAGTCTAAGGCACGACACCGAACGCTAGGCAATGAAGGGCAAGGCAAGGAAAGGGTAACGCATTTGAAAGCACGGTCAGGCGAGGCAACGCTAAGGCACGACAACGCAAGGCTAGGCAATGCACGGAAGGCAAGCAAAGAGTAACGGAAGGTAAGGAAGGCAAGGGAAAGCAAGGAAAGGCAAGTGTAACGGAAGGAACGGCACGGCAAGGGGAAACAAGGCTAAGGCACGACAACGCACGCTAGGCAATGCACGGCAAGGCAAGGAAAGGGTAACGCATGGGAAAGCACGCTCAGGCGAAGCAAGGCTAAGGCATGACAACGCAAGGCTAGGCAATGCACGGAAAGCAAGCAAAGAGTAACGGAACGCAAGGAAGGCAAGGGAAAGCAAGGGAAGGCAAGGGTAACGGAAGGAACGGCACGGCAAGGGGTAAGAAGGCTAAGGCACGACAACGCAGGGCTAGGCAATGCACGGCAAGGCAAGGAAAGGGTAACGCAGGGGAAGGCACGGTCAGGTGAGGCAAGGATAAGGCACGACAATGCAAGGCTAGGCAATGCACGGCAAGGCAAGGAAAGAGTAACGGAAGGAAAGGAAGGCAAGGCAAAGCCAGGCAAGGCAAGTGTAACAAAAGGCACGCCACGGCAAGGGGAATCAAGGCTAAGGCACGACAACGCACGGCTAGGCAATGCACGGCAAGGCAAGGAAAGGGTAACGCAAGGCAAGGCACGGTGAGGCTAGGCAAGGCTAATGCACGACAACGCAAGGCTAGGCAATGCACGGCAAGGGAAGGAAAGGGTAACGCATGGGAAAGAACGGTCAGGGGAGGCAAGGCTAAGGCACGACAACCCAAGGCTAGGCAATGCACGGAAGGCAAGCAAAGAGAAACGGAAGGTAAGGAAGGAAAGGGAAAGTAAAGAAAGGCAAGTGTAACCGAAGGAACGGCACGGCAAGGGGAAACAAGGCTAAGGCACGAAAACGCACGTCTAGGCAATGCACGGCAAGGCAACCAAAGGGTAACGCAAGGAAAGGCACGGTGAGGCTAGGCAAGGCTAATGCACGAAAACGCAAGGCTAGGCGATGCACGACAATGCAAGGAAAGCTTAAAGCAAAGGAAGGCATGGTCAGGCGAGATAAGGCTAAGGCACGACAACGCAAGGCTAGGAAATTCAGGGAAGGCAAGCAAAGAGTAACGGAAGGTAAGCACGGCAAGGAAAAGGAAGGAAAGGCCAGGGTAACGGAAGGAACGGCACGGCAAGGGGAAACAAGTCTAAGGCACGACACCGAACGCTAGGCAATGAAGGGCAAGGCAAGGAAAGGGTAACGCATTTGAAAGCACGGTCAGGCGAGGCAACGCTAAGGCACGACAACGCAAGGCTAGGCAATGCACGGAAGGCAAGCAAAGAGTAACGGAAGGTAAGGAAGGCAAGGGAAAGCAAGGAAAGGCAAGTGTAACGGAAGGAACGGCACGGCAAGGGGAAACAAGGCTAAGGCACGACAACGCACGCTAGGCAATGCACGGCAAGGCAAGGAAAGGGTAACTAATGGGAAAGCACGCTCAGGCGAAGCAAGGCTAAGGCATGACAACGCAAGGCTAGGCAATGCACGGAAAGCAAGCAAAGAGTAACGGAACGCAAGGAAGGCAAGGGAAAGCAAGGGAAGGCAAGGGTAACGGAAGGAACGGCACGGCACGGGGTAAGAAGGCTAAGGCACGACAACGCAGGGCTAGGCAATGCACGGCAAGGCAAGGAAAGGGTAACGCAGGGGAAGGCACGGTCAGGTGAGGCAAGGATAAGGCACGACAATGCAAGGCTAGGCAATGCACGGCAAGGCAAGGAAAGAGTAACGGAAGGAAAGGAAGGCAAGGCAAAGGCAGGCAAGGCAAGTGTAACAAAAGGCACGCCACGGCAAGGGGAATCAAGGCTAAGGAACGACAACGCACGGCTAGGCAATGCACGGCAAGGCAAGGAAAGGGTAACGCAAGGCAAGGCACGGTGAGGCTAGGCAAGGCTAATGCACGACAACGCAAGGCTAGGCAATGCACGGCAAGGGAAGGAAAGGGTAACGCATGGGAAAGAACGGTCAGGGGAGGCAAGGCTAAGGCACGACAACGCAAGGCTTGGCAATGCACGGAAGGCAAGCAAAGAGTAACGGAAGTAAGGAAGGCAAGGGAAAGCAAGGAAAGGCAATGGTAACGGAAGGAACGGCACGGCAAGGGGAAACAAGTCTAAGGCACGACAACGCACGCTGGGCAATGCACGGCAAGGCAAGGAAAGGGTAACGCATGGGAAAGCACGGTCAGGGGAGGCAAGGCTAAGGCACGACAACGCAAGGCTTGGCAATGCACGGAAGGCAAGCAAAGAGTAATGGAAGGTAAGGAAGGCAAGGGAAAGCAAAGAAAGGCAAGTGTAACGGAAGGAACGGCACGGCAAGGGGAAACAAGGCTAAGGCACGACAACGCACGCTAGGCAATGCACGGCAAGGCAAGGAAAGGGTAACGCATGGGAAAGCACGGTCAGGCGAGGCAAGGCTAAGGAAAGCCAACGCAAGGCTAGGCAATGCACGGAAAGCAAGCAAGGAGTAACGGAATGCAAGGAAGGAAAGGGAAAGCAAGGGAAGGCAAGGGTAACGGAAGGAACGGCACGGCAAGGGGTAACAAGGCTAAGGCACGACAACACACGGCTAGGAAATGCACGGCAAGGCAAGGAAAGGGTAACGCAAGGCAAGGCACGGTGAGGCTAGGCAAGGTTAATGCACGACAACGCAAGGCTAGGCAATGCACGACAATGCAAGGAAAGCTTAAAGCAAAGGAAGGCACGGTCAGGCGAGATAAGGCTAAGGCACGACAACGCAAGGCTAGGCAATGCAAGGAAGGCAAGCAAAGAGTAACGGAAGGTAAGGAAGGCAAGGGAAAGCAAGGAAAGGCAAGTGTAACGGAAGGAACTGCACGGCAAGGGGAAACAATGCTAAGGCACGACAACGCACGCTAGGCAATGCACGGCAAGGCAAGGAAAGGGTAACGCATGGGAAAGCACGGTCAGGCGAGGCAAGGCTAAGGCACGACAACCCAAGGCTAGGCAATGCACGGAAGGCAAGCAAAGAGAAACGGAAGGTAAGGAAGGAAAGGGAAAGCAAAGAAAGGCAAGTGTAGCCGAAGGAACGGCACGGCAAGGGGAAACAAGGCTAAGGCACGACAACGCACGTCTAGGCAATGCACGGCAAGGCAAGCAAAGGGTAACGCAAGGAAAGGCACGGTGAGGCTAGGCAAGGCTAATGCACGAAAACGCAAGGCTAGGCGATGCACGAAAACGCAAGGCTAGGCGATGCACGATAATGCAAGGAAAGCTTAAAGCAAAGGAAGGCAAGGTCAGGCGAGATAAGGCTAAGGCACGACAACGCAAGGCTAGGAAATTCAGGGAAGGCAAGCAAAGAGTAACGGAAGGTAAGCAAGGCAAGGAAAAGGAAGGAAAGGCCAGGGTAACGGAAGGAACGGCACGGCAAGGGGAAACAAGTCTAAGGCACGACACCGAACGCTAGGCAATGAAGGGCAAGGCAAGGAAAGGGTAACGCATTTGAAAGCACGGTCAGGCGAGGCAACGCTAAGGCACGACAACGCAAGGCTAGGCAATGCACGGAAGGCAAGCAAAGAGTAACGGAAGGTAAGGAAGGCAAGGGAAAGCAAGGAAAGGCAAGTGTAACGGAAGGAACGGCACGGCAAGGGGAAACAAGGCTAAGGCACGACAACGCACGCTAGGCAATGCACGGCAAGGCAAGGAAAGGGTAACGCATGGGAAAGCACGGTCAGGCGAAGCAAGGCTAAGGCATGACAACGCAAGGCTAGGCAATGCACGGAAAGCAAGCAAAGAGTAACGGAACGCAAGGAAGGCAAGGGAAAGCAAGGGAAGGCAAGGGTAACGGAAGGAACGGCACGGCAAGGGGTAAGAAGGCTAAGGCACGACAACGCAGGGCTAGGCAATGCACGGCAAGGCAAGGAAAGGGTAACGCAGGGGAAGGCACGGTCAGGTGAGGCAAGGATAAGGCACGACAATGCAAGGCTAGGCAATGCACGGCAAGGCAAGGAAAGAGTAACGGAAGGAAAGGAAGGCAAGGCAAAGCCAGGCAAGGCAAGTGTAACAAAAGGCACGCCACGGCAAGGGGAATCAAGGCTAAGGCACGACAACGCACGGCTAGGCAATGCACGGCAAGGCAAGGAAAGGGTAACGCAAGGCAAGGCACGGTGAGGCTAGGCAAGGCTAATGCACGACAACGCAAGGCTAGGCAATGCACGGCAAGGGAAGGAAAGGGTAACGCATGGGAAAGAACGGTCAGGGGAGGCAAGGCTAAGGCACGACAACGCAAGGCTTGGCAATGCACGGAAGGCAAGCAAAGAGTAACGGAAGTAAGGAAGGCAAGGGAAAGCAAAGAAAGGCAAGTGTAACGGAAGGAACGGCACGGCAAGGGGAAACAAGGCTAAGGCACGACAACGCACGCTAGGCAATGCACGGCAAGGCAAGGAAAGGGTAACGCATGGGAAAGCACGGTCAGGCGAGGCAAGGCTAAGGAAAGCCAACGCAAGGCTAGGCAATGCACGGTAAGCAAGCAAGGAGTAAAGGAATGCAAGGAAGGAAAGAGAAAGCAAGGGAAGGCAAGGGTAACGGAAGGAACGGCACGGCAAGGGGTAACAAGGCTAAGGCACGACAACACACGGCTAGGAAATGCACGGCAAGGGAAGGAAAGGGTAACGCAAGGCAAGGCACGGTGAGGCTAGGCAAGGTTAATGCACGACAACGCAAGGCTAGGCAATGCACGACAATGCAAGGAAAGCTTCAAGCAAAGGAAGGCACGGTCAGGCGAGATAAGGCTAAGGCACGACAACGCAAGGTTAGGCAATGCACGGAAGGCAAGCAAAGAGTAACGGAAGGTAAGGAAGGCAAGGGAAAGCAAGGAAAGGCAAGTGTAACGGAAGGAACGGCACGGCAAGGGGAAACAATGCTAAGGCACGACAACGCACGCTAGGCAATGCACGGCAAGGCAAGGAAAGGGTAACGCATGGGAAAGCACGGTCAGGCGAGGCAAGGCTAAGGCACGACAACCCAAGGCTAGGCAATGCACGGAAGGCAAGCAAAGAGAAACGGAAGGTAAGGAAGGAAAGGGAAAGCAAAGAAAGGCAAGTGTAACCGAAGGAACGGCACGGCAAGGGGAAACAAGGCTAAGGCACGACAACGCACGTCTAGGCAATGCACGGCAAGGCAAGCAAAGGGTAACGCAAGGAAAGGCACGGTGAGGCTAGGCAAGGCTAATGCACGAAAACGCAAGGCTAGGCGATGCACGATAATGCAAGGAAAGCTTAAAGCAAAGGAAGGCAAGGTCAGGCGAGATAAGGCTAAGGCACGACAACGCAAGGCTAGGAAATTCAGGGAAGGCAAGCAAAGAGTAACGGAAGGTAAGCAAGGCAAGGAAAAGGAAGGAAAGGCCAGGGTAACGGAAGGAACGGCACGGCAAGGGGAAACAAGTCTAAGGCACGACACCGAACGCTAGGCAATGAAGGGCAAGGCAAGGAAAGGGTAACGCATTTGAAAGCACGGTCAGGCGAGGCAACGCTAAGGCACGACAAGGCAAGGCTAGGCAATGCACGGAAGGCAAGCAAAGAGTAACGGAAGGTAAGGAAGGCAAGGGAAAGCAAGGAAAGGCAAGTGTAACGGAAGGAACGGCACGGCAAGGGGAAACAAGGCTAAGGCACGACAACGCACGCTAGGCAATGCACGGCAAGGCAAGGAAAGGGTAACGCATGGGAAAGCACGCTCAGGCGAAGCAAGGCTAAGGCATGACAACGCAAGGCTAGGCAATGCACGGAAAGCAAGCAAAGAGTAACGGAACGCAAGGAAGGCAAGGGAAAGCAAGGGAAGGCAAGGGTAACGGAAGGAACGGCACGGCAAGGGGTAAGAAGGCTAAGGCACGACAACGCAGGGCTAGGCAATGCACGGCAAGGCAAGGAAAGGGTAACGCAGGGGAAGGCACGGTCAGGTGAGGCAAGGATAAGGCACGACAATGCAAGGCTAGGCAATGCACGGCAAGGCAAGGAAAGAGTAACGGAAGGAAAGGAAGGCAAGGCAAAGCCAGGCAAGGCAAGTGTAACAAAAGGCACGCCACGGCAAGGGGAATCAAGGCTAAGGCACGACAACGCACGGCTAGGCAATGCACGGCAAGGCAAGGAAAGGGTAACGCAAGGCAAGGCACGGTGAGGCTAGGCAAGGCTAATGCACGACAACGCAAGGCTAGGCAATGCACGGCAAGGGAAGGAAAGGGTAACGCATGGGAAAGAACGGTCAGGGGAGGCAAGGCTAAGGCACGACAACGCAAGGCTTGGCAATGCACGGAAGGCAAGCAAAGAGTAACGGAAGTAAGGAAGGCAAGGGAAAGCAAAGAAAGGCAAGTGTAACGGAAGGAACGGCACGGCAAGGGGAAACAAGGCTAAGGCACGACAACGCAAGCTAGGCAATGCACGGCAAGGCAAGGAAAGGGTAACGCATGGGAAAGCACGGTCAGGCGAGGCAAGGCTAAGGAAAGCCAACCCAAGGCTAGGCAATGCACGGTAAGCAAGCAAGGAGTAACGGAACGCAAGGAAGGCAAGGGAAAGCAAGGGAAGGCAAGGGTAACGGAAGGAACGGCACGGCAAGGGGTAAGAAGGCTAAGGCACGACAACGCAGGGCTAGGCAATGCACGGGAAGGCAAGGAAAGGGTAACGCAGGGGAAGGCACGGTCAGGTGAGGCAAGGATAAGGCACGACAATGCAAGGCTAGGCAATGCACGGCAAGGCAAGGAAAGAGTACCGGAAGGAAAGGAAGGCAAGGCAAAGCCAGGCAAGGCAAGTGTAACAAAAGGCACCCCACGGCAAGGGGAATCAAGGCTAAGGCACGACAACGCACGGCTAGGCAATGCACGGCAAGGCCAGGAAAGGGTAACGCAAGGCAAGGCACGGTGAGGCTAGGCAAGGCTAATGCACGACAACGCAAGGCTAGGCAATGCACGGCAAGGGAAGGAAAGGGTAACGCATGGGAAAGAACGGTCAGGGGAGGCAAGGCTAAGGCACGACAACGCAAGGCTTGGCAATGAACGGAAGGCAAGCAAAGAGTAACGGAAGTAAGGAAGGCAAGGGAAAGCAAAGAAAGGCAAGTGTAACGGAAGGAACGGCACGGCAAGGGGAAACAAGGCTAAGGCACGACAGCGCACGCTAGGCAATGCACGGCAAGGCAAGGAAAGGGTAACGCATGGGAAAGCACGGTCAGGCGAGTCAAGGCTAAGGAAAGCCAACGCAAGGCTAGGCAATGCACGGTAAGCAAGCAAGGAGTAACGGAATGCAAGGAAGGAAAGGGAAAGCAAGGGAAGGCAAGGGTAACGGAAGGAACGGCACGGCAAGGGGTAACAAGGCTAAGGCACGACAACACACGGCTAGGAAATGCACGGCAAGGGAAGGAAAGGGTAACGCAAGGCAAGGCACGGTGAGGCTAGGCAAGGTTAATGCACGACAACGCAAGGCTAGGCAATGCACGACAATGCAAGGAAAGCTTAAAGCAAAGGAAGGCACGGTCAGGCGAGATAAGGCTAAGGCACGACAACGCAAGGCTAGGCAATGCACGGAAGGCAAGCAAAGGGTAACGGAATGTAAGGAAGGCAAGGGAAAGCAAGGAAAGGCAAGTGTAACGGAAGGAACGGCACGGCAAGGGGAAACAAGGCTAAGGCACGACAACGCACGCTAGGCAATGCACGGCAAGGCAAGGAAAGGGTAACGCATGGGAAAGAAGGGTCAGGCGAGGCAAGGCTAAGGCACGACAACCCAAGGCTAGGCAATGCACGGAAGGCAAGCAAAGAGAAACGGAAGGTAAGGAAGGAAAGGGAAAGCAAAGAAAGGCAAGTGTAACCGAAGGAACGGCACGGCAAGGGGAAACAAGGCTAAGGCACGACAACGCACGTCTAGGCAATGCACGGCAAGGCAAGCAAAGGGTAACGCAAGGAAAGGCACGGTGAGGCTAGGCAAGGCTAATGCACGAAAACGCAAGGCTAGGCGATGCACGACAATGCAAGGAAAGCTTAAAGCAAAGGAAGGCAAGGTCAGGCGAGATAAGGCTAAGGCACGACAACGCAAGGCTAGGAAATTCAGGGAAGGCAAGCAAAGAGTAACGGAAGGTAAGCAAGGCAAGGAAAAGGAAGGAAAGGCCAGGGTAACGGAAGGAACGGCACGGCAAGGGGAAACAAGTCTAAGGCACGACACCGAACGCTAGGCAATGAAGGGCAAGGCAAGGAAAGTGTAACGCATTTGAAAGCACGGTCAGGCGAGGCAACGCTAAGGCACGACAACGCAAGGCTAGGCAATGCACGGAAGGCAATCAAAGAGTAACGGAAGGTAAGGAAGGCAAGGGAAAGGAAGGAAAGGCAAGTGTAACGGAAGGAACGGCACGGCAAGGGGAAACAAGGCTAAGGCACGACAACGCACGCTAGGCAATGCACGGCAAGGCAAGGAAAGGGTAACGCATGGGAAAGCACGCTCAGGCGAAGCAAGGCTAAGGCATGACAACGCAAGGCTAGGCAATGCACGGAAAGCAAGCAAAGAGTAACGGAACGCAAGGAAGGCAAGGGAAAGCAAGGGAAGGCAAGGGTAACGGAAGGAACGGCACGGCAAGGGGTAAGAAGGCTAAGGCACGAAAACGCAGGGCTAGGCAATGCACGGCAAGGCAAGGAAAGGGTAACGCAGGGGAAGGCACGGTCAGGTGAGGCAAGGATAAGGCACGACAATGCAAGGCTAGGCAATGCACGGCAAGGCAAGGAAAGAGTAACGGAAGGAAAGGAAGGCAAGGCAAAGCCAGGCAAGGCAAGTGTAACAAAAGGCACGCCACGGCAAGGGGAATCAAGGCTAAGGCACGACAACGCACGGCTAGGCAATGCACGGCAAGGCAAGGAAAGGGTAACGCAAGGCAAGGCACGGTGAGGCTAGGCAAGGCTAATGCACGACAACGCAAGGCTAGGCAATGCACGGCAAGGGAAGGAAAGGGTAACGCATGGGAAAGAACGGTCAGGGGAGGCAAGGCTAAGGCACGACAACGCAAGGCTTGGCAATGCACGGAAGGCAAGCAAAGAGTAACGGAAGTAAGGAAGGCAAGGGAAAGCAAAGAAAGGCAAGTGTAACGGAAGGAACGGCACGGCAAGGGGAAACAAGGCTAAGGCACGACAACGCACGCTAGGCAATGCACGGCAAGGCAAGGAAAGGGTAACGCATGGGAAAGCACGGTCAGGCGAGGCAAGGCTAAGGAAAGCCAACCGCAAGGCTAGGCAATGCACGGAAGCAAGCAAGGAGTAACGGAATGCAAGGAAGGAAAGGGAAAGCAAGGAAAGGCAAGGGTAACGGAAGGAACGGCACGGCAAGGGGTAACAAGGCTAAGGCACGACAACACACGGCTAGGAAATGCACGGCAAGGCAAGGAAAGGGTAACGCAAGGCAAGGCACGGTGAGGCTAGGCAAGGTTAATGCACGACAACGCAAGGCTAGGCAATGCACGACAATGCAAGGAAAGCTTAAAGCAAAGGAAGGCACGGTCAGGCGAGATAAGGCTAAGGCACGACAACGCAAGGCTAGGCAATGCACGGAAGGCAAGCAAAGAGTAACGGAAGGTAAGGAAGGCAAGGGAAAGCAAGGAAAGGCAAGTGTAACGGAAGGAACGGCACGGCAAGGGGAAACAATGCTAAGGCACGACAACGCACGCTAGGCAATGCACGGCAAGGCAAGGAAAGGGTAACGCATGGGAAAGCACGGTCAGGCGAGGCAAGGCTAAGGCACGACAACCCAAGGCTAGGCAATGCACGGAAGGCAAGCAAAGAGAAACGGAAGGTAAGGAAGGAAAGGGAAAGCAAAGAAAGGCAAGTGTAACCGAAGGAACGGCACGGCAAGGGGAAACAAGGCTAAGGCACGACAACGCACGGCTAGGCAATGCACGGCAAGGCAAGCAAAGGGTAACGCAAGGAAAGGCACGGTGAGGCTAGGCAAGGCTAATGCACGAAAACGCAAGGCTAGGCGATGCACGACAATGCAAGGAAAGCTTAAAGCAAAGGAAGGCAAGGTCAGGCGAGATAAGGCTAAGGCACGACAACGCAAGGCTAGGAAATTCAGGGAAGGCAAGCAAAGAGTAACGGAAGGTAAGCAAGGCAAGGAAAAGGAAGGAAAGGCCAGGGTAACGGAAGGAACGGCACGGCAAGGGGAAACAAGTCTAAGGCACGACACCGAACGCTAGGCAATGAAGGGCAAGGCAAGGAAAGGGTAACGCATTTGAAAGCACGGTCAGGCGAGGCAACGCTAAGGCACGACAACGCAAGGCTAGGCAATGCACGGAAGGCAAGCAAAGAGTAACGGAAGGTAAGGAAGGCAAGGGAAAGCAAGGAAAGGCAAGTGTAACGGAAGGAACGGCACGGCAAGGGGAAACAAGGCTAAGGCACGACAACGCACGCTAGGCAATGCACGGCAAGGCAAGGAAAGGGTAACGCATGGGAAAGCACGGTCAGGCGAGGCAAGGCTAAGGCACGACAACGCAAGGCTAGGCAATGCACGGAAAGCAAGCAAAGAGTAACGGAACGCAAGGAAGGCAAGGGAAAGCAAGGGAAGGCAAGGGTAACGGAAGGAACGGCACGGCAAGGGGTAACAAGGCTAAGGCACGACAACGCAGGGCTAGGCAATGCACGGCAAGGCAAGGAAAGGGTAACGCAGGGAAGGCACGGTCAGGCTGAGGCAAGGTAAGGCACGACAAGCAAGGCTAGGCAATGCACGGCAAGGCAAGGAAGACGTCAGGGAGAGTAACGGAAGGAAAGGAAGGCAAGGCAAAGGCAAGGCAAGGCAAGTGTAACGGAAGGAACGGCACGGCAAGGGGAACAAGGCTAAGGCACGACAACGCACGGCTAGGCAATGCACGGCAAGGCAAGGAAAGGGTAACGCAAGGCAAGGCACGGTGAGGCTAGGCAAGGCTAATGCACGACAACGCAAGCAAGAAGGAAAGCGTAACGCATGGGAAAGCACGGTCAGGCGAGGCAAGGCTAAGGCACGACAACGCAAGGCTAGGCAATGCACGGAAGGCAAGCAAAGAGTAACGGAAGTAAGGAAGGCAAGGGAAAGCAAGGGAAGGCAAGGGTAACGGAAGGAACGGCACGGCAAGGGGTAACAAGGCTAAGGCACGACAACGCACGGCTAGGCAATGCACGGCAAGGCAAGGAAAGGGTAACGCATGGGAAAGGCACGGTCAGGCGAGGCAAGGCTAAGGCACGACAACGCAAGGCTAGGCAATGCACGGAAGGCAAGCAAAGAGAAACGGAAGGTAAGGAAGGAAAGGGAAAGCAAAGAAAGGCAAGTGTAACCGAAGGAACGGCACGGCAAGGGGAAACAAGGCTAAGGCACGACAACGCACGGCTAGGCAATGCACGGCAAGGCAAGCAAAGGGTAACGCAAGGAAAGGCACGGTGAGGCTAGGCAAGGCTAATGCACGAAAACGCAAGGCTAGGCGATGCACGACAATGCAAGGAAAGCTTAAAGCAAAGGAAGGCAAGGTCAGGCGAGATAAGGCTAAGGCACGACAACGCAAGGCTAGGAAATTCAGGGAAGGCAAGCAAAGAGTAACGGATGGTAAGCACGGCAAGGAAAAGGAAGGAAAGGCCAGGGTAACGGAAGGAACGGCACGGCAAGGGGAAACAAGTCTAAGGCACGACACCGAACGCTAGGCAATGAAGGGCAAGGCAAGGAAAGGGTAACGCATGGGAAAGCACGGTCAGGGGAAGCAAGGCTAAGGCACGACAACGCAAGGCTTGGCAATGCACGGAAGGCAAGCAAAGAGTAATGGAAGGTAAGGAAGGCAAGGGAAAGCAAAGAAAGGCAAGTGTAACGGACGGAACGGCACGGCAACGGGAAACAAGGCTAAGGCACGACAACGCACGCTAGGCAATGCACGGCAAGGCAAGGAAAGGGTAACGCATGGGAAAGCACGCTCAGGCGAAGCAAGGCTAAGGCATGACAACGCAAGGCTAGGCAATGCACGGAAAGCAAGCAAAGAGTAACGGAACGCAAGGAAGGCAAGGGAAAGCAAGGGAAGGCAAGGGTAACGGAAGGAACGGCACGGCAAGGGGTAAGAAGGCTAAGGCACGACAACGCAGGGCTAGGCAATGCACGGCAAGGCAAGGAAAGGGTAACGCAGGGGAAGGCACGGTCAGGTGAGGCAAGGATAAGGCACGACAATGCAAGGCTAGGCAATGCACGGCAAGGCAAGGAAAGAGTAACGGAAGGAAAGGAAGGCAAGGCAAAGCCAGGCAAGGCAAGTGTAACAAAAGGCACGCCACGGCAAGGGGAATCAAGGCTAAGGCACGACAACGCACGGCTAGGCAATGCACGGCAAGGCAAGGAAAGGGTAACGCAAGGCAAGGCACGGTGAGGCTAGGCAAGGCTAATGCACGACAACGCAAGGCTAGGCAATGCACGGCAAGGGAAGGAAAGGGTAACGCATGGGAAAGAACGGTCAGGGGAGGCAAGGCTAAGGCACGACAACGCAAGGCTTGGCAATGCACGGAAGGCAAGCAAAGAGTAACGGAAGTAAGGAAGGCAAGGGAAAGCAAAGAAAGGCAAGTGTAACGGAAGGAACGGCACGGCAAGGGGAAACAAGGCTAAGGCACGACAACGCACGCTAGGCAATGCACGGCAAGGCAAGGAAAGGGTAACGCATGGGAAAGCACGGTCAGGCGAGGCAAGGCTAAGGAAAGCCAACGCAAGGCTAGGCAATGCACGGTAAGCAAGCAAGGAGTAACGGAATGCAAGGAAGGAAAGGGAAAGCAAGGGAAGGCAAGGGTAACGGAAGGAACGGCACGGCAAGGGGTAACAAGGCTAAGGCACGACAACACACGGCTAGGAAATGCACGGCAAGGGAAGGAAAGGGTAACGCAAGGCAAGGCACGGTGAGGCTAGGCAAGGTTAATGCACGACAACGCAAGGCTAGGCAATGCACGACAATGCAAGGAAAGCTTAAAGCAAAGGAAGGCACGGTCAGGCGAGATAAGGCTAAGGCACGACAACGCAAGGCTAGGCAATGCACGGAAGGCAAGCAAAGAGTAACGGAAGGTAAGGAAGGCAAGGGAAAGCAAGGAAAGGCAAGTGTAACGGAAGGAACGGCACGGCAAGGGGAAACAATGCTAAGGCACGACAACGCACGCTAGGCAATGCACGGCAAGGCAAGGAAAGGGTAACGCATGGGAAAGCACGGTCAGGCGAGGCAAGGCTAAGGCACGACAACCCAAGGCTAGGCAATGCACGGAAGGCAAGCAAAGAGAAACGGAAGGTAAGGAAGGAAAGGGAAAGCAAAGAAAGGCAAGTGTAACCGAAGGAACGGCACGGCAAGGGGAAACAAGGCTAAGGCACGACAACGCACGTCTAGGCAATGCACGGCAAGGCAAGCAAAGGGTAACGCAAGGAAAGGCACGGTGAGGCTAGGCAAGGCTAATGCACGAAAACGCAAGGCTAGGCGATGCACGACAATGCAAGGAAAGCTTAAAGCAAAGGAAGGCAAGGTCAGGCGAGATAAGGCTAAGGCACGACAACGCAAGGCTAGGAAATTCAGGGAAGGCAAGCAAAGAGTAACGGAAGGTAAGCAAGGCAAGGAAAAGGAAGGAAAGGCCAGGGTAACGGAAGGAACGGCACGGCAAGGGGAAACAAGTCTAAGGCACGACACCGAACGCTAGGCAATGAAGGGCAAGGCAAGGAAAGGGTAACGCATTTGAAAGCACGGTCAGGCGAGGCAACGCTAAGGCACGACAACGCAAGGCTAGGCAATGCACGGAAGGCAAGCAAAGAGTAACGGAAGGTAAGGAAGGCAAGGGAAAGCAAGGAAAGGCAAGTGTAACGGAAGGAACGGCACGGCAAGGGGAAACAAGGCTAAGGCACGACAACGCACGCTAGGCAATGCACGGCAAGGCAAGGAAAGGGTAACGCATGGGAAAGCACGCTCAGGCGAAGCAAGGCTAAGGCATGACAACGCAAGGCTAGGCAATGCACGGAAAGCAAGCAAAGAGTAACGGAACGCAAGGAAGGCAAGGGAAAGCAAGGGAAGGCAAGGGTAACGGAAGGAACGGCACGGCAAGGGGTAAGAAGGCTAAGGCACGACAACGCAGGGCTAGGCAATGCACGGCAAGGCAAGGAAAGGGTAACGCAGGGGAAGGCACGGTCAGGTGAGGCAAGGATAAGGCACGACAATGCAAGGCTAGGCAATGCACGGCAAGGCAAGGAAAGAGTAACGGAAGGAAAGGAAGGCAAGGCAAAGCCAGGCAAGGCAAGTGTAACAAAAGGCACGCCACGGCAAGGGGAATCAAGGCTAAGGCACGACAACGCACGGCTAGGCAATGCACGGCAAGGCAAGGAAAGGGTAACGCAAGGCAAGGCACGGTGAGGCTAGGCAAGGCTAATGCACGACAACGCAAGGCTAGGCAATGCACGGCAAGGGAAGGAAAGCGTAACGCATGGGAAAGAACGGTCAGGGGGCTAAGGCACGACAACGCAAGGCTTGGCAATGCACGGAAGGCAAGCAAAGAGTAACGGAAGTAAGGAAGGCAAGGGAAAGCAAGGGAAGGCAAGTGTAACGGAAGGAACGGCACGGCAAGGGGAAACAAGGCTAAGGCACGACAACGCACGGCTAGGCAATGCACGGCAAGGCAAGGAAAGGGTAACGCAAGGCAAGGCACGGTGAGGCTAGGCAAGGTAATGCACGACAACGCAAGGCTAGGCAATGCACGGCAAGAAAGTAAGCAGGAAGGCACGGTCAGGGGATAAGGCTAAGGCACGACAACGCAAGGCTAGGCAATGCACGGAAGGCAAGCAAAGAGTAACGGAAGGTAAGGAAGGCAAGGGAAAGCAAAGAAAGGCAAGTGTAACGGAAGGAACGGCACGGCAAGGGGAAACAAGGCTAAGGCACGACAACGCACGCTAGGCAATGCACGGCAAGGCAAGCAAAGGGTAACGCAAGGAAAGGCACGGTGAGGCTAGGCAAGGCTAATGCACGAAAACGCAAGGCTAGGCGATGCACGACAATGCAAGGAAAGCTTAAAGCAAAGGAAGGCAAGGTCAGGCGAGATAAGGCTAAGGCACGACAACGCAAGGCTAGGAAATTCAGGGAAGGCAAGCAAAGAGTAACGGAAGGTAAGCACGGCAAGGAAAAGGAAGGAAAGGCCAGGGTAACGGAAGGAACGGCACGGCAAGGGGAAACAAGTCTAAGGCACGACACCGAACGCTAGGCAATGAAGGGCAAGGCAAGGAAAGGGTAACGCATGGGAAAGCACGGTCAGGGGAGGCAAGGCTAAGGCACGACAACGCAAGGCTTGGCAATGCACGGAAGGCAAGCAAAGAGTAATGGAAGGTAAGGAAGGCAAGGGAAAGCAAAGAAAGGCAAGTGTAACGGACGGAACGGCACGGCAACGGGAAACAAGGCTAAGGCACGACAACGCACGCTAGGCAATGCACGGCAAGGCAAGGAAAGGGTAACGCATGGGAAAGCACGGTCAGGCGAGGCAAGGCTAAGGCACGACAACCCAAGGCTAGGCAATGCACGGAAGGCAAGCAAAGAGAAACGGAAGGTAAGGAAGGAAAGGGAAAGCAAAGAAAGGCAAGTGTAACCGAAGGAACGGCACGGCAAGGGGAAACAAGGTTAAGGCACGACAACGCACGTCTAGGCAATGCACGGCAAGGCAAGCAAAGGGTAACGCAAGGAAAGGCACGGTGAGGCTAGGCAAGGCTAATGCACGAAAACGCAAGGCTAGGCGATGCACGAAAACGCAAGGCTAGGCGATGCACGACAATGCAAGGAAAGCTTAAAGCAAAGGAAGGCATGGTCAGGCGAGATAAGGCTAAGGCACGACAACGCAAGGCTAGGAAATTCAGGGAAGGCAAGCAAAGAGTAACGGAAGGTAAGCAAGGCAAGGAAAAGGAAGGAAAGGCCAGGGTAACGGAAGGAACGGCACGGCAAGGGGAAACAAGTCTAAGGCACGACACCGAACGCTAGGCAATGAAGGGCAAGGCAAGGAAAGGGTAACGCATTTGAAAGCACGGTCAGGCGAGGCAACGCTAAGGCACGACAACGCAAGGCTAGGCAATGCACGGAAGGCAAGCAAAGAGTAACGGAAGGTAAGGAAGGCAAGGGAAAGCAAGGAAAGGCAAGTGTAACGGAAGGAACGGCACGGCAAGGGGAAACAAGGCTAAGGCACGACAACGCACGCTAGGCAATGCACGGCAAGGCAAGGAAAGGGTAACGCATGGGAAAGCACGCTCAGGCGAAGCAACGCTAAGGCATGACAACGCAAGGCTAGGCAATGCACGGAAAGCAAGCAAAGAGTAACGGAACGCAAGGAAGGCAAGGGAAAGCAAGGGAAGGCAAGGGTAACGGAAGGAACGGCACGGCACGGGGTAAGAAGGCTAAGGCACGACAACGCAGGGCTAGGCAATGCACGGCAAGGGAAGGAAAGGGTAACGCAGGGGAAGGCACGGTCAGGTGAGGCAAGGATAAGGCACGACAATGCAAGGCTAGGCAATGCACGGCAAGGCAAGGAAAGAGTAACGGAAGGAAAGGAAGGCAAGGCAAAGGCAGGCAAGGCAAGTGTAACAAAAGGAACGGCATGGCAAGGGGAATCAAGGATAAGGCACGACAACGCACGGCTAGGCAATGCACGGCAAGGCAAGGAAAGGGTAACGCAAGGCAAGGCACGGTGAGGCTAGGCAAGGCTAATGCACGACAACGCAAGACTAGGCAATGCACGGCAAGGGAAGGAAAGGGTAACGCATGGGAAAGAACGGTCAGGGGAGGCAAGTCTAAGGCACGACAACGCAAGGCTTCGCAATGCACGGAAGGCAAGCAAAGAGTATCGGAAGTAAGGAAGGCAAGGGAAAGCAAGGAAAGGCAATGGTAACGGAAGGAACGGCACGGCAAGGGGAAACAAGTCTAAGGCACGAAAACGCACGCTGGGCAATGCACGGCAAGGCAAGGAAAGGGTAACGCATGGGAAAGCACGGTCAGGGGAGGCAAGGCTACGGCACGACAACGCAAGGCTTGGCAATGCACGGAAGGCAAGCAAAGAGTAATGGAAGGTAAGGAAGGCAAGGGAAAGCAAAGAAAGGCAAGTGTAACGGACGGAACGGCACGGCAAGGGGAAACAAGGCTAAGGCACGACAACGCACGCTAGGCAATGCACGGCAAGGCAAGGAAAGGGTAACGCATGGGAAAGCACGGTCAGGCGAGGCAAGGCTAAGGAAAGCCAACGCAAGGCTAGGCAATGCACGGAAAGCAAGCAAGGAGTAACGGAATGCAAGGAAGGAAAGGGAAAGCAAGGGAAGGCAAGGGTAACGAAAGGAACTGCACGGCAAGGGGTAACAAGGCTAAGGCACGACAACACACGGCTAGGAAATGCACGGCAAGGCAAGGAAAGGGTAACGCAAGGCAAGGCACGGTGAGGCTAGGCAAGGTTAATGCACGACAACGCAAGGCTAGGCAATGCACGACAATGCAAGGAAAGCTTAAAGCAAAGGAAGGCACGGTCAGGCGAGATAAGGCTAAGGCACGACAACGCAAGGCTAGGCAATGCACGGAAGGCAAGCAAAGAGTAACGGAAGGTAAGCAAGGCAAGGAAAAGGAAGGAAAGGCCAGGGTAACGGAAGGAACGGCACGGCAAGGGGAAACAAGTCTAAGGCACGACACCGAACGCTAGGCAATGAAGGGCAACGCAAGGAAAGGGTAACGCATTTGAAAGCACGGTCAGGCGAGGCAACGCTAAGGCACGACAACGCAAGGCTAGGCAATGCACGGAAGGCAAGCAAAGAGTAACGGAAGGTAAGGAAGGCAAGGGAAAGGAAGGAAAGGCAAGTGTAACGGAAGGAACGGCACGGCAAGGGGAAACAAGGCTAAGGCACGGCAACGCACGGTTGGCAATGCACGGCAAGGCAAGGAAAGGGTAACGCAAGGCAAGGCACGGTGAGGCTAGGCAAGGCTAATGCACGACAACGCAAGGCTAGGCAATGCACGACAATGCAAGGAAAGCTTAAAGCAAAGGAAGGCACGGTCAGGCGAGATAAGGCTAATGCACGACAACGCAAGGCTAGGCAATGCAGGGAAGGGAAGCAAAGAGTAACGGAAGGTAAGCAAGGCAAGGAAAAGCAAGGAAAGGCAAGGGTAACGGAAGGAACTGCACGGCAAGGGGAAACAAGGCTAAGGCACGGCAACGCAGGCTGGGCAATGCACGGCAAGGCAAGGAAAGGGTAACGCATGGGAAACCACGTTCAGGCGAGGCAAGGCTAAGGCACGACAACGCAAGGCTAGGCAATGCACGGAAGGCAAGCAAAGAGTAACGGAAGGTAAGGAAGGCAAGGGAAAGCAAAGAAAGGCAAGTGTAACGGAAGGAACGGCACGGCAAGGGGAAACAAGGCTAAGGCACGACAACGCACGCTAGGCAATGCACGGCAAGGCAAGGAAATTGTAACGCATGGGAAAGCACGGTCAGGCGAGGCAAGCCTAAGGCATGACAACGCAAGGCTAGGCAATGCACGGAAAGCAAGCAAAGAGTAACGGAACGCAAGGAAGGCAAGGGAAAGCAAGGGAAGGCAAGGGTAACGGAAGGAACGGCACGGCAAGGGGTAAGAAGGCTAAGACACGACAACGCAGGGCTAGGCAATGCACGGCAAGGCAAGGAAAGGGTAACGCAGGGGAAGGCACGGTCAGGTGAGGCAAGGATAAGGCACGACAATGCAAGGCTAGGCAATGCACGGCAAGGCAAGGAAAGAGTAACGGAAGGAAAGGAAGGCAAGGCAAAGCCAGGCAAGGCAAGTGTAACAAAAGGCACGCCACGGCAAGGGGAATCAAGGCTAAGGCACGACAACGCACGGCTAGGCAATGCACTTCAAGGCAAGGAAAGGGTAACGCAAGGCAAGGTACGGTGAGGCTAGGCAAGGCTAATGCACGACAACGCAAGGCTAGGCAATGCACGGCAAGGGAAGGAAAGCGTAACGCATGGGAAAGAACGGTCAGGGGAGGCAAGTCTAAGGCACGACAACGCAAGGCTTGGCAATGCACGGAAGTCAAGCAAAGAGTAACGGAAGTAAGGAAGGAAAGGGAAAGCAAGGGAAGGCAAGGGTAACGGAAGGAACGGCACGGCAAGGGGTAACAAGGCTAAGGCACGACAACACACGGCTAGGAAATGCACGGCAAGCGAAGGAAAGGGTAACGCAAGGCAAGGCACGGTGAGGCTAGGCATGGTTAATGCACGACAACGCAAGGCTAGGCAATGCACGACAATGCAAGTAAAGCTTAAAGCAAAGGAAGGCACGGTCAGGCGAGATAAGGCTAAGGCACGACAACGCAAGGCTAGGCAATGCACGGAAGGCAAGCAAAGAGAAACGGAAGGTAAGGAAGGAAAGGGAAAGCAAAGAAAGGCAAGTGTAACCAAAGGAACGGCACGGGAAGGGGAAACAAGGCTAAGGCACGACAACGCACGTCTAGGCAATGCACGGCAAGGCAAGCAAAGGGTAACGCAAGGAAAGGCACGGTGAGGCTAGGCAAGGCTAATGCACGAAAACGCAAGGCTAGGCGATGCACGACAATGCAAGGAAAGCTTAAAGCAAAGGAAGGCAAGGTCAGGCGAGATAAGGCTAAGGCACGACAACGCAAGGCTAGGAAATTCAGGGAAGGCAAGCAAAGAGTAACGGAAGGTAAGCACGGCAAGGAAAAGGAAGGAAAGGCCAGGGTAACGGAAGGAACGGCACGGCAAGGGGAAACAAGTCTAAGGCACGACACCGAACGCTAGGCAATGAAGGGCAAGGCAAGGAAAGGGTAACGCATTTGAAAGCACGGTCAGGCGAGGCAACGCTAAGGCACGACAACGCAAGGCTAGGCAATGCACGGAAGGCAAGCAAAGAGTAACGGAATGTAAGGAAGGCAAGGGAAAGCAAGGAAAGGCAAGTGTAACGGAAGGAACGGCACGGCAAGGGGAAACAAGGCTAAGGCACGACAACGCACGCTAGGCAATGCACGGCAAGGCAAGGAAAGGGTAACGCATGGGAAAGCACGCTCAGGCGAAGCAAGGCTAAGGCATGACAACGCAAGGCTAGGCAATGCACGGAAAGCAAGCAAAGAGTAACGGAACGCAAGGAAGGCAAGGGAAATCAAGGGAAGACAAGGGTAACGGAAGGAACGGCACGGCAAGGGGTAAGAAGGCTAAGGCACGACAACGCAGGGCTAGGCAATGCACGGCAAGGCAAGGAAAGGGTAACGCAGGGGAAGGCACGGTCAGGTGAGGCAAGGATAAGGCACGACAATGCAAGGCTAGGCAATGCACGGCAAGGCAAGGAAAGAGTAACGGAAGGAAAGGAAGGCAAGGCAAAGCCAGGCAAGGCAAGTGTAACAAAAGGCACGCCACGGCAAGGGGAATCAAGGCTAAGGCACGACAACGCACGGCTAGGCAATGCACGGCAAGGCAAGGAAAGGGTAACGCAAGGCAAGGCTTGGTGAGGCTAGGCAAGGCTAATGCACGACAACGCAAGGCTAGGCAATGCACGGTAAGCAAGCAAGGAGTAACGGAATGCAAGGAAGGAAAGGGAAAGCAAGGGAAGGCAAGGGTAACGGAAGGAACGGCACGGCAAGGGGTAACAAGGCTAAGGCACGACAACACACGGCTAGGAAATGCACGGCAAGGGAAGGAAAGGGTAACGCAAGGCAAGGCACGGTGAGGCTAGGCAAGGTTAATGCACGACAACGCAAGGCTAGGCAATGCACGACAATGCAAGTAAAGCTTAAAGCGAAGGAAGGCACGGTCAGGCGAGATAAGGCTAAGGCACGACAACGCAAGGCTAGGCAATGCACGGAAGGCAAGCAAAGAGTAACGGAAGGTAAGGAAGGCAAGGGAAAGCAAGGAAAGGCAATGGTAACGGAAGGAACGGCACGGCAAGGGGAAAAAAGTCTAAGGCACGACAACGCACGCTGGGCAATGCACGGCAAGGCAAGGAAAGGGTAACGCATGGGAAAGCACGGTCAGGGGAGGCAAGTCTAAGGCACGACAACGGAAGGCTTGGCAATGCACGGAAGGCAAGCAAAGAGTAATGGAAGGTAAGGAAGGCAAGGCAAAGCAAAGAAAGGCAAGTGTAACGGACGGAACGGCACGGCAAGGGGAAACAAGGCTAAGGCACGACAACGCACGCTAGGCAATGCACGGCAAGGCAAGGAAAGGGTAACGCATGGGAAAGCACGGTCAGGCGAGGCAAGGCTAAGGAAAGCCAACGCAAGGCTAGGCAATGCACGGAAAGCAAGCAAGGAGTAACGGAATGCAAGGAAGGAAACGGAAAGCAAGGGAAGGCAAGGGTAACGGAAGGAACGGCACGGCAAGGGGTAACAAGGCTAAGGCACGACAACACACGGCTAGGAAATGCACGGCAAGGCAAGGAAAGGGTAACGCAAGGCAAGGCACGGTGAGGCTAGGCAAGGTTAATGCACGACAACGCAAGGCTAGGCAATGCACGACAATGCAAGGAAAGCTTAAAGCAAAGGAAGGCACGGTCAGGCGAGATAAGGCTAAGGCACGACAACGCAAGGCTAGGCAATGCACGGAAGGCAAGCAAAGAGTAACGGAAGGTAAGGAAGGCAAGGGAAAGCAAGGAAAGGCAAGTGTAACGGAAGGAACGGCACGGCAAGGGGAAACAATGCTAAGGCACGACAACGCACGCTAGGCAATGCACGGCAAGGCAAGGAAAGGGTAACGCATGGGAAAGCACGGTCAGGCGAGGCAAGGCTAAGGCACGACAACCCAAGGCTAGGCAATGCACGGAAGGCAAGCAAAGAGAAACGGAAGGTAAGGAAGGAAAGGGAAAGCAAAGAAAGGCAAGTGTAACCGAAGGAACGGCACGGCAAGGGGAAACAAGGTTAAGGCACGACAACGCACGTCTAGGCAATGCACGGCAAGGCAAGCAAAGGGTAACGCAAGGAAAGGCACGGTGAGGCTAGGCAAGGCTAATGCACGAAAACGCAAGGCTAGGCGATGCACGAAAACGCAAGGCTAGGCGATGCACGACAATGCAAGGAAAGCTTAAAGCAAAGGAAGGCAAGGTCTGGCGAGATAAGGCTAAGGCACGACAAAGCAAGGCTAGGAAATTCAGGGAAGGCAAGCAAAGAGTAACGGAAGGTAAGCAAGGCAAGGAAAAGGAAGGAAAGGCCAGGGTAACGGAAGGAACGGCACGGCAAGGGGAAACAAGTCTAAGGCACGACACCGAACGCTAGGCAATGAAGGGCAAGGCAAGGAAAGGGTAACGCATTTGAAAGCACGGTCAGGCGAGGCAACGCTAAGGCACGACAACGCAAGGCTAGGCAATGCACGGAAGGCAAGCAAAGAGTAACGGAAGGTAAGGAAGGCAAGGGAAAGCAAGGAAAGGCAAGTGTAACGGAAGGAACGGCACGGCAAGGGGAAACAAGGCTAAGGCACGACAACGCACGCTAGGCAATGCACGGCACGGCAAGGAAAGGGTAACGCATGGGAAAGCACGCTCAGGCGAAGCAAGGCTAAGGCATGACAACGCAAGGCTAGGCAATGCACGGAAAGCAAGCAAAGAGTAACGGAACGCAAGGAAGGCAAGGGAAAGCAAGGGAAGGCAAGGGTAACGGAAGGAACGGCACGGCAAGGGGTAAGAAGGCTAAGGCACGACAACGCAAGCTAGGCAATGCACGGCAAGGCAAGGAAAGGGTAACGCAGGGGAAGGCACGGTCAGGTGAGGCAAGGATAAGGCACGACAATGCAAGGCTAGGCAATGCACGGCAAGGCAAGGAAAGAGTAACGGAAGGAAAGGAAGGCAAGGCAAAGCCAGGCAAGGCAAGTGTAACAAAAGTCACGCCACGGCAAGGGGAATCAAGGCTAAGGCACGACAACGCACGGCTAGGCAATGCACGGCAAGGCCAGGAAAGGGTAACGCAAGGCAAGGCACGGTGAGGCTAGGCAAGGCTAATGCACGACAACGCAAGGCTAGGCAATGCACGGCAAGGGAAGGAAAGGGTAACGCATGGGAAAGAACGGTCAGGGGAGGCAAGGCTAAGGCACGACAACGCAAGGCTTGGCAATGAATGGAAGGCAAGCAAAGAGTAACGGAAGTAAGGAAGGTAAGGGAAAGCAAAGAAAGGCAAGTGTAACGGAAGGAACGGCACGGCAAGGGGAAACAAGGCTAAGGCACGACAACGCACGCTAGGCAATGCACGGCAAGGCAAGGAAAGGGTAACGCATGGGAAAGCACGGTCAGGCGAGGCAAGGCTAAGGAAAGCCAACGCAAGGCTAGGCAATGCACGGTAAGCAAGCAAGGAGTAACCGAATGCAAGGAAGGAAAGGGAAAGCAAGGGAAGGCAAGGGAAACGGAAGGAACGGCACGGCAAGGGGTAACAAGGCTAAGGCACGACAACACACGGCTAGGAAATGCACGGCAAGGGAAGGAAAGGGTAACGCAAGGCAAGGCACGGTGAGGCTAGGCAAGGTTAATGCACGACAACGCAAGGCTAGGCAATGCACGACAATGTAAGGAAAGCTTAAAGCAAAGGAAGGCACGGTCAGGCGAGATAAGGCTAAGGCACGACAACGCAAGGCTAGGCAATGCACGGAAGGCAAGCAAAGAGTAACGGAAGGTAAGGAAGGCAAGGGAAAGCAAGGAAAGGCAAGTGTAACGGAAGGAACGGCACGGCAAGGGGAAACAATGGTAAGGCACGACAACGCACGCTAGGCAATGCACGGCAAGGCAAGGAAAGGGTAACGCATGGGAAAGCACGGTCAGGCGAGGCAAGGCTAAGGCACGACAACCCAAGGCTAGGCAATGCACGGAAGGCAAGCAAAGAGAAACGGAAGGTAAGGAAGGAAAGGGAAAGTAAAGAAAGGCAAGTGTAACCGAAGGAACGGCACGGCAAGGGGAAACAAGGCTAAGGCACGAAAACGCACGTCTAGGCAATGCACGGCAAGGCAAGCAAAGGGTAACGCAAGGAAAGGCACGGTGAGGCTAGGCAAGGCTAATGCACGAAAACGCAAGGCTAGGCGATGCACGACAATGCAAGGAAAGCTTAAAGCAAAGGAAGGCATGGTCAGGCGAGATAAGGCTAAGGCACGACAACGCAAGGCTAGGAAATTCAGGGAAGGCAAGCAAAGAGTAACGGAAGGTAAGCACGGCAAGGAAAAGGAAGGAAAGGCCAGGGTAACGGAAGGAACGGCACGGCAAGGGGAAACAAGTCTAAGGCACGACACCGAACGCTAGGCAATGAAGGGCAAGGCAAGGAAAGGGTAACGCATTTGAAAGCACGGTCAGGCGAGGCAACGCTAAGGCACGACAACGCAAGTCTAGGCAATGCACGGAAGGCAAGCAAAGAGTAACGGAA
Source organism: Macrotis lagotis (assembly GCF_037893015.1). Taxonomy (NCBI): domain Eukaryota; kingdom Metazoa; phylum Chordata; class Mammalia; order Peramelemorphia; family Peramelidae; genus Macrotis; species Macrotis lagotis. Next base: position 979,057 of record NW_027421910.1, read on the forward strand.
TGTAAGGAAGGCAAGGGAAAGCAAGGAAAGGCAAGTGTAACGGAAGGAACGGCACGGCAAGGGGAAACAAGGCTAAGGCACGACAACGCACGCTAGGCAATGCACGGCAAGGCAAGCAAAGGGTAACGCAAGGAAAGGCACGGTGAGGCTAGGCAAGGCTAATGCACGAAAACGCAAGGCTAGGCGATGCACGACAATGCAAGGAAAGCTTAAAGCAAAGGAAGGAAAGGTCAGGCGAGATAAGGCTAAGGCACGACAACGCAAGGCTAGGAAATTCAGGGAAGGCAAGCAAAGAGTAACGGAAGGTAAGCAAGGCAAGGAAAAGGAAGGAAAGGCCAGGGTAACGGAAGGAACGGCACGGCAAGGGGAAACAAGTCTAAGGCACGACACCGAACGCTAGGCAATGAAGGGCAAGGCAAGGAAAGTGTAACGCATTTGAAAGCACGGTCAGGCGAGGCAACGCTAAGGCACGACAACGCAAGGCTAGGCAATGCACGGAAGGCAAGCAAAGAGTAACGGAAGGTAAGGAAGGCAAGGGAAAGGAAGGAAAGGCAAGTGTAACGGAAGGAACGGCACGGCAAGGGGAAACAAGGCTAAGGCACGACAACGCACGCTAGGCAATGCACGGCAAGGCAAGGAAAGGGTAACGCATGGGAAAGCACGCTCAGGCGAAGCAAGGCTAAGGCATGACAACGCAAGGCTAGGCAATGCACGGAAAGCAAGCAAAGAGTAACGGAACGCAAGGAAGGCAAGGGAAAGCAAGGGAAGGCAAGGGTAACGGAAGGAACGGCACGGCAAGGGGTAAGAAGGCTAAGGCACGACAACGCAGGGCTAGGCAATGCACGGCAAGGCAAGGAAAGGGTAACGGAGGGGAAGGCACGGTCAGGTGAGGCAAGGACAAGGCACGACAATGCAAGGCTAGGCAATGCACGGCAAGGCAAGGAAAGAGTAACGGAAGGAAAGGAAGGCAAGGCAAAGCCAGGCAAGGCAAGTGTAAGAAAAGGCACGCCACGGCAAGGGGAATCAAGGCTAAGGCACGACAACGCACGGCTAGGCAATGCACGGCAAGGCAAGGAAAGGGTAACGCAAGGCAAGGCACGGTGAGGCTAGGCAAGGCTAATGCACGACAACGCAAGGCTAGGCAATGCACGGCAAGGGAAGGAAAGGGTAACGCATGGGAAAGAACGGTCAGGGGAGGCAAGGCTAAGGCACGACAACGCAAGGCTTGGCAATGCACGGAAGGCAAGCAAAGAGTAACGGAAGTAAGGAAGGCAAGGGAAAGCAAAGAAAGGCAAGTGTAACGGAAGGAACGGCACGGCAAGGGGAAACAAGGCTAAGGCACGACAACGCACGCTAGGCAATGCACGGCAAGGCAAGGAAAGGGTAACGCATGGGAAAGCACGGTCAGGCGAGGCAAGGCTAAGGAAAGCCAACCCAAGGCTAGGCAATGCACGGTAAGCAAGCAAGGAGTAACGGAATGCAAGGAAGGAAAGGGAAAGCAAGGGAAGGCAAGGGTAACGGAAGGAACGGCACGGCAAGGGGTAACAAGGCTAAGGCACGACAACACACGGCTAGGAAATGCACGGCAAGGGAAGGGAAGGGTAACGGAAGGCAAGGCACGGTGAGGCTAGGCAAGGTTAAAGCACGACAACGCAAGGCTAGGTAATGCACGACAATGCAAGGAAAGCTTAAAGCAAAGGAAGGCAGGGTCAGGCGAGATAAGGTTAAGGCACGACAACGCAAGGCTAGGCAATGCACGGAAGGCAAGCAAAGAGTAACGGAAGGTAAGGAAGGCAAGGGAAAGCAAGGAAAGGCAAGTGTAACGGAAGGAACGGCACGGCAAGGGGAAACAATGCTAAGGCACGACAACGCACGCTAGGCAATGCACGGCAAGGCAAGGAAAGGGTAACGCATGGGAAAGCACGGTCAGGCGAGGCAAGGCTAAGGCACGACAACCCAAGGCTAGGCAATGCACGGAAGGCGAGCAAAGAGAAACGGAAGGTAAGGAAGGAAAGGGAAAGCAAAGAAATGCAAGTGTAACCGAAGGAACGGCACGGCAAGGGGAAACAGGGCTAAGGCACGACAACGCACGTCTAGGCAATGCACGGCAAGGCAAGCAAAGGGTAACGCAAGGAAAGGCACGGTGAGGCTAGGCAAGGCTAATGCACGAAAACGCAAGGCTAGGCGATGCACGAAAATGCAAGGAAAGCTTAAAGCAAAGGAAGGCAAGGTCAGGCGAGATAAGGCTAAGGCACGACAACGCAAGGCTAGAAAATTCAGGGAAGGCAATCAAAGAGTAACGGAAGGTAAGCAAGGCAAGGAAAAGGAAGGAAAGGCCAGGGTAACGGAAGGAACGGCACGGCAAGGGGAAACAAGTCTAAGGCACGACACCGAACGCTAGGCAATGAAGGGCAAGGCAAGGAAAGGGTAACGCATTTGAAAGCACGGTCAGGCGAGGCAACGCTAAGGCACGACAACGCAAGGCTAGGCAATGCACGGAAGGCAAGCAAAGAGTAACGGAAGGTAAGGAAGGCAAGGGAAAGCAAGGAAAGGCAAGTGTAACGGAAGGAACGGCACGGCAAGGGGAAACAAGGCTAAGGCACGACAACGCACGCTAGGCAATGCACGGCAAGGCAAGGAAAGGGTAACGCATGGGAAAGCACGCTCAGGCGAAGCAAGGCTAAGGCATGACAACGCAAGGCTAGGCAATGCACGGAAAGCAAGCAAAGAGTAACGGAACGCAAGGAAGGCAAGGGAAAGCAAGGGAAGGCAAGGGTAACGGAAGGAACGGCACGGCAAGGGGTAAGAAGGCTAAGGCACGACAACGCAGGGCTAGGCAATGCACGGCAAGGCAAGGAAAGGGTAACGCAGGGGAAGGCACGGTCAGGTGAGGCAAGGATAAGGGACGACAATGCAAGGCTAGGCAATGCACGGCAAGGCAAGGAAAGAGTAACGGAAGGAAAGGAAGGCAAGGCAAAGCCAGGCAAGGCAAGTGTAACAAAAGGCACGCCACGGCAAGGGGAATCAAGGCTAAGGCACGACAACGCACGGCTAGGCAATGCACGGCAAGGCAAGGAAAGGGTAACGCAAGGCAAGGCACGGTGAGGCTAGGCAAGGCTAATGCACGACAACGCAAGGCTAGGCAATGCACGGCAAGGGAAGGAAAGCGTAACGCATGGGAAAGAACGGTCAGGGGAGGCAAGTCTAAGGCACGACAACGCAAGGCTTGGCAATGCACGGAAGGCAAGCAAAGAGTAACGGAAGTAAGGAAGGAAAGGGAAAGCAAGGGAAGGCAAGGGTAACGGAAGGAACGGCACGGCAAGGGGTAACAAGGCTAAGGCACGACAACACACGGCTAGGAAATGCACGGCAAGCGAAGGAAAGGGTAACGCAAGGCAAGGCACGGTGAGGCTAGGCAAGGTTAATGCACGACAACGCAAGGCTAGGCAATGCACGACAATGCAAGTAAAGCTTAAAGCAAAGGAAGGCACGGTCAGGCGAGATAAGGCTAAGGCACGACAACGCAAGGCTAGGCAATGCACGGAAGGCAAGCAAAGAGAAACGGAAGGTAAGGAAGGAAAGGGAAAGCAAAGAAAGGGAAGTGTAACCGAAGGAACGGCACGGCAAGGGGAAACAAGGCTAAGGCACGACAACGCACGTCTAGGCAATGCACGGCAAGGCAAGCAAAGGGTAACGCAAGGAAAGGCACGGTGAGGCTAGGCAAGGCTAATGCACGAAAACGCAAGGCTAGGCGATGCACGACAATGCAAGGAAAGCTTAAAGCAAAGGAAGGCAAGGTCAGGCGAGATAAGGCTAAGGCACGACAACGCAAGGCTAGGAAATTCAGGGAAGGCAAGCAAAGAGTAACGGATGGTAAGCACGGCAAGGAAAAGGAAGGAAAGGCCAGGGTAACGGAAGGAACGGCACGGCAAGGGGAAACAAGTCTAAGGCACGACACCGAACGCTAGGCAATGAAGGGCAAGGCAAGGAAAGGGTAACGCATGGGAAAGCACGGTCAGGGGAGGCAAGGCTAAGGCACGACAACGCAAGGCTTGGCAATGCACGGAAGGCAAGCAAAGAGTAATGGAAGGTAAGGAAGGCAAGGGAAAGCAAAGAAAGGCAAGTGTAACGGACGGAACGGCACGGCAAGGGGAAACAAGGCTAAGGCACGACAACGCACGCTAGGCAATGCACGGCAAGGCAAGGAAAGGGTAACGCATGGGAAAGCACGGTCAGGCGAGGCAAGGCTAAGGAAAGCCAACGCAAGGCTAGGCAATGCACGGAAAGCAAGCAAGGAGTAACGGAATGCAAGGAAGGAAACGGAAAGCAAGGGAAGGCAAGGGTAACGGAAGGAACGGCACGGCAAGGGGTAACAAGGCTAAGGCACGACAACACACGGCTAGGAAATGCACGGCAAGGCAAGGAAAGGGTAACGCAAGGCAAGGCACGGTGAGGCTAGGCAAGGTTAATGCACGACAACGCAAGGCTAGGCAATGCACGACAATGCAAGGAAAGCTTAAAGCAAAGGAAGGCACGGTCAGGCGAGATAAGGCTAAGGCACGACAACGCAAGGCTAGGCAATGCACGGAAGGCAAGCAAAGAGTAACGGAAGGTAAGGAAGGCAAGGGAAAGCAAGGAAAGGCAAGTGTAACGGAAGGAACGGCACGGCAAGGGGAAACAATGCTAAGGCACGACAACGCACGCTAGGCAATGCACGGCAAGGCAAGGAAAGGGTAACGCATGGGAAAGCACGGTCAGGCGAGGCAAGGCTAAGGCACGACAACCCAAGGCTAGGCAATGCACGGAAGGCAAGCAAAGAGAAACGGAAGGTAAGGAAGGAAAGGGAAAGCAAAGAAAGGCAAGTGTAACCGAAGGAACGGCACGGCAAGGGGAAACAAGGCTAAGGCACGACAACGCACGCTAGGCAATGCACGGCAAGGCAAGCAAAGGGTAATGCAAGGAAAGGCACGGTGAGGCTAGGCAAGGCTAATGCACGAAAACGCAAGGCTAGGCGATGCACGAAAACGCAAGGCTAGGCGATGCACGACAATGCAAGGAAAGCTTAAAGCAAAGGAAGGCATGGTCAGGCGAGATAAGGCTAAGGCACGACAACGCAAGGCTAGGAAATTCAGGGAAGGCAAGCAAAGAGTAACGGAAGGTAAGCAAGGCAAGGAAAAGGAAGGAAAGGCCAGGGTAACGGAAGGAACGGCACGGCAAGGGGAAACAAGTCTAAGGCACGACACCGAACGCTAGGCAATGAAGGGCAAGGCAAGGAAAGGGTAACGCATTTGAAAGCACGGTCAGGCGAGGCAACGCTAAGGCACGACAACGCTAGGCTAGGCAATGCACGGAAGGCAAGCAAAGAGTAACGGAAGGTAAGGAAGGCAAGGGAAAGGAAGGAAAGGCAAGTGTAACGGAAGGAACGGCACGGCAAGGGGAAACAAGGCTAAGGCACGGCAACGCACGGTTGGCAATGCACGGCAAGGCAAGGAAAGGGTAACGCAAGGCAAGGCACGGTGAGGCTAGGCAAGGCTAATGCACGACAACGCAAGGCTAGGCAATGCACGACAATGCAAGGAAAGCTTAAAGCAAAGGAAGGCACGGTCAGGCGAGATAAGGCTAATGCACGACAACGCAAGGCTAGGCAATGCAGGGAAGGGAAGCAAAGAGTAACGGAAGGTAAGCAAGGCAAGGAAAAGCAAGGAAAGGCAAGGGTAACGGAAGGAACTGCACGGCAAGGGGAAACAAGGCTAAGGCACGGCAACGCAGGCTGGGCAATGCACGGCAAGGCAAGGAAAGGGTAACGCATGGGAAAGCACGTTCAGGCGAGGCAAGGCTAAGGCACGACAACGCAAGGCTTGGCAATGCACGGAAGGCAAGCAAAGAGAAACGGAAGGTAAGGAAGGAAAGGGAAAGCAAAGAAAGGCAAGTGTAACCGAAGGAACGGCACGGCAAGGGGAAACAAGGCTAAGGCACGACAACGCACGTCTAGGCAATGCACGGCAAGGCAAGCAAAGGGTAACGCAAGGAAAGGCACGGTGAGGCTAGGCAAGGCTAATGCACGAAAACGCAAGGCTAGGCGATGCACGAAAACGCAAGGCTAGGCGATGCACGACAATGCAAGGAAAGCTTAAAGCAAAGGAAGGCAAGGTCTGGCGAGATAAGGCTAAGGCACGACAAAGCAAGGCTAGGAAATTCAGGGAAGGCAAGCAAAGAGTAACGGAAGGTAAGCAAGGCAAGGAAAAGGAAGGAAAGGCCAGGGTAACGGAAGGAACGGCACGGCAAGGGGAAACAAGTCTAAGGCACGACACCGAACGCTAGGCAATGAAGGGCAAGGCAAGGAAAGGGTAACGCATTTGAAAGCACGGTCAGGCGAGGCAACGCTAAGGCACGACAACGCAAGGCTAGGCAATGCACGGAAGGCAAGCAAAGAGTAACGGAAGGTAAGGAAGGCAAGGGAAAGCAAGGAAAGGCAAGTGTAACGGAAGGAACGGCACGGCAAGGGGAAACAAGGCTAAGGCACGACAACGCACGCTAGGCAATGCACGGCACGGCAAGGAAAGGGTAACGCATGGGAAAGCACGCTCAGGCGAAGCAAGGCTAAGGCATGACAACGCAAGGCTAGGCAATGCACGGAAAGCAAGCAAAGAGTAACGGAACGCAAGGAAGGCAAGGGAAAGCAAGGGAAGGCAAGGGTAACGGAAGGAACGGCACGGCAAGGGGTAAGAAGGCTAAGGCACGACAACGCAAGCTAGGCAATGCACGGCAAGGCAAGGAAAGGGTAACGCAGGGGAAGGCACGGTCAGGTGAGGCAAGGATAAGGCACGACAATGCAAGGCTAGGCAATGCACGGCAAGGCAAGGAAAGAGTAACGGAAGGAAAGGAAGGCAAGGCAAAGCCAGGCAAGGCAAGTGTAACAAAAGTCACGCCACGGCAAGGGGAATCAAGGCTAAGGCACGACAACGCACGGCTAGGCAATGCACGGCAAGGCCAGGAAAGGGTAACGCAAGGCAAGGCACGGTGAGGCTAGGCAAGGCTAATGCACGACAACGCAAGGCTAGGCAATGCACGGCAAGGGAAGGAAAGGGTAACGCATGGGAAAGAACGGTCAGGGGAGGCAAGGCTAAGGCACGACAACGCAAGGCTTGGCAATGAATGGAAGGCAAGCAAAGAGTAACGGAAGTAAGGAAGGTAAGGGAAAGCAAAGAAAGGCAAGTGTAACGGAAGGAACGGCACGGCAAGGGGAAACAAGGCTAAGGCACGACAACGCACGCTAGGCAATGCACGGCAAGGCAAGGAAAGGGTAACGCATGGGAAAGCACGGTCAGGCGAGGCAAGGCTAAGGAAAGCCAACGCAAGGCTAGGCAATGCACGGTAAGCAAGCAAGGAGTAACCGAATGCAAGGAAGGAAAGGGAAAGCAAGGGAAGGCAAGGGAAACGGAAGGAACGGCACGGCAAGGGGTAACAAGGCTAAGGCACGACAACACACGGCTAGGAAATGCACGGCAAGGGAAGGAAAGGGTAACGCAAGGCAAGGCACGGTGAGGCTAGGCAAGGTTAATGCACGACAACGCAAGGCTAGGCAATGCACGACAATGTAAGGAAAGCTTAAAGCAAAGGAAGGCACGGTCAGGCGAGATAAGGCTAAGGCACGACAACGCAAGGCTAGGCAATGCACGGAAGGCAAGCAAAGAGTAACGGAAGGTAAGGAAGGCAAGGGAAAGCAAGGAAAGGCAAGTGTAACGGAAGGAACGGCACGGCAAGGGGAAACAATGGTAAGGCACGACAACGCACGCTAGGCAATGCACGGCAAGGCAAGGAAAGGGTAACGCATGGGAAAGCACGGTCAGGCGAGGCAAGGCTAAGGCACGACAACCCAAGGCTAGGCAATGCACGGAAGGCAAGCAAAGAGAAACGGAAGGTAAGGAAGGAAAGGGAAAGCAAAGAAAGGCAAGTGTAACCGAAGGAACGGCACGGCAAGGGGAAACAAGGCTAAGGCACGAAAACGCACGTCTAGGCAATGCACGGCAAGGCAAGCAAAGGGTAACGCAAGGAAAGACACGGTGAGGCTAGGCAAGGCTAATGCACGAAAACGCAAGGCTAGGCGATGCACGACAATGCAAGGAAAGCTTAAAGCAAAGGAAGGCATGGTCAGGCGAGATAAGGCTAAGGCACGACAACGCAAGGCTAGGAAATTCAGGGAAGGCAAGCAAAGAGTAACGGAAGGTAAGCACGGCAAGGAAAAGGAAGGAAAGGCCAGGGTAACGGAAGGAACGGCACGGCAAGGGGAAACAAGTCTAAGGCACGACACCGAACGCTAGGCAATGAAGGGCAAGGCAAGGAAAGGGTAACGCATTTGAAAGCACGGTCAGGCGAGGCAACGCTAAGGCACGACAACGCAAGTCTAGGCAATGCACGGAAGGCAAGCAAAGAGTAACGGAATGTAAGGAAGGCAAGGGAAAGCAAGGAAAGGCAAGTGTAACGGAAGGAACGGCACGGCAAGGGGAAACAAGGCTAAGGCACGACAACGCACGCTAGGCAATGCACGGCAAGGCAAGCAAAGGGTAACGCAAGGAAAGGCACGGTGAGGCTAGGCAAGGCTAATGCACGAAAACGCAAGGCTAGGCGATGCACGACAATGCAAGGAAAGCTTAAAGCAAAGGAAGGAAAGGTCAGGCGAGATAAGGCTAAGGCACGACAACGCAAGGCTAGGAAATTCAGGGAAGGCAAGCAAAGAGTAACGGAAGGTAAGCAAGGCAAGGAAAAGGAAGGAAAGGCCAGGGTAACGGAAGGAACGGCACGGCAAGGGGAAACAAGTCTAAGGCACGACACCGAACGCTAGGCAATGAAGGGCAAGGCAAGGAAAGTGTAACGCATTTGAAAGCACGGTCAGGCGAGGCAACGCTAAGGCACGACAACGCAAGGCTAGGCAATGCACGGAAGGCAAGCAAAGAGTAACGGAAGGTAAGGAAGGCAAGGGAAAGGAAGGAAAGGCAAGTGTAACGGAAGGAACGGCACGGCAAGGGGAAACAAGGCTAAGGCACGACAACGCACGCTAGGCAATGCACGGCAAGGCAAGGAAAGGGTAACGCATGGGAAAGCACGCTCAGGCGAAGCAAGGCTAAGGCATGACAACGCAAGGCTAGGCAATGCACGGAAAGCAAGCAAAGAGTAACGGAACGCAAGGAAGGCAAGGGAAAGCAAGGGAAGGCAAGGGTAACGGAAGGAACGGCACGGCAAGGGGTAAGAAGGCTAAGGCACGACAACGCAGGGCTAGGCAATGCACGGCAAGGCAAGGAAAGGGTAACGGAGGGGAAGGCACGGTCAGGTGAGGCAAGGACAAGGCACGACAATGCAAGGCTAGGCAATGCACGGCAAGGCAAGGAAAGAGTAACGGAAGGAAAGGAAGGCAAGGCAAAGCCAGGCAAGGCAAGTGTAAGAAAAGGCACGCCACGGCAAGGGGAATCAAGGCTAAGGCACGACAACGCACGGCTAGGCAATGCACGGCAAGGCAAGGAAAGGGTAACGCAAGGCAAGGCACGGTGAGGCTAGGCAAGGCTAATGCACGACAACGCAAGGCTAGGCAATGCACGGCAAGGGAAGGAAAGGGTAACGCATGGGAAAGAACGGTCAGGGGAGGCAAGGCTAAGGCACGACAACGCAAGGCTTGGCAATGCACGGAAGGCAAGCAAAGAGTAACGGAAGTAAGGAAGGCAAGGGAAAGCAAAGAAAGGCAAGTGTAACGGAAGGAACGGCACGGCAAGGGGAAACAAGGCTAAGGCACGACAACGCACGCTAGGCAATGCACGGCAAGGCAAGGAAAGGGTAACGCATGGGAAAGCACGGTCAGGCGAGGCAAGGCTAAGGAAAGCCAACCCAAGGCTAGGCAATGCACGGTAAGCAAGCAAGGAGTAACGGAATGCAAGGAAGGAAAGGGAAAGCAAGGGAAGGCAAGGGTAACGGAAGGAACGGCACGGCAAGGGGTAACAAGGCTAAGGCACGACAACACACGGCTAGGAAATGCACGGCAAGGGAAGGGAAGGGTAACGGAAGGCAAGGCACGGTGAGGCTAGGCAAGGTTAAAGCACGACAACGCAAGGCTAGGTAATGCACGACAATGCAAGGAAAGCTTAAAGCAAAGGAAGGCAGGGTCAGGCGAGATAAGGTTAAGGCACGACAACGCAAGGCTAGGCAATGCACGGAAGGCAAGCAAAGAGTAACGGAAGGTAAGGAAGGCAAGGGAAAGCAAGGAAAGGCAAGTGTAACGGAAGGAACGGCACGGCAAGGGGAAACAATGCTAAGGCACGACAACGCACGCTAGGCAATGCACGGCAAGGCAAGGAAAGGGTAACGCATGGGAAAGCACGGTCAGGCGAGGCAAGGCTAAGGCACGACAACCCAAGGCTAGGCAATGCACGGAAGGCGAGCAAAGAGAAACGGAAGGTAAGGAAGGAAAGGGAAAGCAAAGAAATGCAAGTGTAACCGAAGGAACGGCACGGCAAGGGGAAACAGGGCTAAGGCACGACAACGCACGTCTAGGCAATGCACGGCAAGGCAAGCAAAGGGTAACGCAAGGAAAGGCACGGTGAGGCTAGGCAAGGCTAATGCACGAAAACGCAAGGCTAGGCGATGCACGAAAATGCAAGGAAAGCTTAAAGCAAATGAAGGCAAGGTCAGGCGAGATAAGGCTAAGGCACGACAACGCAAGGCTAGAAAATTCAGGGAAGGCAATCAAAGAGTAACGGAAGGTAAGCAAGGCAAGGAAAAGGAAGGAAAGGCCAGGGTAACGGAAGGAACGGCACGGCAAGGGGAAACAAGTCTAAGGCACGACACCGAACGCTAGGCAATGAAGGGCAAGGCAAGGAAAGGGTAACGCATTTGAAAGCACGGTCAGGCGAGGCAACGCTAAGGCACGACAACGCAAGGCTAGGCAATGCACGGAAGGCAAGCAAAGAGTAACGGAAGGTAAGGAAGGCAAGGGAAAGCAAGGAAAGGCAAGTGTAACGGAAGGAACGGCACGGCAAGGGGAAACAAGGCTAAGGCACGACAACGCACGCTAGGCAATGCACGGCAAGGCAAGGAAAGGGTAACGCATGGGAAAGCACGCTCAGGCGAAGCAAGGCTAAGGCATGACAACGCAAGGCTAGGCAATGCACGGAAAGCAAGCAAAGAGTAACGGAACGCAAGGAAGGCAAGGGAAAGCAAGGGAAGGCAAGGGTAACGGAAGGAACGGCACGGCAAGGGGTAAGAAGGCTAAGGCACGACAACGCAGGGCTAGGCAATGCACGGCAAGGCAAGGAAAGGGTAACGCAGGGGAAGGCACGGTCAGGTGAGGCAAGGATAAGGGACGACAATGCAAGGCTAGGCAATGCACGGCAAGGCAAGGAAAGAGTAACGGAAGGAAAGGAAGGCAAGGCAAAGCCAGGCAAGGCAAGTGTAACAAAAGGCACGCCACGGCAAGGGGAATCAAGGCTAAGGCACGACAACGCACGGCTAGGCAATGCACGGCAAGGCAAGGAAAGGGTAACGCAAGGCAAGGCACGGTGAGGCTAGGCAAGGCTAATGCACGACAACGCAAGGCTAGGCAATGCACGGCAAGGGAAGGAAAGCGTAACGCATGGGAAAGAACGGTCAGGGGAGGCAAGTCTAAGGCACGACAACGCAAGGCTTGGCAATGCACGGAAGGCAAGCAAAGAGTAACGGAAGTAAGGAAGGAAAGGGAAAGCAAGGGAAGGCAAGGGTAACGGAAGGAACGGCACGGCAAGGGGTAACAAGGCTAAGGCACGACAACACACGGCTAGGAAATGCACGGCAAGCGAAGGAAAGGGTAACGCAAGGCAAGGCACGGTGAGGCTAGGCAAGGTTAATGCACGACAACGCAAGGCTAGGCAATGCACGACAATGCAAGTAAAGCTTAAAGCAAAGGAAGGCACGGTCAGGCGAGATAAGGCTAAGGCACGACAACGCAAGGCTAGGCAATGCACGGAAGGCAAGCAAAGAGAAACGGAAGGTAAGGAAGGAAAGGGAAAGCAAAGAAAGGGAAGTGTAACCGAAGGAACGGCACGGCAAGGGGAAACAAGGCTAAGGCACGACAACGCACGTCTAGGCAATGCACGGCAAGGCAAGCAAAGGGTAACGCAAGGAAAGGCACGGTGAGGCTAGGCAAGGCTAATGCACGAAAACGCAAGGCTAGGCGATGCACGACAATGCAAGGAAAGCTTAAAGCAAAGGAAGGCAAGGTCAGGCGAGATAAGGCTAAGGCACGACAACGCAAGGCTAGGAAATTCAGGGAAGGCAAGCAAAGAGTAACGGATGGTAAGCACGGCAAGGAAAAGGAAGGAAAGGCCAGGGTAACGGAAGGAACGGCACGGCAAGGGGAAACAAGTCTAAGGCACGACACCGAACGCTAGGCAATGAAGGGCAAGGCAAGGAAAGGGTAACGCATGGGAAAGCACGGTCAGGGGAGGCAAGGCTAAGGCACGACAACGCAAGGCTTGGCAATGCACGGAAGGCAAGCAAAGAGTAATGGAAGGTAAGGAAGGCAAGGGAAAGCAAAGAAAGGCAAGTGTAACGGACGGAACGGCACGGCAAGGGGAAACAAGGCTAAGGCACGACAACGCACGCTAGGCAATGCACGGCAAGGCAAGGAAAGGGTAACGCATGGGAAAGCACGGTCAGGCGAGGCAAGGCTAAGGAAAGCCAACGCAAGGCTAGGCAATGCACGGAAAGCAAGCAAGGAGTAACGGAATGCAAGGAAGGAAACGGAAAGCAAGGGAAGGCAAGGGTAACGGAAGGAACGGCACGGCAAGGGGTAACAAGGCTAAGGCACGACAACACACGGCTAGGAAATGCACGGCAAGGCAAGGAAAGGGTAACGCAAGGCAAGGCACGGTGAGGCTAGGCAAGGTTAATGCACGACAACGCAAGGCTAGGCAATGCACGACAATGCAAGGAAAGCTTAAAGCAAAGGAAGGCACGGTCAGGCGAGATAAGGCTAAGGCACGACAACGCAAGGCTAGGCAATGCACGGAAGGCAAGCAAAGAGTAACGGAAGGTAAGGAAGGCAAGGGAAAGCAAGGAAAGGCAAGTGTAACGGAAGGAACGGCACGGCAAGGGGAAACAATGCTAAGGCACGACAACGCACGCTAGGCAATGCACGGCAAGGCAAGGAAAGGGTAACGCATGGGAAAGCACGGTCAGGCGAGGCAAGGCTAAGGCACGACAACCCAAGGCTAGGCAATGCACGGAAGGCAAGCAAAGAGAAACGGAAGGTAAGGAAGGAAAGGGAAAGCAAAGAAAGGCAAGTGTAACCGAAGGAACGGCACGGCAAGGGGAAACAAGGCTAAGGCACGACAACGCACGCTAGGCAATGCACGGCAAGGCAAGCAAAGGGTAATGCAAGGAAAGGCACGGTGAGGCTAGGCAAGGCTAATGCACGAAAACGCAAGGCTAGGCGATGCACGAAAACGCAAGGCTAGGCGATGCACGACAATGCAAGGAAAGCTTAAAGCAAAGGAAGGCATGGTCAGGCGAGATAAGGCTAAGGCACGACAACGCAAGGCTAGGAAATTCAGGGAAGGCAAGCAAAGAGTAACGGAAGGTAAGCAAGGCAAGGAAAAGGAAGGAAAGGCCAGGGTAACGGAAGGAACGGCACGGCAAGGGGAAACAAGTCTAAGGCACGACACCGAACGCTAGGCAATGAAGGGCAAGGCAAGGAAAGGGTAACGCATTTGAAAGCACGGTCAGGCGAGGCAACGCTAAGGCACGACAACGCTAGGCTAGGCAATGCACGGAAGGCAAGCAAAGAGTAACGGAAGGTAAGGAAGGCAAGGGAAAGGAAGGAAAGGCAAGTGTAACGGAAGGAACGGCACGGCAAGGGGAAACAAGGCTAAGGCACGGCAACGCACGGTTGGCAATGCACGGCAAGGCAAGGAAAGGGTAACGCAAGGCAAGGCACGGTGAGGCTAGGCAAGGCTAATGCACGACAACGCAAGGCTAGGCAATGCACGACAATGCAAGGAAAGCTTAAAGCAAAGGAAGGCACGGTCAGGCGAGATAAGGCTAATGCACGACAACGCAAGGCTAGGCAATGCAGGGAAGGGAAGCAAAGAGTAACGGAAGGTAAGCAAGGCAAGGAAAAGCAAGGAAAGGCAACGGTAACGGAAGGAACTGCACGGCAAGGGGAAACAAGGCTAAGGCACGGCAACGCAGGCTGGGCAATGCACGGCAAGGCAAGGAAAGGGTAACGCATGGGAAAGCACGTTCAGGCGAGGCAAGGCTAAGGCACGACAACGCAAGGCTAGGCAATGCACGGAAGGCAAGCAAAGAGTAACGGAAGGTAAGGAAGGCAAGGGAAAGCAAAGAAAGGAAAGTGTAACGGAAGGAACGGCACGGCAAGGGGAAACAAGGCTAAGGCACGACAACGTACGCTAGGCAATGCACGGCAAGGCAAGGAAATTGTAACGCATGGGAAAGCACGGTCAGGCGAGGCAAGCCTAAGGCATGACAACGCAAGGCTAGGCAATGCACGGAAAGCAAGCAAAGAGTAACGGAACGCAAGGAAGGCAAGGGAAAGCAAGGGAAGGCAAGGGTAACGGAAGGAACGGCACGGCAAGGGGTAAGAAGGCTAAGACACGACAACGCAGGGCTAGGCAATGCACGGCAAGGCAAGGAAAGGGTAACGCAGGGGAAGGCACGGTCAGGTGAGGCAAGGATAAGGCACGACAATGCAAGGCTAGGCAATGCACGGCAAGGCAAGGAAAGAGTAACGGAAGGAAAGGAAGGCAAGGCAAAGCCAGGCAAGGCAAGTGTAACAAAAGGCACGCCACGGCAAGGGGAATCAAGGCTAAGGCACGACAACGCACGGCTAGGCAATGCACTTCAAGGCAAGGAAAGGGTAACGCAAGGCAAGGTACGGTGAGGCTAGGCAAGGCTAATGCACGACAACGCAAGGCTAGGCAATGCACGGCAAGGGAAGGAAAGCGTAACGCATGGGAAAGAACGGTCAGGGGAGGCAAGTCTAAGGCACGACAACGCAAGGCTTGGCAATGCACGGAAGTCAAGCAAAGAGTAACGGAAGTAAGGAAGGAAAGGGAAAGCAAGGGAAGGCAAGGGTAACGGAAGGAACGGCACGGCAAGGGGTAACAAGGCTAAGGCACGACAACACACGGCTAGGAAATGCACGGCAAGCGAAGGAAAGGGTAACGCAAGGCAAGGCACGGTGAGGCTAGGCATGGTTAATGCACGACAACGCAAGGCTAGGCAATGCACGACAATGCAAGTAAAGCTTAAAGCAAAGAAAGGCACGGTCAGGCGAGATAAGGCTAAGGCACGACAACGCAAGGCTAGGCAATGCACGGAAGGCAAGCAAAGAGAAACGGAAGGTAAGGAAGGAAAGGGAAAGCAAAGAAAGGCAAGTGTAACCAAAGGAACGGCACGGGAAGGGGAAACAAGGCTAAGGCACGACAACGCACTTCTAGGCAATGCACGGCAAGGCAAGCAAAGGGTAACGCAAGGAAAGGCACGGTGAGGCTAGGCAAGGCTAATGCACGAAAACGCAAGGCTAGGCGATGCACGACAATGCAAGGAAAGCTTAAAGCAAAGGAAGGCAAGGTCAGGCGAGATAAGGCTAAGGCACGACAACGCAAGGCTAGGATATTCAGGGAAGGCAAGCAAAGAGTAACGGAAGGTAAGCACGGCAAGGAAAAGGAAGGAAAGGCCAGGGTAACGGAAGGAACGGCACGGCAAGGGGAAACAAGTCTAAGGCACGACACCGAACGCTAGGCAATGAAGGGCAAGGCAAGGAAAGGGTAACGCATTTGAAAGCACGGTCAGGCGAGGCAACGCTAAGGCACGACAACGCAAGGCTAGGCAATGCACGGAAGGCAAGCAAAGAGTAACGGAATGTAAGGAAGGCAAGGGAAAGCAAGGAAAGGCAAGTGTAACGGAAGGAACGGCACGGCAAGGGGAAACAAGGCTAAGGCACGACAACGCACGCTAGGCAATGCACGGCAAGGCAAGGAAAGGGTAACGCATGGGAAAGCACGCTCAGGCGAAGCAAGGCTAAGGCATGACAACGCAAGGCTAGGCAATGCACGGAAAGCAAGCAAAGAGTAACGGAACGCAAGGAAGGCAAGGGAAATCAAGGGAAGGCAAGGGTAACGGAAGGAACGGCACGGCAAGGGGTAAGAAGGCTAAGGCACGACAACGCAGGGCTAGGCAATGCACGGCAAGGCAAGGAAAGGGTAACGCAGGGGAAGGCACGGTCAGGTGAGGCAAGGATAAGGCACGACAATGCAAGGCTAGGCAATGCACGGCAAGGCAAGGAAAGAGTAACGGAAGGAAAGGAAGGCAAGGCAAAGCCAGGCAAGGCAAGTGTAACAAAAGGCACGCCACGGCAAGGGGAATCAAGGCTAAGGCACGACAACGCACGGCTAGGCAATGCACGGCAAGGCAAGGAAAGGGTAACGCAAGGCAAGGCACGGTGAGGCTAGGCAAGGTTAATGCACGACAACGCAAGGCTAGGCAATGCACGGTAAGCAAGCAAGGAGTAACGGAATGCAAGGAAGGAAAGGGAAAGCAAGGGAAGGCAAGGGTAACGGAAGGAACGGCACGGCAAGGGGTAACAAGGCTAAGGCACGACAACACACGGCTAGGAAATGCACGGCAAGGGAAGGAAAGGGTAACGCAAGGCAAGGCACGGTGAGGCTAGGCAAGGTTAATGCACGACAACGCAAGGCTAGGCAATGCACGACAATGCAAGTAAAGCTTAAAGCGAAGGAAGGCACGGTCAGGCGAGATAAGGCTAAGGCACGACAACGCAAGGCTAGGCAATGCACGGAAGGCAAGCAAAGAGTAACGGAAGGTAAGGAAGGCAAGGGAAAGCAAGGAAAGGCAATGGTAACGGAAGGAACGGCACGGCAAGGGGAAAAAAGTCTAAGGCACGACAACGCACGCTGGGCAATGCACGGCAAGGCAAGGAAAGGGTAACGCATGGGAAAGCACGGTCAGGGGAGGCAAGTCTAAGGCACGACAACGCAAGGCTTGGCAATGCACGGAAGGCAAGCAAAGAGTAATGGAAAGTAAGGAAGGCAAGGGAAAGCAAAGAAAGGCAAGTGTAACGGACGGAACGGCACGGCAAGGGGAAACAAGGCTAAGGCACGACAACGCACGCTAGGCAATGCACGGCAAGGCAAGGAAAGGGTAACGCATGGGAAAGCACGGTCAGGCGAGGCAAGGCTAAGGAAAGCCAACGCAAGGCTAGGCAATGCACGGAAAGCAAGCAAGGAGTAACGGAATGCAAGGAAGGAAACGGAAAGCAAGGGAAGGCAAGGGTAACGGAAGGAACGGCACGGCAAGGGGTAACAAGGCTAAGGCACGACAACACACGGCTAGGAAATGCACGGCAAGGCAAGGAAAGGGTAACGCAAGGCAAGGCACGGTGAGGCTAGGCAAGGTTAATGCACGACAACGCAAGGCTAGGCAATGCACGACAATGCAAGGAAAGCTTAAAGCAAAGGAAGGCACGGTCAGGCGAGATAAGGCTAAGGCACGACAACGCAAGGCTAGGCAATGCACGGAAGGCAAGCAAAGAGTAACGGAAGGTAAGGAAGGCAAGGGAAAGCAAGGAAAGGCAAGTGTAACGGAAGGAACGGCACGGCAAGGGGAAACAATGCTAAGGCACGACAACGCACGCTAGGCAATGCACGGCAAGGCAAGGAAAGGGTAACGCATGGGAAAGCACGGTCAGGCGAGGCAAGGCTAAGGCACGACAACCCAAGGCTAGGCAATGCACGGAAGGCAAGCAAAGAGAAACGGAAGGTAAGGAAGGAAAGGGAAAGCAAAGAAAGGCAAGTGTAACCGAAGGAACGGCACGGCAAGGGGAAACAAGGCTAAGGCACGACAACGCACGTCTAGGCAATGCACGGCAAGGCAAGCAAAGGGTAACGCAAGGAAAGGCACGGTGAGGCTAGGCAAGGCTAATGCACGAAAACGCAAGGCTAGGCGATGCACGAAAACGCAAGGCTAGGCGATGCACGACAATGCAAGGAAAGCTTAAAGCAAAGGAAGGCAAGGTCTGGCGAGATAAGGCTAAGGCACGACAAAGCAAGGCTAGGAAATTCAGGGAAGGCAAGCAAAGAGTAACGGAAGGTAAGCAAGGCAAGGAAAAGGAAGGAAAGGCCAGGGTAACGGAAGGAACGGCACGGCAAGGGGAAACAAGTCTAAGGCACGACACCGAACGCTAGGCAATGAAGGGCAAGGCAAGGAAAGGGTAACGCATTTGAAAGCACGGTCAGGCGAGGCAACGCTAAGGCACGACAACGCAAGGCTAGGCAATGCACGGAAGGCAAGCAAAGAGTAACGGAAGGTAAGGAAGGCAAGGGAAAGCAAGGAAAGGCAAGTGTAACGGAAGGAACGGCACGGCAAGGGGAAACAAGGCTAAGGCACGACAACGCACGCTAGGCAATGCACGGCAAGGCAAGGAAAGGGTAACGCATGGGAAAGCACGCTCAGGCGAAGCAAGGCTAAGGCATGACAACGCAAGGCTAGGCAATGCACGGAAAGCAAGCAAAGAGTAACGGAACGCAAGGAAGGCAAGGGAAAGCAAGGGAAGGCAAGGGTAACGGAAGGAACGGCACGGCAAGGGGTAAGAAGGCTAAGGCACGACAACGCAAGCTAGGCAATGCACGGCAAGGCAAGGAAAGGGTAACGCAGGGGAAGGCACGGTCAGGTGAGGCAAGGATAAGGCACGACAATGCAAGGCTAGGCAATGCACGGCAAGGCAAGGAAAGAGTAACGGAAGGAAAGGAAGGCAAGGCAAAGCCAGGCAAGGCAAGTGTAACAAAAGGCACGCCACGGCAAGGGGAATCAAGGCTAAGGCACGACAACGCACGGCTAGGCAATGCACGGCAAGGCCAGGAAAGGGTAACGCAAGGCAAGGCACGGTGAGGCTAGGCAAGGCTAATGCACGACAACGCAAGGCTAGGCAATGCACGGCAAGGGAAGGAAAGGGTAACGCATGGGAAAGAACGGTCAGGGGAGGCAAGGCTAAGGCACGACAACGCAAGGCTTGGCAATGAACGGAAGGCAAGCAAAGAGTAACGGAAGTAAGGAAGGTAAGGGAAAGCAAAGAAAGGCAAGTGTAACGGAAGGAACGGCACGGCAAGGGGAAACAAGGCTAAGGCACGACAACGCACGCTAGGCAATGCACGGCAAGGCAAGGAAAGGGTAACGCATGGGAAAGCACGGTCAGGCGAGGCAAGGCTAAGGAAAGCCAACGCAAGGCTAGGCAATGCACGGTAAGCAAGCAAGGAGTAACCGAATGCAAGGAAGGAAAGGGAAAGCAAGGGAAGGCAAGGGTAACGGAAGGAACGGCACGGCAAGGGGTAACAAGGCTAAGGCACGACAACACACGGCTAGGAAATGCACGGCAAGGGAAGGAAAGGGTAACGCAAGGCAAGGCACGGTGAGGCTAGGCAAGGTTAATGCACGACAACGCAAGGCTAGGCAATGCACGACAATGTAAGGAAAGCTTAAAGCAAAGGAAGGCACGGTCAGGCGAGATAAGGCTAAGGCACGACAACGCAAGGCTAGGCAATGCACGGAAGGCAAGCAAAGAGTAACGGAAGGTAAGGAAGGCAAGGGAAAGCAAGGAAAGGCAATTGTAACGGAAGGAACGGCACGGCAAGGGGAAACAATGGTAAGGCACGACAACGCACGCTAGGCAATGCACGGCAAGGCAAGGAAAGGGTAACGCATGGGAAAGCACGGTCAGGCGAGGCAAGGCTAAGGCACGACAACCCAAGGCTAGGCAATGCACGGAAGGCAAGCAAAGAGAAACGGAAGGTAAGGAAGGAAAGGGAAAGTAAAGAAAGGCAAGTGTAACCGAAGGAACGGCACGGCAAGGGGAAACAAGGCTAAGGCACGAAAACGCACGTCTAGGCAATGCACGGCAAGGCAAGCAAAGGGTAACGCAAGGAAAGGCACGGTGAGGCTAGGCAAGGCTAATGCACGAAAACGCAAGGCTAGCCGATGCACGACAATGCAAGGAAAGCTTAAAGCAAAGGAAGGCAAGGTCAGGCGAGATAAGGCTAAGGCACGACAACGCAAGGCTAGGAAATTCAGGGAAGGCAAGCAAAGAGTAACGGAAGGTAAGCACGGCAAGGAAAAGGAAGGAAAGGCCAGGGTAACGGAAGGAACGGCACGGCAAGGGGAAACAAGTCTAAGGCACGACAACGCACGCTGGGCAATGCACGGCAAGGCAAGGAAAGGGTAACGCATGGGAAAGCACGGTCAGGGGAGGCAAGGCTAAGGCACGACAACGCAAGGCTTGGCAATGCACGGAAGGCAAGCAAAGAGTAATGGAAGGTAAGGAAGGCAAGGGAAAGCAAAGAAAGGCAAGTGTAACGGACGGAACGGCACGGCAAGGGGAAACAAGGCTAAGGCACGACAACGCACGCCAGGCAATGCACGGCAAGGCAAGGAAAGGGTAACGCATGGGAAAGCACGGTCAGGCGAGGCAAGGCTAAGGAAAGCCAACGCAAGGCTAGGCAATGCACGAAAAGCAAGCAAGGAGTAACGGAATGCAAGGAAGGAAAGGGAAAGCAAGGGAAGGCAAGGGTAACGAAAGGAACGGCACGGCAAGGGGTAACAAGGCTAAGGCACGACAACACACGGCTAGGAAATGCACGGCAAGGCAAGGAAATGGTAACGCAAGGCAAGGCACGGTGTGGCTAGGCAAGGTTAATGCACGACAACGCAAGGCTAGGCAATGCACGACAATGCAAGGAAAGCTTAAAGCAAAGGAAGGCACGGTCAGGCGAGATAAGGCTAAGGCACGACAACGCAAGGCTAGGCAATGCACGGAAGGCAAGCAAAGAGTAACGGAAGGTAAGGAAGGCAAGGGAAAGCAAGGAAAGGCAAGTGTAACGGAAGGAACTGCACGGCAAGGGAAAACAATGCTAAGGCACGACAACGCACGCTAGGCAATGCACGGCAAGGCAAGGAAAGGGTAACGCATGGGAAAGCACGGTCAGGCGAGGCAAGGCTAAGGCACGACAACCCAAGGCTAGGCAATGCAAGGAAGGCAAGCAAAGAGAAACGGAAGGTAAGGAAGGAAAGGGAAAGCAAAGAAAGGCAAGTGTAGCCGAAGGAACGGCACGGCAAGGGGAAACAAGGCTAAGGCACGACAACGCACGGCTAGGCAATGCACGGCAAGGCAAGCAAAGGGTAACGCAAGGAAAGGCACGGTGAGGCTAGGCAAGGCTAATGCACGAAAACGCAAGGCTAGGCGATGCACGACAATGCAAGGAAAGCTTAAAGCAAAGGAAGGCAAGGTCAGGCGAGATAAGGCTAAGGAACGACAACGCAAGGCTAGGAAATTCAGGGAAGGCAAGCAAAGAGTAACGGAAGGTAAGCAAGGCAAGGAAAAGGAAGGAAAGGCCAGGGTAACGGAAGGAACGGCACGGCAAGGGGAAACAAGTCTAAGGCACGACACCGAACGCTAGGCAATGAAGGGCAAGGCAAGGAAAGGGTAACGCATTTGAAAGCACGGTCAGGCGAGGCAACGCTAAGGCACGACAAGGCAAGGCTAGGCAATGCACGGAAGGCAAGCAAAGAGTAACGGAAGGTAAGGAAGGCAAGGGAAAGCAAGGAAAGGCAAGTGTAACGGAAGGAACGGCACGGCAAGGGGAAACAAGGCTAAGGCACGACAACGCACGCTAGGCAATGCACGGCAAGGCAAGGAAAGGGTAACGCATGGGAAAGCACGCTCAGGCGAAGCAAGGCTAAGGCATGACAACGCAAGGCTAGGCAATGCACGGAAAGCAAGCAAAGAGTAACGGAACGCAAGGAAGGCAAGGGAAATCAAGGGAAGGCAAGGGTAACGGAAGGAACGGCACGGCAAGGGGTAAGAAGGCTAAGACACGACAACGCAGGGCTAGGCAATGCACGGCAAGGCAAGGAAAGGGTAACGCAGGGGAAGGCACGGTCAGGTGAGGCAAGGATAAGGCACGACAATGCAAGGCTAGGCAATGCACGGCAAGGCAAGGAAAGAGTAACGGAAGGAAAGGAAGGCAAGGCAAAGCCAGGCAAGGCAAGTGTAACAAAAGGCACGCCACGGCAAGGGGAATCAAGGCTAAGGCACGACAACGCACGGCTAGGCAATGCACGGCAAGGCAAGGAAAGGGTAACGCAAGGCAAGGCACGGTGAGGCTAGGCAAGGCTAATGCACGACAACGCAAGGCTAGGCAATGCACGGCAAGGGAAGGAAAGGGTAACGCATGGGAAAGAACGGTCAGGGGAGGCAAGGCTAAGGCACGACAACGCAAGGCTTGGCAATGCACGGAAGGCAAGCAAAGAGTAACGGAAGTAAGGAAGGCAAGGGAAAGCAAAGAAAGGCAAGTGTAACGGAAGGAACGGCACGGCAAGGGGAAACAAGGCTAAGGCACGACAACGCAAGCTAGGCAATGCACGGCAAGGCAAGGAAAGGGTAACGCATGGGAAAGCACGGTCAGGCGAGGCAAGGCTAAGGAAAGCCAACCCAAGGCTAGGCAATGCACGGTAAGCAAGCAAGGAGTAACGGAACGCAAGGAAGGCAAGGGAAAGCAAGGGAAGGCAAGGGTAACGGAAGGAACGGCACGGCAAGGGGTAAGAAGGCTAAGGCACGACAACGCAGGGCTAGGCAATGCACGGCAAGGCAAGGAAAGGGTAACGCAGGGGAAGGCACGGTCAGGTGAGGCAAGGATAAGGCACGACAATGCAAGGCTAGGCAATGCACGGCAAGGCAAGGAAAGAGTAACGGAAGGAAAAGAAGGCAAGGCAAAGCCAGGCAAGGCAAGTGTAACAAAAGGCACCCCACGGCAAGGGGAATCAAGGCTAAGGCACGACAACGCACGGCTAGGCAATGCACGGCAAGGCCAGGAAAGGGTAACGCAAGGCAAGGCACGGTGAGGCTAGGCAAGGCTAATGCACGACAACGCAAGGCTAGGCAATGCACGGCAAGGGAAGGAAAGGGTAACGCATGGGAAAGAACGGTCAGGGGAGGCAAGGCTAAGGCACGACAACGCAAGGCTTGGCAATGAACGGAAGGCAAGCAAAGAGTAACGGAAGTAAGGAAGGCAAGGGAAAGCAAAGAAAGGCAAGTGTAACGGAAGGAACGGCACGGCAAGGGGAAACAAGGCTAAGGCACGACAACGCACGCCAGGCAATGCACGGCAAGGCAAGGAAAGGGTAACGCATGGGAAAGCACGGTCAGGCGAGGCAAGGCTAAGGAAAGCCAACGCAAGGCTAGGCAATGCACGGTAAGCAAGCAAGGAGTAACGGAATGCAAGGAAGGAAAGGGAAAGCAAGGGAAGGCAAGGGTAACGGAAGGAAAGCCACGGCAAGGGGTAACAAGGCTAAGGCACGACAACACACGGCTAGGAAATGCACGGCAAGGGAAGGAAAGGGTAACGCAAGGCAAGGCACGGTGAGGCTAGGCAAGGTTAATGCACGACAACGCAAGGCTAGGCAATGCACGACAATGCAAGGAAAGCTTAAAGCAAAGGAAGGCACGGTCAGGCGAGATAAGGCTAAGGCACGACAACGCAAGGCTAGGCAATGCACGGAAGGCAAGCAAAGAGTAACGGAAGGTAAGGAAGGCAAGGGAAAGCAAGGAAATGCAAGTGTAACGGAAGGAACGGCACGGCAAGGGGAAACAAGGCTAAGGCACGACAACGCACGCTAGGCAATGCACGGCAAGGCAAGGAAAGGGTAACGCATGGGAAAGCACGGTCAGGCGAGGCAAGGCTAAGGCACGACAACCCAAGGCTAGGCAATGCACGGAAGGCAAGCAAAGAGAAACGGAAGGTAAGGAAGGAAAGGGAAAGCAAAGAAAGGCAAGTGTAACCGAAGGAACGGCACGGCAAGGGGAAACAAGGCTAAGGCACGACAACGCACGTCTAGGCAATGCACGGCAAGGCAAGCAAAGGGTAACGCAAGGAAAGGCACGGTGAGGCTAGGCAAGGCTAATGCACGAAAACGCAAGGCTAGGCGATGCACGACAATGCAAGGAAAGCTTAAAGCAAAGGAAGGCAAGGTCAGGCGAGAAGCTAGGCAGGCGAGATAAGGCTAAGGCACGACAACGCAAGGCTAGGAAATTCAGGGAAGGCAAGCAAAGAGTAACGGAAGGTAAGGAAGGCAAGGGAAAGGAAGGAAAGGCAAGTGTAACGGAAGGAACGGCACGGCAAGGGGAAACAAGGCTAAGGCACGACAACGCACGCTAGGCAATGCACGGCAAGGCAAGGAAAGGGTAACGCATGGGAAAGCACGCTCAGGCGAAGCAAGGCTAAGGCATGACAACGCAAGGCTAGGCAATGCACGGAAAGCAAGCAAAGAGTAACGGAACGCAAGGAAGTCAAGGGAAAGCAAGGGAAGGCAAGGGTAACGGAAGGAACGGCACGGCAAGGGGTAAGAAGGCTAAGGCACGACAACGCAGGGCTAGGCAATGCACGGCAAGGCAAGGAAAGGGTAACGCAGGGGAAGGCACGGTCAGGTGAGGCAAGGATAAGGCACGACAATGCAAGGCTAGGCAATGCACGGCAAGGCAAGGAAAGAGTAACGGAAGGAAAGGAAGGCAAGGCAAAGCCAGGCAAGGCAAGTGTAAGAAAAGGCACGCCACGGCAAGGGGAATCAAGGCTAAGGCACGACAACGCACGGCTAGGCAATGCACGGCAAGGCAAGGAAAGGGTAACGCAAGGCAAGGCACGGTGAGGCTAGGCAAGGCTAATGCACGACAACGCAAGGCTAGGCAATGCACGGCAAGGGAAGGAAAGGGTAACGCATGGGAAAGAACGGTCAGGGGAGGCAAGGCTAAGGCACGACAACGCAAGGCTTGGCAATGCACGGAAGGCAAGCAAAGAGTAACGGAAGTAAGGAAGGCAAGGGAAAGCAAAGAAAGGCAAGTGTAACGGAAGGAACGGCACGGCAAGGGGAAACAAGGCTAAGGCACGACAACGCACGCTAGGCAATGCACGGCAAGGCAAGGAAAGGGTAACGCATGGGAAAGCACGGTCAGGCGAGGCAAGGCTAAGGAAAGCCAACCCAAGGCTAGGCAATGCACGGTAAGCAAGCAAGGAGTAACGGAATGCAAGGAAGGAAAGGGAAAGCAAGGGAAGGCAAGGGTAACGGAAGGAACGGCACGGCAAGGGGTAACAAGGCTAAGGCACGACAACACACGGCTAGGAAATGCACGGCAAGGGAAGGGAAGGGTAACGGAAGGCAAGGCACGGTGAGGCTAGGCAAGGTTAATGCACGACAACGCAAGGCTAGGTAATGCACGACAATGCAAGGAAAGCTTAAAGCAAAGGAAGGCAGGGTCAGGCGAGATAAGGTTAAGGCACGACAACGCAAGGCTAGGCAATGCACGGAAGGCAAGCAAAGAGTAACGGAAGGTAAGGAAGGCAAGGGAAAGCAAGGAAAGGCAAGTGTAACGGAAGGAACGGCACGGCAAGGGGAAACAATGCTAAGGCACGACAACGCACGCTAGGCAATGCACGGCAAGGCAAGGAAAGGGTAACGCATGGGAAAGCACGGTCAGGCGAGGCAAGGCTAAGGCACGACAACCCAAGGCTAGGCAATGCACGGAAGGCGAGCAAAGAGAAACGGAAGGTAAGGAAGGAAAGGGAAAGCAAAGAAATGCAAGTGTAACCGAAGGAACGGCACGGCAAGGGGAAACAGGGCTAAGGCACGACAACGCACGTCTAGGCAATGCACGGCAAGGCAAGCAAAGGGTAACGCAAGGAAAGGCACGGTGAGGCTAGGCAAGGCTAATGCACGAAAACGCAAGGCTAGGCGATGCACGAAAATGCAAGGAAAGCTTAAAGCAAAGGAAGGCAAGGTCAGGCGAGATAAGGCTAAGGCACGACAACGCAAGGCTAGGAAATTCAGGGAAGGCAATCAAAGAGTAACGGAAGGTAAGCAAGGCAAGGAAAAGGAAGGAAAGGCCAGGGTAACGGAAGGAACGGCACGGCAAGGGGAAACAAGTCTAAGGCACGACACCGAACGCTAGGCAATGAAGGGCAAGGCAAGGAAAGGGTAACGCATTTGAAAGCACGGTCAGGCGAGGCAACGCTAAGGCACGACAACGCAAGGCTAGGCAATGCACGGAAGGCAAGCAAAGAGTAACGGAAGGTAAGGAAGGCAAGGGAAAGCAAGGAAAGGCAAGTGTAACGGAAGGAACGGCACGGCAAGGGGAAACAAGGCTAAGGCACGACAACGCACGCTAGGCAATGCACGGCAAGGCAAGGAAAGGGTAACGCATGGGAAAGCACGCTCAGGCGAAGCAAGGCTAAGGCATGACAACGCAAGGCTAGGCAATGCACGGAAAGCAAGCAAAGAGTAACGGAACGCAAGGAAGGCAAGGGAAAGCAAGGGAAGGCAAGGGTAACGGAAGGAACGGCACGGCAAGGGGTAAGAAGGCTAAGGCACGACAACGCAGGGCTAGGCAATGCACGGCAAGGCAAGGAAAGGGTAACGCAGGGGAAGGCACGGTCAGGTGAGGCAAGGATAAGGCACGACAATGCAAGGCTAGGCAATGCACGGCAAGGCAAGGAAAGAGTAACGGAAGGAAAGGAAGGCAAGGCAAAGCCAGGCAAGGCAAGTGTAACAAAAGGCACGCCACGGCAAGGGGAATCAAGGCTAAGGCACGACAACGCACGGCTAGGCAATGCACGGCAAGGCAAGGAAAGGGTAACGCAAGGCAAGGCACGGTGAGGCTAGGCAAGGCTAATGCACGACAACGCAAGGCTAGGCAATGCACGGCAAGGGAAGGAAAGCGTAACGCATGGGAAAGAACGGTCAGGGGAGGCAAGTCTAAGGCACGACAACGCAAGGCTTGGCAATGCACGGAAGGCAAGCAAAGAGTAACGGAAGTAAGGAAGGAAAGGGAAAGCAAGGGAAGGCAAGGATAACGGAAGGAACGGCACGGCAAGGGGTAACAAGGCTAAGGCACGACAACACACGGCTAGGAAATGCACGGCAAGCGAAGGAAAGGGTAACGCAAGGCAAGGCACGGTGAGGCTAGGCAAGGTTAATGCACGACAACGCAAGGCTAGGCAATGCACGACAATGCAAGTAAAGCTTAAAGCAAAGGAAGGCACGGTCAGGCGAGATAAGGCTAAGGCACGACAACGCAAGGCTAGGCAATGCACGGAAGGCAAGCAAAGAGAAACGGAAGGTAAGGAAGGAAAGGGAAAGCAAAGAAAGGGAAGTGTAACCGAAGGAACGGCACGGCAAGGGGAAACAAGGCTAAGGCACGACAACGCACGTCTAGGCAATGCACGGCAAGGCAAGCAAAGGGTAACGCAAGGAAAGGCACGGTGAGGCTAGGCAAGGCTAATGCACGAAAACGCAAGGCTAGGCGATGCACGACAATGCAAGGAAAGCTTAAAGCAAAGGAAGGCAAGGTCAGGCGAGATAAGGCTAAGGCACGACAACGCAAGGCTAGGAAATTCAGGGAAGGCAAGCAAAGAGTAACGGATGGTAAGCACGGCAAGGAAAAGGAAGGAAAGGCCAGGGTAACGGAAGGAACGGCACGGCAAGGGGAAACAAGTCTAAGGCACGACACCGAACGCTAGGCAATGAAGGGCAAGGCAAGGAAAGGGTAACGCATTTGAAAGCACGGTCAGGCGAGGCAACGCTAAGGCACGACAACGCAAGGCTAGGCAATGCACGGAAGGCAAGCAAAGAGTAACGGAATGTAAGGAAGGCAAGGGAAAGCAAGGAAAGGCAAGTGTAACGGAAGGAACGGCACGGCAAGGGGAAACAAGGCTAAGGCACGACAACGCACGCTAGGCAATGCACGGCAAGGCAAGGAAAGGGTAACGCATGGGAAAGCACGCTCAGGCGAAGCAAGGCTAAGGCATGACAACGCAAGGCTAGGCAATGCACGGAAAGCAAGCAAAGAGTAACGGAACGCAAGGAAGGCAAGGGAAAGCAAGGGAAGACAAGGGTAACGGAAGGAACGGCACGGCAAGGGGTAAGAAGGCTAAGGCACGACAACGCAGGGCTAGGCAATGCACGGCAAGGCAAGGAAAGGGTAACGCAGGGGAAGGCACGGTCAGGTGAGGCAAGGATAAGGGACGACAATGCAAGGCTAGGCAATGCACGGCAAGGCAAGGAAAGAGTAACGGAAGGAAAGGAAGGCAAGGCAAAGGCAGGCAAGGCAAGTGTAACAAAAGGCACGCCACGGCAAGGGGAATCAAGGCTAAGGCACGACAACGCACGGCTAGGCAATGCACGGCAAGGCAAGGAAAGGGTAACGCAAGGCAAGGCACGGTGAGGCTAGGCAAGGCTAATGCACGACAACGCAAGGCTAGGCAATGCACGGCAAGGGAAGGAAAGGGTAACGCATGGGAAAGAACGGTCAGGGGAGGCAAGGCTAAGGCACGACAACGCAAGGCTTGGCAATGCACGGAAGGGAAGCAAAGAGTAACGGAAGGTAAGCAAGGCAAGGAAAAGCAAGGAAAGGCAAGGGTAACGGAAGGAACTGCACGGCAAGGGGAAACAAGGCTAAGGCACGGCAACGCAGGCTGGGCAATGCACGGCAAGGCAAGGAAAGGGTAACGCATGGGAAAGCACGTTCAGGCGAGGCAAGGCTAAGGCACGACAACGCAAGGCTTGGCAATGCACGGAAGGCAAGCAAAGAGAAACGGAAGGTAAGGAAGGAAAGGGAAAGCAAAGAAAGGCAAGTGTAACCGAAGGAACGGCACGGCAAGGGGAAACAAGGCTAAGGCACGACAACGCACGTCTAGGCAATGCACGGCAAGGCAAGCAAAGGGTAACGCAAGGAAAGGCACGGTGAGGCTAGGCAAGGCTAATGCACGAAAACGCAAGGCTAGGCGATGCACGAAAACGCAAGGCTAGGCGATGCACGACAATGCAAGGAAAGCTTAAAGCAAAGGAAGGCAAGGTCTGGCGAGATAAGGCTAAGGCACGACAAAGCAAGGCTAGGAAATTCAGGGAAGGCAAGCAAAGAGTAACGGAAGGTAAGCAAGGCAAGGAAAAGGAAGGAAAGGCCAGGGTAACGGAAGGAACGGCACGGCAAGGGGAAACAAGTCTAAGGCACGACACCGAACGCTAGGCAATGAAGGGCAAGGCAAGGAAAGGGTAACGCATTTGAAAGCACGGTCAGGCGAGGCAACGCTAAGGCACGACAACGCAAGGCTAGGCAATGCACGGAAGGCAAGCAAAGAGTAACGGAAGGTAAGGAAGGCAAGGGAAAGCAAGGAAAGGCAAGTGTAACGGAAGGAACGGCACGGCAAGGGGAAACAAGGCTAAGGCACGACAACGCACGCTAGGCAATGCACGGCACGGCAAGGAAAGGGTAACGCATGGGAAAGCACGCTCAGGCGAAGCAAGGCTAAGGCATGACAACGCAAGGCTAGGCAATGCACGGAAAGCAAGCAAAGAGTAACGGAACGCAAGGAAGGCAAGGGAAAGCAAGGGAAGGCAAGGGTAACGGAAGGAACGGCACGGCAAGGGGTAAGAAGGCTAAGGCACGACAACGCAAGCTAGGCAATGCACGGCAAGGCAAGGAAAGGGTAACGCAGGGGAAGGCACGGTCAGGTGAGGCAAGGATAAGGCACGACAATGCAAGGCTAGGCAATGCACGGCAAGGCAAGGAAAGAGTAACGGAAGGAAAGGAAGGCAAGGCAAAGCCAGGCAAGGCAAGTGTAACAAAAGTCACGCCACGGCAAGGGGAATCAAGGCTAAGGCACGACAACGCACGGCTAGGCAATGCACGGCAAGGCCAGGAAAGGGTAACGCAAGGCAAGGCACGGTGAGGCTAGGCAAGGCTAATGCACGACAACGCAAGGCTAGGCAATGCACGGCAAGGGAAGGAAAGGGTAACGCATGGGAAAGAACGGTCAGGGGAGGCAAGGCTAAGGCACGACAACGCAAGGCTTGGCAATGAATGGAAGGCAAGCAAAGAGTAACGGAAGTAAGGAAGGTAAGGGAAAGCAAAGAAAGGCAAGTGTAACGGAAGGAACGGCACGGCAAGGGGAAACAAGGCTAAGGCACGACAACGCACGCTAGGCAATGCACGGCAAGGCAAGGAAAGGGTAACGCATGGGAAAGCACGGTCAGGCGAGGCAAGGCTAAGGAAAGCCAACGCAAGGCTAGGCAATGCACGGTAAGCAAGCAAGGAGTAACCGAATGCAAGGAAGGAAAGGGAAAGCAAGGGAAGGCAAGGGAAACGGAAGGAACGGCACGGCAAGGGGTAACAAGGCTAAGGCACGACAACACACGGCTAGGAAATGCACGGCAAGGGAAGGAAAGGGTAACGCAAGGCAAGGCACGGTGAGGCTAGGCAAGGTTAATGCACGACAACGCAAGGCTAGGCAATGCACGACAATGTAAGGAAAGCTTAAAGCAAAGGAAGGCACGGTCAGGCGAGATAAGGCTAAGGCACGACAACGCAAGGCTAGGCAATGCACGGAAGGCAAGCAAAGAGTAACGGAAGGTAAGGAAGGCAAGGGAAAGCAAGGAAAGGCAAGTGTAACGGAAGGAACGGCACGGCAAGGGGAAACAATGGTAAGGCACGACAACGCACGCTAGGCAATGCACGGCAAGGCAAGGAAAGGGTAACGCATGGGAAAGCACGGTCAGGCGAGGCAAGGCTAAGGCACGACAACCCAAGGCTAGGCAATGCACGGAAGGCAAGCAAAGAGAAACGGAAGGTAAGGAAGGAAAGGGAAAGTAAAGAAAGGCAAGTGTAACCGAAGGAACGGCACGGCAAGGGGAAACAAGGCTAAGGCACGAAAACGCACGTCTAGGCAATGCACGGCAAGGCAAGCAAAGGGTAACGCAAGGAAAGGCACGGTGAGGCTAGGCAAGGCTAATGCACGAAAACGCAAGGCTAGGCGATGCACGACAATGCAAGGAAAGCTTAAAGCAAAGGAAGGCATGGTCAGGCGAGATAAGGCTAAGGCACGACAACGCAAGGCTAGGAAATTCAGGGAAGGCAAGCAAAGAGTAACGGAAGGTAAGCACGGCAAGGAAAAGGAAGGAAAGGCCAGGGTAACGGAAGGAACGGCACGGCAAGGGGAAACAAGTCTAAGGCACGACACCGAACGCTAGGCAATGAAGGGCAAGGCAAGGAAAGGGTAACGCATTTGAAAGCACGGTCAGGCGAGGCAACGCTAAGGCACGACAACGCAAGTCTAGGCAATGCACGGAAGGCAAGCAAAGAGTAACGGAATGTAAGGAAGGCAAGGGAAAGCAAGGAAAGGCAAGTGTAACGGAAGGAACGGCACGGCAAGGGGAAACAAGGCTAAGGCACGACAACGCACGCTAGGCAATGCACGGCAAGGCAAGCAAAGGGTAACGCAAGGAAAGGCACGGTGAGGCTAGGCAAGGCTAATGCACGAAAACGCAAGGCTAGGCGATGCACGACAATGCAAGGAAAGCTTAAAGCAAAGGAAGGAAAGGTCAGGCGAGATAAGGCTAAGGCACGACAACGCAAGGCTAGGAAATTCAGGGAAGGCAAGCAAAGAGTAACGGAAGGTAAGCAAGGCAAGGAAAAGGAAGGAAAGGCCAGGGTAACGGAAGGAACGGCACGGCAAGGGGAAACAAGTCTAAGGCACGACACCGAACGCTAGGCAATGAAGGGCAAGGCAAGGAAAGTGTAACGCATTTGAAAGCACGGTCAGGCGAGGCAACGCTAAGGCACGACAACGCAAGGCTAGGCAATGCACGGAAGGCAAGCAAAGAGTAACGGAAGGTAAGGAAGGCAAGGGAAAGGAAGGAAAGGCAAGTGTAACGGAAGGAACGGCACGGCAAGGGGAAACAAGGCTAAGGCACGACAACGCACGCTAGGCAATGCACGGCAAGGCAAGGAAAGGGTAACGCATGGGAAAGCACGCTCAGGCGAAGCAAGGCTAAGGCATGACAACGCAAGGCTAGGCAATGCACGGAAAGCAAGCAAAGAGTAACGGAACGCAAGGAAGGCAAGGGAAAGCAAGGGAAGGCAAGGGTAACGGAAGGAACGGCACGGCAAGGGGTAAGAAGGCTAAGGCACGACAACGCAGGGCTAGGCAATGCACGGCAAGGCAAGGAAAGGGTAACGGAGGGGAAGGCACGGTCAGGTGAGGCAAGGACAAGGCACGACAATGCAAGGCTAGGCAATGCACGGCAAGGCAAGGAAAGAGTAACGGAAGGAAAGGAAGGCAAGGCAAAGCCAGGCAAGGCAAGTGTAAGAAAAGGCACGCCACGGCAAGGGGAATCAAGGCTAAGGCACGACAACGCACGGCTAGGCAATGCACGGCAAGGCAAGGAAAGGGTAACGCAAGGCAAGGCACGGTGAGGCTAGGCAAGGCTAATGCACGACAACGCAAGGCTAGGCAATGCACGGCAAGGGAAGGAAAGGGTAACGCATGGGAAAGAACGGTCAGGGGAGGCAAGGCTAAGGCACGACAACGCAAGGCTTGGCAATGCACGGAAGGCAAGCAAAGAGTAACGGAAGTAAGGAAGGCAAGGGAAAGCAAAGAAAGGCAAGTGTAACGGAAGGAACGGCACGGCAAGGGGAAACAAGGCTAAGGCACGACAACGCACGCTAGGCAATGCACGGCAAGGCAAGGAAAGGGTAACGCATGGGAAAGCACGGTCAGGCGAGGCAAGGCTAAGGAAAGCCAACCCAAGGCTAGGCAATGCACGGTAAGCAAGCAAGGAGTAACGGAATGCAAGGAAGGAAAGGGAAAGCAAGGGAAGGCAAGGGTAACGGAAGGAACGGCACGGCAAGGGGTAACAAGGCTAAGGCACGACAACACACGGCTAGGAAATGCACGGCAAGGCCAGGAAAGGGTAACGCAAGGCAAGGCACGGTGAGGCTAGGCAAGGCTAATGCACGACAACGCAAGGCTAGGCAATGCACGGCAAGGGAAGGAAAGGGTAACGCATGGGAAAGAACGGTCAGGGGAGGCAAGGCTAAGGCACGACAACGCAAGGCTTGGCAATGAACGGAAGGCAAGCAAAGAGTAACGGAAGTAAGGAAGGCAAGGGAAAGCAAAGAAAGGCAAGTGTAACGGAAGGAACGGCACGGCAAGGGGAAACAAGGCTAAGGCACGACAACGCACGCCAGGCAATGCACGGCAAGGCAAGGAAAGGGTAACGCATGGGAAAGCACGGTCAGGCGAGGCAAGGCTAAGGAAAGCCAACGCAAGGCTAGGCAATGCACGGTAAGCAAGCAAGGAGTAACGGAATGCAAGGAAGGAAAGGGAAAGCAAGGGAAGGCAAGGGTAACGGAAGGAAAGCCACGGCAAGGGGTAACAAGGCTAAGGCACGACAACACACGGCTAGGAAATGCACGGCAAGGGAAGGAAAGGGTAACGCAAGGCAAGGCACGGTGAGGCTAGGCAAGGTTAATGCACGACAACGCAAGGCTAGGCAATGCACGACAATGCAAGGAAAGCTTAAAGCAAAGGAAGGCACGGTCAGGCGAGATAAGGCTAAGGCACGACAACGCAAGGCTAGGCAATGCACGGAAGGCAAGCAAAGAGTAACGGAAGGTAAGGAAGGCAAGGGAAAGCAAGGAAATGCAAGTGTAACGGAAGGAACGGCACGGCAAGGGGAAACAAGTCTAAGGCACGACAACGCACGCTAGGCAATGCACGGCAAGGCAAGGAAAGGGTAACGCATGGGAAAGCACGGTCAGGCGAGGCAAGGCTAAGGCACGACAACCCAAGGCTAGGCAATGCACGGAAGGCAAGCAAAGAGAAACGGAAGGTAAGGAAGGAAAGGGAAAGCAAAGAAAGGCAAGTGTAACCGAAGGAACGGCACGGCAAGGGGAAACAAGGCTAAGGCACGACAACGCACGTCTAGGCAATGCACGGCAAGGCAAGCAAAGGGTAACGCAAGGAAAGGCACGGTGAGGCTAGGCAAGGCTAATGCACGAAAACGCAAGGCTAGGCGATGCACGACAATGCAAGGAAAGCTTAAAGCAAAGGAAGGCAAGGTCAGGCGAGATAAGGCTAAGGCACGACAACGCAAGGCTAGGAAATTCAGGGAAGGCAAGCAAAGAGTAACGGAAGGTAAGGAAGGCAAGGCAAAGGAAGGAAAGGCAAGTGTAACGGAAGGAACGGCACGGCAAGGGGAAACAAGGCTAAGGCACGACAACGCACGCTAGGCAATGCACGGCAAGGCAAGGAAAGGGTAACGCATGGGAAAGCACGCTCAGGCGAAGCAAGGCTAAGGCATGACAACGCAAGGCTAGGCAATGCACGGAAAGCAAGCAAAGAGTAACGGAACGCAAGGAAGTCAAGGGAAAGCAAGGGAAGGCAAGGGTAACGGAAGGAACGGCACGGCAAGGGGTAAGAAGGCTAAGGCACGACAACGCAGGGCTAGGCAATGCACGGCAAGGCAAGGAAAGGGTAACGCAGGGGAAGGCACGGTCAGGTGAGGCAAGGATAAGGCACGACAATGCAAGGCTAGGCAATGCACGGCAAGGCAAGGAAAGAGTAACGGAAGGAAAGGAAGGCAAGGCAAAGCCAGGCAAGGCAAGTGTAAGAAAAGGCACGCCACGGCAAGGGGAATCAAGGCTAAGGCACGACAACGCACGGCTAGGCAATGCACGGCAAGGCAAGGAAAGGGTAACGCAAGGCAAGGCACGGTGAGGCTAGGCAAGGCTAATGCACGACAACGCAAGGCTAGGCAATGCACGGCAAGGGAAGGAAAGGGTAACGCATGGGAAAGAACGGTCAGGGGAGGCAAGGCTAAGGCACGACAACGCAAGGCTTGGCAATGCACGGAAGGCAAGCAAAGAGTAACGGAAGTAAGGAAGGCAAGGGAAAGCAAAGAAAGGCAAGTGTAACGGAAGGAACGGCACGGCAAGGGGAAACAAGGCTAAGGCACGACAACGCACGCTAGGCAATGCACGGCAAGGCAAGGAAAGGGTAACGCATGGGAAAGCACGGTCAGGCGAGGCAAGGCTAAGGAAAGCCAACCCAAGGCTAGGCAATGCACGGTAAGCAAGCAAGGAGTAACGGAATGCAAGGAAGGAAAGGGAAAGCAAGGGAAGGCAAGGGTAACGGAAGGAACGGCACGGCAAGGGGTAACAAGGCTAAGGCACGACAACACACGGCTAGGAAATGCACGGCAAGGGAAGGGAAGGGTAACGGAAGGCAAGGCACGGTGAGGCTAGGCAAGGTTAATGCACGACAACGCAAGGCTAGGTAATGCACGACAATGCAAGGAAAGCTTAAAGCAAAGGAAGGCAGGGTCAGGCGAGATAAGGTTAAGGCACGACAACGCAAGGCTAGGCAATGCACGGAAGGCAAGCAAAGAGTAACGGAAGGTAAGGAAGGCAAGGGAAAGCAAGGAAAGGCAAGTGTAACGGAAGGAACGGCACGGCAAGGGGAAACAATGCTAAGGCACGACAACGCACGCTAGGCAATGCACGGCAAGGCAAGGAAAGGGTAACGCATGGGAAAGCACGGTCAGGCGAGGCAAGGCTAAGGCACGACAACCCAAGGCTAGGCAATGCACGGAAGGCGAGCAAAGAGAAACGGAAGGTAAGGAAGGAAAGGGAAAGCAAAGAAATGCAAGTGTAACCGAAGGAACGGCACGGCAAGGGGAAACAGGGCTAAGGCACGACAACGCACGTCTAGGCAATGCACGGCAAGGCAAGCAAAGGGTAACGCAAGGAAAGGCACGGTGAGGCTAGGCAAGGCTAATGCACGAAAACGCAAGGCTAGGCGATGCACGAAAATGCAAGGAAAGCTTAAAGCAAAGGAAGGCAAGGTCAGGCGAGATAAGGCTAAGGCACGACAACGCAAGGCTAGGAAATTCAGGGAAGGCAATCAAAGAGTAACGGAAGGTAAGCAAGGCAAGGAAAAGGAAGGAAAGGCCAGGGTAACGGAAGGAACGGCACGGCAAGGGGAAACAAGTCTAAGGCACGACACCGAACGCTAGGCAATGAAGGGCAAGGCAAGGAAAGGGTAACGCATTTGAAAGCACGGTCAGGCGAGGCAACGCTAAGGCACGACAACGCAAGGCTAGGCAATGCACGGAAGGCAAGCAAAGAGTAACGGAAGGTAAGGAAGGCAAGGGAAAGCAAGGAAAGGCAAGTGTAACGGAAGGAACGGCACGGCAAGGGGAAACAAGGCTAAGGCACGACAACGCACGCTAGGCAATGCACGGCAAGGCAAGGAAAGGGTAACGCATGGGAAAGCACGCTCAGGCGAAGCAAGGCTAAGGCATGACAACGCAAGGCTAGGCAATGCACGGAAAGCAAGCAAAGAGTAACGGAACGCAAGGAAGGCAAGGGAAAGCAAGGGAAGGCAAGGGTAACGGAAGGAACGGCACGGCAAGGGGTAAGAAGGCTAAGGCACGACAACGCAGGGCTAGGCAATGCACGGCAAGGCAAGGAAAGGGTAACGCAGGGGAAGGCACGGTCAGGTGAGGCAAGGATAAGGCACGACAATGCAAGGCTAGGCAATGCACGGCAAGGCAAGGAAAGAGTAACGGAAGGAAAGGAAGGCAAGGCAAAGCCAGGCAAGGCAAGTGTAACAAAAGGCACGCCACGGCAAGGGGAATCAAGGCTAAGGCACGACAACGCACGGCTAGGCAATGCACGGCAAGGCAAGGAAAGGGTAACGCAAGGCAAGGCACGGTGAGGCTAGGCAAGGCTAATGCACGACAACGCAAGGCTAGGCAATGCACGGCAAGGGAAGGAAAGCGTAACGCATGGGAAAGAACGGTCAGGGGAGGCAAGTCTAAGGCACGACAACGCAAGGCTTGGCAATGCACGGAAGGCAAGCAAAGAGTAACGGAAGTAAGGAAGGAAAGGGAAAGCAAGGGAAGGCAAGGATAACGGAAGGAACGGCACGGCAAGGGGTAACAAGGCTAAGGCACGACAACACACGGCTAGGAAATGCACGGCAAGCGAAGGAAAGGGTAACGCAAGGCAAGGCACGGTGAGGCTAGGCAAGGTTAATGCACGACAACGCAAGGCTAGGCAATGCACGACAATGCAAGTAAAGCTTAAAGCAAAGGAAGGCACGGTCAGGCGAGATAAGGCTAAGGCACGACAACGCAAGGCTAGGCAATGCACGGAAGGCAAGCAAAGAGAAACGGAAGGTAAGGAAGGAAAGGGAAAGCAAAGAAAGGGAAGTGTAACCGAAGGAACGGCACGGCAAGGGGAAACAAGGCTAAGGCACGACAACGCACGTCTAGGCAATGCACGGCAAGGCAAGCAAAGGGTAACGCAAGGAAAGGCACGGTGAGGCTAGGCAAGGCTAATGCACGAAAACGCAAGGCTAGGCGATGCACGACAATGCAAGGAAAGCTTAAAGCAAAGGAAGGCAAGGTCAGGCGAGATAAGGCTAAGGCACGACAACGCAAGGCTAGGAAATTCAGGGAAGGCAAGCAAAGAGTAACGGATGGTAAGCACGGCAAGGAAAAGGAAGGAAAGGCCAGGGTAACGGAAGGAACGGCACGGCAAGGGGAAACAAGTCTAAGGCACGACACCGAACGCTAGGCAATGAAGGGCAAGGCAAGGAAAGGGTAACGCATTTGAAAGCACGGTCAGGCGAGGCAACGCTAAGGCACGACAACGCAAGGCTAGGCAATGCACGGAAGGCAAGCAAAGAGTAACGGAATGTAAGGAAGGCAAGGGAAAGCAAGGAAAGGCAAGTGTAACGGAAGGAACGGCACGGCAAGGGGAAACAAGGCTAAGGCACGACAACGCACGCTAGGCAATGCACGGCAAGGCAAGGAAAGGGTAACGCATGGGAAAGCACGCTCAGGCGAAGCAAGGCTAAGGCATGACAACGCAAGGCTAGGCAATGCACGGAAAGCAAGCAAAGAGTAACGGAACGCAAGGAAGGCAAGGGAAAGCAAGGGAAGACAAGGGTAACGGAAGGAACGGCACGGCAAGGGGTAAGAAGGCTAAGGCACGACAACGCAGGGCTAGGCAATGCACGGCAAGGCAAGGAAAGGGTAACGCAGGGGAAGGCACGGTCAGGTGAGGCAAGGATAAGGGACGACAATGCAAGGCTAGGCAATGCACGGCAAGGCAAGGAAAGAGTAACGGAAGGAAAGGAAGGCAAGGCAAAGGCAGGCAAGGCAAGTGTAACAAAAGGCACGCCACGGCAAGGGGAATCAAGGCTAAGGCACGACAACGCACGGCTAGGCAATGCACGGCAAGGCAAGGAAAGGGTAACGCAAGGCAAGGCACGGTGAGGCTAGGCAAGGCTAATGCACGACAACGCAAGGCTAGGCAATGCACGGCAAGGGAAGGAAAGGGTAACGCATGGGAAAGAACGGTCAGGGGAGGCAAGGCTAAGGCACGACAACGCAAGGCTTGGCAATGCACGGAAGGCAAGCAAAGAGTAACGGAAGTAAGGAAGGCAAGGGAAAGCAAAGAAAGGCAAGTGTAACGGAAGGAACGGCACGGCAAGGGGAAACAAGGCTAAGGCACGACAACGCACGCTAGGCAATGCACGGCAAGGCAAGGAAAGGGTAACGCATGGGAAAGCACGGTCAGGCGAGGCAAGGCTAAGGAAAGCCAACCCAAGGCTAGGCAATGCACGGTAAGCAAGCAAGGAGTAACGGAATGCAAGGAAGGAAAGGGAAAGCAAGGGAAGGCAAGGGTAACGGAAGGAACGGCACGGCAAGGGGTAACAAGGCTAAGGCACGACAACACACGGCTAGGCAATGCACGGCAAGGCAAGCAAAGGGTAACGCAAGGAAAGGCACGGTGAGGCTAGGCAAGGCTAATGCACGAAAACGCAAGGCTAGGCGATGCACGAAAACGCAAGGCTAGGCGATGCACGACAATGCAAGGAAAGCTTAAAGCAAAGGAAGGCAAGGTCAGGCGAGATAAGGCTAAGGCACGACAACGCAAGGCTAGGAAATTCAGGGAAGGCAAGCAAAGAGTAACGGAAGGTAAGCAAGGCAAGGAAAAGGAAGGAAAGGCCAGGGTAACGGAAGGAACGGCACGGCAAGGGGAAACAAGTCTAAGGCACGACACCGAACGCTAGGCAATGAAGGGCAAGGCAAGGAAAGGGTAACGCATTTGAAAGCACGGTCAGGCGAGGCAACGCTAAGGCACGACAACGCAAGGCTAGGCAATGCACGGAAGGCAAGCAAAGAGTAACGGAAGGTAAGGAAGGCAAGGGAAAGGAAGGAAAGGCAAGTGTAACGGAAGGAACGGCACGGCAAGGGGAAACAAGGCTAAGGCACGACAACGCACGCTAGGCAATGCACGGCAAGGCAAGGAAAGGGTAACGCATGGGAAAGCACGCTCAGGCGATGCAAGGCTAAGGCATGACAACGCAAGGCTAGGCAATGCACGGAAAGCAAGCAAAGAGTAACGGAACGCAAGGAAGGCAAGGGAAATCAAGGGAAGGCAAGGGTAACGGAAGGAACGGCACGGCAAGGGGTAAGAAGGCTAAGACACGACAACGCAGGGCTAGGCAATGCACGGCAAGGCAAGGAAAGGGTAACGCAGGGGAAGGCACGGTCAGGTGAGGCAAGGATAAGGCACGACAATGCAAGGCTAGGCAATGCACGGCAAGGCAAGGAAAGAGTAACGGAAGGAAAGGAAGGCAAGGCAAAGCCAGGCAAGGCAAGTGTAACAAAAGGCACGCCACGGCAAGGGGAATCAAGGCTAAGGCACGACAACGCACGGCTAGGCAATGCACGGCAAGGCAAGGAAAGGGTAACGCAAGGCAAGGCACGGTGAGGCTAGGCAAGGCTAATGCACGACAACGCAAGGCTAGGCAATGCACGGCAAGGGAAGGAAAGGGTAACGCATGGGAAAGAACGGTCAGGGGAGGCAAGGCTAAGGCACGACAACGCAAGGCTTGGCAATGCACGGAAGGCAAGCAAAGAGTAACGGAAGTAAGGAAGGCAAGGGAAAGCAAAGAAAGGCAAGTGTAACGGAAGGAACGGCACGGCAAGGGGAAACAAGGCTAAGGCACGACAACGCAATCTAGGCAATGCACGGCAAGGCAAGGAAAGGGTAACGCATGGGAAAGCACGGTCAGGCGAGGCAAGGCTAAGGAAAGCCAACCCAAGGCTAGGCAATGCACGGTAAGCAAGCAAGGAGTAACGGAACGCAAGGAAGGCAAGGGAAAGCAAGGGAAGGCAAGGGTAACGGAAGGAACGGCACGGAAAGGGGTAAGAAGGCTAAGGCACGACAACGCAGGGCTAGGCAATGCACGGCAAGGCAAGGAAAGGGTAACGCAGGGGAAGGCACGGTCAGGTGAGGCAAGGATAAGGCACGACAATGCAAGGCTAGGCAATGCACGGCAAGGCAAGGAAAGAGTAACGGAAGGAAAGGAAGGCAAGGCAAAGCCAGGCAAGGCAAGTGTAACAAAAGGCACCCCACGGCAAGGGGAATCAAGGCTAAGGCACGACAACGCACGGCTAGGCAATGCACGGCAAGGCCAGGAAAGGGTAACGCAAGGCAAGGCACGGTGAGGCTAGGCAAGGCTAATGCACGACAACGCAAGGCTAGGCAATGCACGGCAAGGGAAGGAAAGGGTAACGCATGGGAAAGAACGGTCAGGGGATGCAAGGCTAAGGCACGACAACGCAAGGCTTGGAAATGAACGGAAGGCAAGCAAAGAGTAACGGAAGTAAGGAAGGCAAGGGAAAGCAAAGAAAGGCAAGTGTAACGGAAGGAACGGCACGGCAAGGGGAAACAAGGCTAAGGCACGACAACGCACGCTAGGCAATGCACGGCAAGGCAAGGAAAGGGTAACGCATGGGAAAGCACGGTCAGGCGAGGCAAGGCTAAGGAAAGCCAACGCAAGGCTTGGCAATGCACGGTAAGCAAGCAAGGAGTAAAGGAATGCAAGGAAGGAAAGGGAAAGCAAGGGAAGGCAAGGGTAACGGAAGGAACGGCACGGCAAGGGGTAACAAGGCTAAGGCACGACAACACACGGCTAGGAAATGCACGGCAAGGGAAGGAAAGGGTAACGCAAGGCAAGGCACGGTGAGGCTAGGCAAGGTTAATGCACGACAACGCAAGGCTAGGCAATGCACGACAATGCAAGGAAAGCTTAAAGCAAAGGAAGGCACGGTCAGGCGAGATAAGGCTAAGGCACGACAACGCAAGGCTAGGCAATGCACGGAAGGCAAGCAAAGAGTAACGGAAGGTAAGGAAGGCAAGGGAAAGCAAGGAAAGGCAAGTGTAACGGAAGGAACGGCACGGCAAGGGGAAACAAGTCTAAGGCACGACACCGAACGCTAGGCAATGAAGGGCAAGGCAAGGAAAGGGTAACGCATTTGAAAGCACGGTCAGGCGAGGCAACGCTAAGGCACGACAACGCAAGGCTAGGCAATGCACGGAAGGCAAGCAAAGAGTAACGGAAGGTAAGGAAGGCAAGGGAAAGGAAGGAAAGGCAAGTGTAACGGAAGGAACGGCACGGCAAGGGGAAACAAGGCTAAGGCACGACAACGCACGCTAGGCAATGCACGGCAAGGCAAGGAAAGGGTAACGCATGGGAAAGCACGCTCAGGCGAAGCAAGGCTAAGGCATGACAACGCAAGGCTAGGCAATGCACGGAAAGCAAGCAAAGAGTAACGGAACGCAAGGAAGGCAAGGGAAAGCAAGGGAAGGCAAGGGTAACGGAAGGAACGGCACGGCAAGGGGTAAGAAGGCTAAGGCACGACAACGCAGGGCTAGGCAATGCACGGCAAGGCAAGGAAAGGGTAACGCAGGGGAAGGCACGGTCAGGTGAGGCAAGGATAAGGCACGACAATGCAAGGCTAGGCAATGCACGGCAAGGCAAGGAAAGAGTAACGGAAGGAAAGGAAGGCAAGGCAAAGCCAGGCAAGGCAAGTGTAAGAAAAGGCACGCCACGGCAAGGGGAATCAAGGCTAAGGCACGACAACGCACGGCTAGGCAATGCACGGCAAGGCAAGGAAAGGGTAACGCAAGGCAAGGCACGGTGAGGCTAGGCAAGGCTAATGCACGACAACGCAAGGCTAGGCAATGCACGGCAAGGGAAGGAAAGGGTAACGCATGGGAAAGAACGGTCAGG
Source organism: Macrotis lagotis (assembly GCF_037893015.1). Classification (NCBI taxonomy): domain Eukaryota; kingdom Metazoa; phylum Chordata; class Mammalia; order Peramelemorphia; family Peramelidae; genus Macrotis; species Macrotis lagotis. Next base: position 1,021,086 of record NW_027421910.1, read on the forward strand.
GGAGGCAAGGCTAAGGCACGACAACGCAAGGCTTGGCAATTCACGGAAGGCAAGCAAAGAGTAACGGAAGTAAGGAAGGCAAGGGAAAGCAAAGAAAGGCAAGTGTAACGGAAGGAACGGCACGGCAAGGGGAAACAAGGCTAAGGCACGACAACGCACGCTAGGCAATGCACGGCAAGGCAAGGAAAGGGTAACGCATGGGAAAGCACGGTCAGGCGAGGCAAGGCTAAGGAAAGCCAACCCAAGGCTAGGCAATGCACGGTAAGCAAGCAAGGAGTAACGGAATGCAAGGAAGGAAAGGGAAAGCAAGGGAAGGCAAGGGTAACGGAAGGAACGGCACGGCAAGGGGTAACAAGGCTAAGGCACGACAACACACGGCTAGGAAATGCACGGCAAAGGAAGGGAAGGGTAACGGAAGGCAAGGCACGGTGAGGCTAGGCAAGGTTAATGCACGACAACGCAAGGCTAGGTAATGCACGACAATGCAAGGAAAGCTTAAAGCAAAGGAAGGCAGGGTCAGGCGAGATAAGGTTAAGGCACGACAACGCAAGGCTAGGCAATGCACGGAAGGCAAGCAAAGAGTAACGGAAGGTAAGGAAGGCAAGGGAAAGCAAGGAAAGGCAAGTGTAACGGAAGGAACGGCACGGCAAGGGGAAACAATGCTAAGGCACGACAACGCACGCTAGGCAATGCACGGCAAGGCAAGGAAAGGGTAACGCATGGGAAAGCACGGTCAGGCGAGGCAAGGCTAAGGCACGACAACCCAAGGCTAGGCAATGCACGGAAGGCGAGCAAAGAGAAACGGAAGGTAAGGAAGGAAAGGGAAAGCAAAGAAATGCAAGTGTAACCGAAGGAACGGCACGGCAAGGGGAAACAAGGCTAAGGCACGACAACGCACGTCTAGGCAATGCACGGCAAGGCAAGCAAAGGGTAACGCAAGGAAAGGCACGGTGAGGCTAGGCAAGGCTAATGCACGAAAACGCAAGGCTAGGCGATGCACGAAAATGCAAGGAAAGCTTAAAGCAAAGGAAGGCAAGGTCAGGCGAGATAAGGCTAAGGCACGACAACGCAAGGCTAGGAAATTCAGGGAAGGCAATCAAAGAGTAACGGAAGGTAAGCAAGGCAAGGAAAAGGAAGGAAAGGCCAGGGTAACGGAAGGAACGGCACGGCAAGGGGAAACAAGTCTAAGGCACGACACCGAACGCTAGGCAATGAAGGGCAAGGCAAGGAAAGGGTAACGCATTTGAAAGCACGGTCAGGCGAGGCAACGCTAAGGCACGACAACGCAAGGCTAGGCAATGCACGGAAGGCAAGCAAAGAGTAACGGAAGGTAAGGAAGGCAAGGGAAAGCAAGGAAAGGCAAGTGTAACGGAAGGAACGGCACGGCAAGGGGAAACAAGGCTAAGGCACGACAACGCACGCTAGGCAATGCACGGCAAGGCAAGGAAAGGGTAACGCATGGGAAAGCACGCTCAGGCGAAGCAAGGCTAAGGCATGACAACGCAAGGCTAGGCAATGCACGGAAAGCAAGCAAAGAGTAACGGAACGCAAGGAAGGCAAGGGAAAGCAAGGGAAGGCAAGGGTAACGGAAGGAACGGCACGGCAAGGGGTAAGAAGGCTAAGGCACGACAACGCAGGGCTAGGCAATGCACGGCAAGGCAAGGAAAGGGTAACGCAGGGGAAGGCACGGTCAGGTGAGGCAAGGATAAGGCACGACAATGCAAGGCTAGGCAATGCACGGCAAGGCAAGGAAAGAGTAACGGAAGGAAAGGAAGGCAAGGCAAAGCCAGGCAAGGCAAGTGTAACAAAAGGCACGCCACGGCAAGGGGAATCAAGGCTAAGGCACGACAACGCACGGCTAGGCAATGCACGGCAAGGCAAGGAAAGGGTAACGCAAGGCAAGGCACGGTGAGGCTAGGCAAGGCTAATGCACGACAACGCAAGGCTAGGCAATGCACGGCAAGGGAAGGAAAGCGTAACGCATGGGAAAGAACGGTCAGGGGAGGCAAGTCTAAGGCACGACAACGCAAGGCTTGGCAATGCACGGAAGGCAAGCAAAGAGTAACGGAAGTAAGGAAGGAAAGGGAAAGCAAGGGAAGGCAAGGGTAACGGAAGGAACGGCACGGCAAGGGGTAACAAGGCTAAGGCACGACAACACACGGCTAGGAAATGCACGGCAAGCGAAGGAAAGGGTAACGCAAGGCAAGGCACGGTGAGGCTAGGCAAGGTTAATGCACGACAACGCAAGGCTAGGCAATGCACGACAATGCAAGTAAAGCTTAAAGCAAAGGAAGGCACGGTCAGGCGAGATAAGGCTAAGGCACGACAACGCAAGGCTAGGCAATGCACGGAAGGCAAGCAAAGAGAATCGGAAGGTAAGGAAGGAAAGGGAAAGCAAAGAAAGGCAAGTCTAACCGAAGGAACGGCACGGCAAGGGGAAACAAGGCTAAGGCACGACAACGCACGTCTAGGCAATGCACGGCAAGGCAAGCAAAGGGTAACGCAAGGAAAGGCACGGTGAGGCTAGGCAAGGCTAATGCACGAAAACGCAAGGCTAGGCGATGCACGACAATGCAAGGAAAGCTTAAAGCAAAGGAAGGCAAGGTCAGGCGAGATAAGGCTAAGGCACGACAACGCAAGGCTAGGAAATTCAGGGAAGGCAAGCAAAGAGTAACGGATGGTAAGCACGGCAAGGAAAAGGAAGGAAAGGCCAGGGTAACGGAAGGAACGGCACGGCAAGGGGAAACAAGTCTAAGGCACGACACCGAACGCTAGGCAATGAAGGGCAAGGCAAGGAAAGGGTAACGCATTTGAAAGCACGGTCAGGCGAGGCAACGCTAAGGCACGACAACGCAAGGCTAGGCAATGCACGGAAGGCAAGCAAAGAGTAACGGAATGTAAGGAAGGCAAGGGAAAGCAAGGAAAGGCAAGTGTAACGGAAGGAACGGCACGGCAAGGGGAAACAAGGCTAAGGCACGACAACGCACGCTAGGCAATGCACGGCAAGGCAAGGAAAGGGTAACGCATGGGAAAGCACGCTCAGGCGAAGCAAGGCTAAGGCATGACAACGCAAGGCTAGGCAATGCACGGAAAGCAAGCAAAGAGTAACGGAACGCAAGGAAGGCAAGGGAAAGCAAGGGAAGACAAGGGTAACGGAAGGAACGGCACGGCAAGGGGTTAGAAGGCTAAGGCACGACAACGCAGGGCTAGGCAATGCACGGCAAGGCAAGGAAAGGGTAACGCAGGGGAAGGCACGGTCAGGTGAGGCAAGGATAAGGCACGACAATGCAAGGCTAGGCAATGCACGGCAAGGCAAGGAAAGAGTAACGGAAGGAAAGGAAGGCAAGGCAAAGCCAGGCAAGGCAAGTGTAACAAAAGGCACGCCACGGCAAGGGGAATCAAGGCTAAGGCACGACAACGCACGGCTAGGCAATGCACGGCAAGGCAAGGAAAGGGTAACGCAAGGCAAGGCACGGTGAGGCTAGGCAAGGCTAATGCACGACAACGCAAGGCTAGGCAATGCACGGCAAGGGAAGGAAAGGGTAACGCATGGGAAAGAACGGTCAGGGGAGGCAAGGCTAAGGCACGACAACGCAAGGCTTGGCAATGCACGGAAGGCAAGCAAAGAGTAACGGAAGTAAGGAAGGCAAGGGAAAGCAAAGAAAGGCAAGTGTAACGGAAGGAACGGCACGGCAAGGGGAAACAAGGCTAAGGCACGACAACGCACGCTAGGCAATGCACGGCAAGGCAAGGAAAGGGTAACGCATGGGAAAGCACGGTCAGGCGAGGCAAGGCTAAGGAAAGCCAACCCAAGGCTAGGCAATGCACGGTAAGCAAGCAAGGAGTAACGGAATGCAAGGAAGGAAAGGGAAAGCAAGGGAAGGCAAGGGTAACGGAAGGAACGGCACGGCAAGGGGTAACAAGGCTAAGGCACGACAACTCACGGCTAGGAAATGCACGGCAAGGGAAGGAAACGGTAACGCAGGGGAAGGCACGGTGAGGCTAGGCAAGGTTAATGCACGACAACGCAAGGCTAGGCAATGCACGACAATGCAAGGAAAGCTTAAAGCAAAGGAAGTCAAGGTCAGGCGAGATAAGGCTAAGGCACGACAAAGCAAGGCTAGGAAATTCAGGGAAGGCAAGCAAAGAGTAACGGAAGGTAAGGAAGGCAAGGGAAAGCAAGGAAAGGCAATGGTAACGGAAGGAACGGCACGGCAAGGGGAAAAAAGTCTAAGGCACGACAACGCACGCTGGGCAATGCACGGCAAGGCAAGGAAAGGGTAACGCATTTGAAAGCACGGTCAGGGGAGGCAAGGCTAAGGCACGACAACGCAAGGCTTGGCAATGCACGGAAGGCAAGCAAAGAGTAATGGAAGGTAAGGAAGGCAAGGGAAAGCAAAGAAAGGCAAGTGTAACGGACGGAACGGCACGGCAAGGGGAAACAAGGCTAAGGCACGACAACGCACGCTGGGCAATGCACGGCAAGGCAAGGAAAGGGTAACGCATGGGAAAGCACGGTCAGGCGAGGCAAGGCTAAGGAAAGCCAACGCAAGGCTAGGCAATGCACGGAAAGCAAGCAAGGAGTAACGGAATGCAAGGAAGGAAACGGAAAGCAAGGGAAGGCAAGGGTAACGGAAGGAACGGCACGGCAAGGGGTAACAAGGCTAAGGCACGACAACACACGGCTAGGAAATGCACGGCAAGGCAAGGAAAGGGTAACGCAAGGCAAGGCACGGTGAGGCTAGGCAAGGTTAATGCACGACAACGCAAGGCTAGGCAATGCACGACAATGCAAGGAAACCTTAAAGCAAAGGAAGGCACGGTCAGGCGAGATAAGGCTAAGGCACGACAACGCAAGGCTAGGCAATGCACGGAAGGCAAGCAAAGAGTAACGGAAGGTAAGGAAGGCAAGGGAAAGCAAGGAAAGGCAAGTGTAACGGAAGGAACGGCACGGCAAGGGGAAACAATGCTAAGGCACGACAACGCACGCTAGGCAATGCACGGCAAGGCAAGGAAAGGGTAACGCATGGGAAAGCACGGTCAGGCGAGGCAAGGCTAAGGCACGACAACCCAAGGCTAGGCAATGCACGGAAGTCAAGCAAAGAGAAACGGAAGGTAAGGAAGGAAAGGGAAAGCAAAGAAAGGCAAGTGTAACCGAAGGAACGGCACGGCAAGGGGAAACAAGGCTAAGGCACGACAACGCACGTCTAGGCAATGCACGGCAAGGCAAGCAAAGGGTAACGCAAGGAAAGGCACGGTGAGGCTAGGCAAGGCTAATGCACGAAAACGCAAGGCTAGGCGATGCACGAAAACGCAAGGCTAGGCGATGCACGACAATGCAAGGAAAGCTTAAAGCAAAGGAAGGCAAGGTCTGGCGAGATAAGGCTAAGGCACGACAAAGCAAGGCTAGGAAATTCAGGGAAGGCAAGCAAAGAGTAACGGAAGGTAAGCAAGGCAAGGAAAAGGAAGCAAAGGCCAGGGTAACGGAAGGAACGGCACGGCAAGGGGAAACAAGTCTAAGGCACGACACCGAACGCTAGGCAATGAAGGGCAAGGCAAGGAAAGGGTAACGCATTTGAAAGCACGGTCAGGCGAGGCAACGCTAAGGCACGACAACGCAAGGCTAGGCAATGCACGGAAGGCAAGCAAAGAGTAACGGAAGGTAAGGAAGGCAAGGGAAAGCAAGGAAAGGCAAGTGTAACGGAAGGAACGGCACGGCAAGGGGAAACAAGGCTAAGGCACGACAACGCACGCTAGGCAATGCACGGCAAGGCAAGGAAAGGGTAACGCATGGGAAAGCACGGTCAGGCGAGGCAAGGCTAAGGAAAGCCAACGCAAGGCTAGGCAATGCACGGAAAGCAAGCAAGGAGTAACGGAATGCAAGGAAGGAAAGGGAAAGCAAGGGAAGGCAAGGGTAACGAAAGGAACGGCACGGCAAGGGGTAACAAGGCTAAGGCACGACAACACACGGCTAGGAAATGCACGGCAAGGCAAGGAAAGGGTAACGCAAGGCAAGGCACGGTGAGGCTAGGCAAGGTTAATGCACGACAACGCAAGGCTAGGCAATGCACGACAATGCAAGGAAAGCTTAAAGCAAAGGAAGGCACGGTCAGGCGAGATAAGGCTAAGGCACGACAACGCAAGGCTAGGCAATGCACGGAAGGCAAGCAAAGAGTAACGGAAGGTAAGGAAGGCAAAGGGAAAGCAAAGAAAGGCAAGTGTAACGGAAGGAACGGCACGGCAAGGGGAAACAAGGCTAAGGCACGACAACGCACGGCTAGGCAATGCACGGCAAGGCAAGCAAAGGGTAACGCAAGGAAAGGCACGGTGAGGCTAGGCAAGGCTAATGCACGAAAACGCAAGGCTAGGCGATGCACGACAATGCAAGGAAAGCTTAAAGCAAAGGAAGGCAAGGTCAGGCGAGATAAGGCTAAGGCACGACAACGCAAGGCTAGGAAATTCAGGGAAGGCAAGCAAAGAGTAACGGAAGGTAAGGAAGGCAAAGGAAAGCAAGGAAAGGCAATGGTAACGGAAGGAACGGCACGGCAAGGGGAAACAAGTCTAAGGCACGACAACGCACGCTAGGCAATGCACGGCAAGGGAAGGAAAGGGTAATGCATGGGAAAGAACGGTCAGGGGAGGCAAGCCTAAGGCATGACAACGCAAGGCTAGGCAATGCACGGAAAGCAAGCAAAGAGTAACGGAACGCAAGGAAGGCAAGGGAAAGCAAGGGAAGGCAAGGGTAACGGAAGGAACGGCACGACAAGGGGTAAGAAGGCTAAGGCACGACAACGCAGGGCTAGGCAATGCACGGCAAGGCAAGGAAAGAGTAACGGAAGGAACGGAAGGCAAGGCAAAGCCAGGCACGGCAAGTGTAACAAAAGGCACGCAACGGCAAGGGGAAACAAGGCTAAGGCACGACAACGCACGGCTAGGCAATGCACGGAAAGGCAAGGAAAGGGTAACTCATGGGAAAGCACGGTCAGGCGATGCAAGGCTAAGGCATGACAACGCAAGGCTAGGCAATGCACGGAAAGCAAGCAAAGAGTAACGGAACGCAAGGAAGGCAAGGGAAAGCAAGGGAAGGCAAGGGTAACGGAAGGAACGGCACGGCAAGGGGTAACAAGGCTAAGGCATGGCAACGCAGGGCTAGGCAATGCACGGCAAGGCAAGGCAAGGGTAACGCAGGGGAAGGCACGGTTAGTTGAGGCAAGGATAAGGCACGACAATGCAAGGCTAGGCAATGCACGGCAAGGCAAGGAAAGAGTAACGGAAGGAAAGGAAGGCAAGTCAAAGCCAGGAGAGGCAAGTGTAACAAAAGGCACGCCACGGCAAGGGGAAACAAGGCTAAGGCACGACAACGCACGGCTAGGCAATGCATGGCAAGGCAAGGAAAGGGTAACGCAAGGCAAGGCACGGTGAGGCTAGGCAAGGCTAATTCACGACAACGCAAGGCTAGGCAATGCACGACAATGCAAGGAAAGCTTAAAGCAAAGGAAGGCACGGTCAGGCGAGATAAGGCTAATGCACGACAACGCAAGGCTAGGCAATGCAGGGAAGGGAAGCAAAGAGTAACGGAAGGTAAGGAAGGCAAAGGGAAAGCAAAGAAAGGCAAGTGTAACGGAAGGAACGGCACGGCAAGGGGAAACAAGGCTAAGGCACGACAACGCAGGGCTAGGCAATGCACGGCAAGGCAAGGAAAGGGTAACGCATGGGAAAGCACGGTCAGGCGATGCAAGCCTAAGGCATGACAACGCAAGGCTAGGCAATGCACGGAAAGCAAGCAAAGAGTAACGGAACGCAAGGAAGGCAAGGGAAAGCAAGGGAAGGCAAGGGTAACGGAAGGAACGGCACGGCAAGGGGTAACAAGGCTAAGGCACGACAACGCAGGGCTAGGCAATGCACGGCAAGGCAAGGAAAGGGTAACGCAGGGGAAGGCACGGTCAGGTGAGGCAAGGATAAGGCACGACAATGCAAGGCTAGGCAATGCACGGCAAGGCAAGGAAAGAGTAACGGAAGGAAAGGAAGGCAAGGCAAAGCCAGGCAAGGCAAGTGTAACAAAAGGCACGCAACGGCAAGGGGAATCAAGGCTAAGGCACGACAACGCACGGCTAGGCAATGCACGGCAAGGCAAGGAAAGGGTAACGCAAGGCAAGGCACGGTGAGGCTAGGCAAGGCTAATGCACGACAACGCAAGGCTAGGCAATGCACGACAATGCAAGGAAAGCTTAAAGCAAAGGAAGGCACGGTCAGGCGAGATAAGGCTAAGGCACGACAACGCAAGGCTAGGCAATGCACGGAAGGCAAGCAAAGAGTAACGGAAGGTAAGGAAGGCAAGGGAAAGCAAGGAAAGGCAAGTGTAACGGAAGGAACGGCACGGCAAGGGGAAACAATGCTAAGGCACGACAACGCACGCTAGGCAATGCACGGCAAGGCAAGGAAAGGGTAACGCATGGGAAAGAACGGTCAGGGGAGGCAAGGCTAAGGCACGACAACGCAAGGCTTGGCAATGCACGGAAGGCAAGCAAAGAGTAACTTAAGTAAGGAAGGCAAGGGAAAGCAAAGAAAGGCAAGGGTAACGGAAGGAACGGCACGGCAAGGGGTAACAAGGCTAAGGCACGACAACGCACGGCTAGGCAATGCACGGCAAGGCAAGCAAAGGGTAACGCAAGGCAAGGCACGGTGAGGCTAGACAAGGCTAATGCACGAAAACGCAAGGCTAGGCAATGCACGACAATACAAGGAAAGCTTAAAGCAAAGGAAGGCAAGGTCAGGCGAGATAAGGCAAAGGCACGACAACGCAAGGCTAGGCAATTCAGGGAAGGCACGCAAAGAGTAACGGAAGGTAAGCAAGGCAAGGAAAAGCAAGGAAAGGCAAGGGTAACGGAAGGAACGGCACGGCAAGGGGGAACAAGTCTCAGCCACGACACCGAACGCTAGGCAATGAACGGCAAGGCAAGGAAAGGGTAACACATGGGAAAGCACGGTCAGGCGAGGCAAGGCTAAGGCACGACAACGCAAGGCTAGGCAATGCACGGAAGGCAAGCAAAGAGTAACGGAACGCAAGGAAGGCAAGGGAAAGCAAGGGAAGGCAAGGGTAACGGAAGGAACGGCACGGCAAGGGGTAACAAGGCTAAGGCACGACAACGCAGGGCTAGGCAATGCACGTCAAGGCAAGGAAAGAGTAACGGAAGGAACGGAAGGCAAGGCAAAGCCAGGCAAGGCAAGTGTAACAAAAGGCACGCAACGGCAAGGGGAAACAAGGCTAAGGCACGAAAACACACGGCTAGGAAATGCACGGCAAGGCAAGGAAAGGGTAACGCAAGGCAAGGCACGGTGAGGCTAGGCAAGGCTAATGCACGACAACGCAAGGCTAGGCAATGCACGACAATGCAAGGAAAGCTTAAAGCAAAGGAAGGCACGGTCAGAAGAGATAAGGCTAAGGCACGACAACGCAAGGCTAGGCAATGCAGGGAAGGCAAGCAAAGAGTAACGGAAGGTAAGGAAGTCAAAGGAAAGCAAGGAAAGGCAATGGTAACGGAAGGAACGGCACGGCAAGGGGAAACAAGTCTAAGACACGACAACGCACGCTAGGCAATGCACGGCAAGGGAAGGAAAGGGTAACGCATGGGAAAGAACGGTCAGGGGAGGCAAGGCTAAGGCACGACAACGCAAGGCTTGGCAATGCACGGAAGGCAAGCAAGGAGTAACGGAATGCAAGGAAGGAAAGTGAAAGCAAGGGAAGGCAAGGGTAACGGAAGGAACGGCACGGCAAGGGGTAACAAGGTTAAGGCACGACAACACACGGCTAGGAAATGCACGGCAAGGCAAGGAAAGGGTAACGCAAGGCAAGGCACGGTGAGGCTAGGCAAGGTTAATGAACGACAACGCAAGGCTAGGCAATGCACGACAATACAAGGAAAGCTTAAAGCAAAGGAAGGCACGGTCAGTCGAGATAAGGCTAAGGCACGACAACGCAAGGCTAGGCAATGCACGGAAGGCAAGCAAAGAGTAACGGAAGGTAAGGAAGGCAAGGGAAAGCAAGGCAAGGCAAGCGTAACAAAAGGCACGCAACGGCAAGGGGAAACAAGGCTAAGGCACGACAACACACGGCTAGGAAATGCACGGCAAGGCAAGGAAAGGGTAACGCAAGGCAAGGCACGGTGAGGCAAGGCAAGGCTAATGCACGAAAACGCAAGGCTAGGCGATGCACGACAATGCAAGGAAAGTTTAAAGCAAAGGAAGGCAAGGTCAGGCGAGATAAAGCTAAGGCACGACAACGAAAGGCTAGGAAATTCAGGGAAGGCAAGCAAAGAGTAACGGAAGGTAAGCAAGGCAAGGAAAAGGAAGGAAAGGCCAGGGTAACGGAAGGAACGGCACGGCAAGGGGAAACAAGTCTAAGGCACGACACCGAACGCTAGGCAATGAAGGGCAAGGCAAGGAAAGGGTAACGCATTTGAAAGCACGGTCAGGCGAGGCAACGCTAAGGCACGACAACGCAAGGCTAGGCAATGCACGGAAGGCAAGCAAAGAGTAACGGAATGTAAGGAAGGCAAGGGAAAGCAAGGGAAGGCAAGGGTAACGGAAGGAACGGCAGGGCAAGGGGTAAGAAGGCTAAGGCACGACAACGCAGGGCTAGGCAATGCACGGCAAGGCAAGGAAAGGGTAACGCAGGGGAAGGCACGGTCAGGTGAGGCAAGGATAAGGCACGACAATGCAAGGCAAGGCAATGCACGGCAAGGCAAGGAAAGAGTAACGGAAGGAAAGGAAGGCAAGGCAAAGCCAGGCAAGGCAAGTGTAACAAAAGGCACGCCACGGCAAGGGGAATCAAGGCTAAGGAACGACAACGCACGGCTAGGCAATGCACGGCAAGGCCAGGAAAGGGTAACGCAAGGCAAGGCACGGTGAGGCTAGGCAAGGCTAATGCACGACAACGCAAGGCTAGGCAATGCACGGCAAGGGAAGGAAAGGGTAACGCATGGGAAAGAACGGTCAGGGGAGGCAAGGCTAAGGCACGACAACGCAAGGCTTGGCAATGCACGGAAGGCAAGCAAAGAGTAACGGAAGTAAGGAAGGCAAGGGAAAGCAAAGAAAGGCAAGTGTAACGGAAGGAACGGCACGGCAAGGGGAAACAAGGCTAAGGCACGACAACGCACGCTAGGCAATGCACGGCAAGGCAAGGAAAGGGTAACGCATGGGAAAGCACGGTCAGGCGAGGCAAGGCTAAGGAAAGCCAACGCAAGGCTAGGCAATGCACGGTAAGCAAGCAAGGAGTAACGGAATGCAAGGAAGGAAAGGGAAAGCAAGGGAAGGCAAGGGTAACGGAAGGAACGGCACGGCAAGGGGTAACAAGGCTAAGGCACGACATCACACGGCTAGGAAATGCACGGCAAGGGAAGGAAAGGGTAACGCAAGGCAAGGCACGGTGAGTCTAGGCAAGGTTAATGCACGACAACGCAAGGCTAGGCAATGCACGACAATGCAAGTAAAGCTTAAAGCAAAGGAAGGCACGGTCAGGCGAGATAAGGCTAAGGCACGACAACGCAAGGCTAGGCAATGCACGGAAGGCAAGCAAAGAGTAACGGAAGGTAAGGAAGGCAAGGGAAAGCAAGGAAAGGCAAGTGTAACGGAAGGAACGGCACGGCAAGGGGAAACAATGCTAAGGCACGACAACGCACGCTAGGCAATGCACGGCAAGGCAAGGAAAGGGTAACGCATGGGAAAGCACGGTCAGGCGAGGCAAGGCTAAGGCACGACAACCCGAGGCTAGGCAATGCACGGAAGGCAAGCAAAGAGAAACGGAAGGTAAGGAAGGAAAGGGAAAGCAAAGAAAGGCAAGTGTAACCGAAGGAACGGCACGGCAAGGGGAAACAAGGCTAAGGCACGACAACGCACGTCTAGGCAATGCACGGCAAGGCAAGCAAAGGGTAACGCAAGGAAAGGCACGGTGAGGCTAGGCAAGGCTATTGCACGAAAACGCAAGGCTAGGCGATGCACGACAATGCAAGGAAAGCTTAAAGCAAAGGAAGGCAAGGTCAGGCGAGATAAGGCTAAGGCACGACAACGCAAGGCTAGGAAATTCAGGGAAGGCAAGGAAAGAGTAACGGAAGGTAAGCAAGGCAAGGAAAAGGAAGGAAAGGCCAGGGTAACGGAAGGAACGGCACGGCAAGGGGAAACAAGTCTAAGGCACGACACCGAACGCTAGGCAATGAAGGGCAAGGCAAGGAAAGGGTAACGCATTTGAAAGCACGGTCAGGCGAGGCAACGCTAAGGCACGACAACGCAAGGCTAGGCAATGCACGGAAGGCAAGCAAAGAGTAACGGAAGGTAAGGAAGGCAAGGGAAAGCAAGGAAAGGCAAGTGTAACGGAAGGAACGGCACGGCAAGGGGAAACAAGACTAAGGCACGACAACGCACGCTAGGCAATGCACGGCAAGGCAAGGAAAGGGTAACGCATGGGAAAGCACGCTCAGGCGAAGCAAGGCTAAGGCATGACAACGCAAGGCTAGGCAATGCAAGGAAAGCAAGCAAAGAGTAACGGAACGCAAGGAAGGCACGGGAAAGCAAGGGAAGGCAAGGGTAACGGAAGGAACGGCACGGCAAGGGGTAAGAAGGCTAAGGCACGACAACGCAGGGCTAGGCAATGCACGGCAAGGCAAGGAAAGGGTAACGCAGGGGAAGGCACGGTCAGGTGAGGCAAGGATAAGGCACGACAATGCAAGGCTAGGCAATGCACGGCAAGGCAAGGAAAGAGTAACGGAAGGAAAGGAAGGCAAGGCAAAGCCAGGCAAGGCAAGTGTAACAAAAGGCACGCCACGGCAAGGGGAATCAAGGCTAAGGCACGACAACGCACGGCTAGGCAATGCACGGCAAGGCAAGGAAAGGGTAACGCATGGGAAAGCACGGTCAGGCGATGCAAGGCTAAGGCATGACAACGCAAGGCTAGGCAATGCACGGAAAGCAAGCAAAGAGTAAAGGAACGCAAGGAAGGCATGGGAAAGCAAGGGAAGGCAAGGGTAACGGAAGGAACATCACGGCAAGGGGTAACAAGGCTAAGGCACGGCAACGCAGGGTTAGGCAATGCACGGCAAGGCAAGGAAATGGTAACGCAGGGGAAGGCACGGTCAGGTGAGGCAAGGATAAGGCACGACAATGCAAGGCTAGGCAATGCACAGCAAGGCAAGGAAAGAGTAACTTAAGTAAGGAAGGCAAGGGAAAGCAAAGAAAGGCAAGTGTAACGGAAGGAACGGCACGGCAAGGGGAAACAAGGCTAAGGCACGACAACGCACGGCTAGGCAATGCACGGCAAGGCAAGCAAAGGGTAACGCAAGGCAAGGCACGGTGAGGCTAGACAAGGCTAATGCACGAAAACGCAAGGCTAGGCAATGCACGACAATGCAAGGAAAGCTTAAAGCAAAGGAAGGCAAGGTCAGGCGAGATAAGGCAAAGGCACGACAACGCAAGGCTAGGCAATTCAGGGAAGGCAAGCAAAGAGTAACGGAAGGTAAGCAAGGCAAGGAAAAGCAAGGAAAGGCAAGGGTAACGGAAGGAACGGCACGGCAAGGGGGAACAAGTCTCAGGCACGACACCGAACGCTAGGCAATGAACGGCAAGGCAAGGAAAGGGTAACACATGGGAAAGCACGGTCAGGCGAGGCAAGGCTAAGGCACGACAACGCAAGGCTAGGCAATGCACGGAAGGCAAGCAAAGAGTAACGGAACGCAAGGAAGGCAAGGGAAAGCAAGGGAAGGCAAGGGTAACGGAAGGAACGGCACGGCAAGGGGAAACAAGGCTAAGGCACGAAAACGCACGCTAGGCAATGCACGGCAAGGCAAGGAAAGGGTAACGCATGGGAAAGCACGGTCAGGCGAGGCAAGGCTAAGGAAAGCCAACGCAAGGCTAGGCAATGCACGGAAAGCAAGCAAGGAGTAACGGAATGCAAGGAAGGAAAGGGAAAGCAAGTGAAGGCAAGGGTAACGAAAGGAACGGCACGGCAAGGGGTAACAAGGCTAAGGCACGACAACACACGGCTAGGAAATGCACGGCAAGGCAAGGAAAGGGTAACGGCAAGGCAAGGCACGGTGAGGCTAGGCAAGGTTAATGCACGACAACGCAAGGCTAGGCAATGCACGACAATGCAAGGAAAGCTTAAAGCAAAGGAAGGCACGGTCAGGCGAGATAAGGCTAAGGCACGACAACGCAAGGCTAGGCAATGCACGGAAGGCAAGCAAAGAGTAACGGAAGGTAAGGAAGGCAAGGGAAAGCAAGGAAAGGCAAGTGTAACGGAAGGAACGGCACGGCAAGGGGAAACAATGCTAAGGCACGACAACGCACGCTAGGCAATGCACGGCAAGGCAAGGAAAGGGTAACGCATGGGAAAGCACGGTCAGGCGAGGCAAGGCTAAGGCACGACAACCCAAGGCTAGGCAATGCACGGAAGGCAAGCAAAGAGAAACGGAAGGTAAGGAAGGAAAGGGAAAGCAAAGAAAGGCAAGTGTAACCGAAGGAACGGCACGGCAAGGGGAAACAAGGTTAAGGCACGACAACGCACGGCTAGGCAATGCACGGCAAGGCAAGCAAAGGGTAACGCAAGGAAAGGCACGGTGAGGCTAGGCAAGGCTAATGCACGAAAACGCAAGGCTAGGCGATGCACGACAATGCAAGGAAAGCTTAAAGCAAAGGAAGGTAAGGTCAGGCGAGATAAGGCTAAGGCACGACAACGCAAGGCTAGGAAATTCAGGGAAGGAAAGCAAAGAGTAACGGAAGGTAAGCAAGGCAAGGAAAAGGAAGGAAAGGCCAGGGTAACGGAAGGAACGGCACGGCAAGGGGAAACAAGTCTAAGGCACGACACCGAACGCTAGGCAATGCAGGGCAAGGCAAGGAAAGGGTAACGCATTTGAAAGCACGGTCAGGCGAGGCAACGCTAAGGCACGACAACGCAAGGCTAGGCAATGCACGGAAGGCAAGCAAAGAGTAACGGAATGTAAGGAAGGCAAGGGAAAGCAAGGAAAGGCAAGTGTAACGGAAGGAACGGCACGGCAAGGGGAAACAAGGCTAAGGCACGACAACGCACGCTAGGCAATGCACGGCAAGGCAAGGAAAGGGTAACGCATGGGAAAGCACGCTCAGGCGAAGCAAGGCTAAGGCATGACAACGCAAGGCTAGGCAATGCACGGAAAGCAAGCAAAGAGTAACGGAACGCAAGGAAGGCAAGGGAAAGCAAGGGAAGGCAAGGGTAACGGAAAGAACGGCACGGCAAGGGGTAAGAAGGCTAAGGCACGACAACGCAGGGCTAGGCAATGCACGGCAAGGCAAGGAAAGGGTAACGCAGGGGAAGGCACGGTCAGGTGAGGCAAGGATAAGGCACGACAATGCAAGGCTAGGCAATGCACGGCAAGGCAAGGAAAGAGTAACGGAAGGAAAGGAAGGCAAGGCAAAGGCAGGCAAGGCAAGTGTAACAAAAGGCACGCCACGGCAAGGGGAATCAAGGCTAAGGCACGACAACGCACGGCTAGGCAATGCACGTCAAGGCAAGGAAAGGGTAACGCAAGGCAAGGCACGGTGAGGCTAGGCAAGGCTAATGCACGACAACGCAAGGCTAGGCAATGCACGGCAAGGGAAGGAAAGGGTAACGCATGGGAAAGAACGGTCAGGGGAGGCAAGTCTAAGGCACGACAACGCAAGGCTTGGCAATGCACGGAAGGCAAGCAAAGAGTAACGGAAGTAAGGAAGGCAAGGGAAAGCAAGGAAAGGCAATGGTAACGGAAGGAACGGCACGGCAAGGGGAAACAAGTCTAAGGCACGACAACGCACGCTGGGCAATGCACGGCAAGGCAAGGAAAGGGTAACGCATGGGAAAGCACGGTCAGGGGAGGCAAGGCTAAGGCACGACAACGCAAGGCTTGGCAATGCACGGAAGGCAAGCAAAAAGTAATGGAAGGTAAGGAAGGCAAGGGAAAGCAAAGAAAGGCAAGTGTAACGGACGGAACGGCACGGCAAGGGGAAACAAGGCTAAGGCACGACAACGCACGCTAGGCAATGCACGGCAAGGCAAGGAAAGGGTAACGCATGGGAAAGCACGGTCAGGCGAGGCAAGGCTAAGGAAAGCCAACGCAAGGCTAGGCAATGCACGGAAAGCAAGCAAGGAGTAACGGAATGCAAGGAAGGAAAGGGAAAGAAAGGGAAGGCAAGGGTAACGAAAGGAACGGCACGGCAAGGGGTAACAAGGCTAAGGCACGACAACACACGGCTAGGAAATGCACGGCAAGGCAAGGAAAGGGTAACGCAAGGCAAGGCACGGTGAGGCTAGGCAAGGTTAATGCACGACAACGCAAGGCTAGGCAATGCACGACAATGCAAGGAAAGCTTAAAGCAAAGGAAGGCACGGTCAGGCGAGATAAGGCTAAGGCACGACAACGCAAGGCTAGGCAATGCAGGGAAGGCAAGCAAAGAGTAACGGAAGGTAAGGAAGGCAAGGGAAAGCAAGGAAAGGAAAGTGTAACGGAAGGAACTGCACGGCAAGGGGAAACAATGCTAAGGCACGACAACGCACGCTAGGCAATGCACGGCAAGGCAAGGAAAGGGTAACGCATGGGAAAGCACGGTCAGGCGAGGCAAGGCTAAGGCACGACAACCCAAGGCTAGGCAATGCACGGAAGGCAAGCAAAGAGAAACGGAAGGTAAGGAAGGAAAGGGAAAGCAAAGAAAGGCAAGTGTAACCGAAGGAACGGCACGGCAAGGGGAAACAAGGCTAAGGCACGACAACGCACGGCTAGGCAATGCACGGCAAGGCAAGCAAAGGGTAACGCAAGGAAAGGCACGGTGAGGCTAGGCAAGGCTAATGCACGAAAACGCAAGGCTAGGCGATGCACGACAATGCAAGGAAAGCTTAAAGCAAAGGAAGGCAAGGTCAGGCGAGATAAGGCTAAGGCACGACAACGCAAGGCTAGGAAATTCAGGGAAGGCAAGCAAAGAGTAACGGAAGGTAAGCAAGGCAAGGAAAAGGAAGGAAAGGCCAGGGTAACGGAAGGAACGGCACGGCAAGGGGAAACAAGTCTAAGGCACGACACCGAACGCTAGGCAATGAAGGACAAGGCAAGGAAAGGGTAACGCATTTGAAAGCACGGTCAGGCGAGGCAACGCTAAGGCACGACAACGCAAGGCTAGGCAATGCACGGAAGGCAAGCAAAGAGTAACGGAAGGTAAGGAAGGCAAGGGAAAGCAAGGGAAGGCAAGGGTAACGGAAGGAACGGCACGGCAAGGGGTAACAAGGCTAAGGCACGACAACGCAGGGCTAGGCAATGCACGTCAAGGCAAGGAAAGAGTAACGGAAGGAACGGAAGGCAAGGCAAAGCCAGGCAAGGCAAGTGTAACAAAAGGCACGCAACGGCAAGGGGAAACAAGGCTAAGGCACGAAAACACACGGCTAGGAAATGCACGGCAAGGCAAGGAAAGGGTAACGCAAGGCAAGGCACGGTGAGGCTAGGCAAGGCTAATGCACGACAACGCAAGGCTAGGCAATGCACGACAATGCAAGGAAAGCTTAAAGCAAAGGAAGGCACGGTCAGAAGAGATAAGGCTAAGGCACGACAACGCAAGGCTAGGCAATGCAGGGAAGGCAAGCAAAGAGTAACGGAAGGTAAGGAAGGCAAAGGAAAGCAAGGAAAGGCAATGGTAACGGAAGGAACGGCACGGCAAGGGGAAACAAGTCTAAGACACGACAACGCACGCTAGGCAATGCACGGCAAGGGAAGGAAAGGGTAACGCATGGGAAAGAACGGTCAGGGGAGGCAAGGCTAAGGCACGACAACGCAAGGCTTGGCAATGCACGGAAGGCAAGCAAGGAGTAACGGAATGAAAGGAAGGAAAGGGAAAGCAAGGGAAGGCAAGGGTAACGGAAGGAACGGCACGGCAAGGGGTAACAAGGCTAAGGCACGACAACACACGGCTAGGAAATGCACGGCAAGGCAAGGAAAGGGTAACGCAAGGCAAGGCACGGTGAGGCTAGGCAAGGTTAATGAACGACAACGCAAGGCTAGGCAATGCACGACAATACAAGGAAAGCTTAAAGCAAAGGAAGGCACGGTCAGTCGAGATAAGGCTAAGGCACGACAACGCAAGGCTAGGCAATGCACGGAAGGCAAGCAAAGAGTAACGGAAGGTAAGGAAGGCAAGGGAAAGCAAGGCAAGGCAAGTGTAACAAAAGGCACGCAACAGCAAGGGGAAACAAGGCTAAGGCACGACAACACACGGCTAGGAAATGCACGGCAAGGCAAGGAAAGGGTAACGCAAGGCAAGGCACGGTGAGGCTAGGCAAGGCTAATGCACGACAACGCAAGGCTAGGCAATGCACGACAATGCAATTAAAGCTTAAAGCAAAAGAAGGCACGGTCAGGCGAGATAAGGCTAAGGCACGACAACGCAAGGCTAGGCAATGCAGGGAAGGCAAGCAAAGAGTAACGGAAGGTAAGCAAGGCAAGGAAAAGCAAGGAAAGGCAATGGTAACGGAAGGAACGGCACGGCAAGGGGAAACAAGTCTAAGGCACGACAACGCACGCTAGGCAATGCACGGCAAGGCAAGGAAAGGGTAACGCATGGGAAAGCACGGTCAGGGGAGGCAAGGCTAAGGCACGACAACGCAAGGCTTGGCAATGCACGGAAGGCAAGCAAAGAGTAACGGATGGTAAGGAAGGCAAGGGAAAGCAAAGAAAGGCAAGTGTAACGGAAGGAACGGCACGGCAAGGGGAAACAAGGCTAAGGCACGACAACGCACGGTAGGCAATGCACGGCAAGGCAAGGAAAGGGTAACGCATGGGAAAGAACGGTCAGGCGAGGCAAGGCTAAGGAAAGCCAACGCAAGGCTAGGCAATGCACGGAAAGCAAGCAAGGAGTAACGGAATGCAAGGAAGGAAAGGGAAAGCAAGGGAAGGCAAGGGTAACGAAAGGAACGGCACGGCAAGGGGTAACAAGGCTAAGGCACGACAACACACGGCTAGGAAATGCACGGCAAGGCAAGGAAAGGGTAACGCAAGGCAAGGCACGGTGAGGCTAGGCAAGGTTAATGCACGACAACGCAAGGCTAGGCAATGCACGACAATGCAAGGAAAGCTTAAAGCAAAGGAAGGCACGGTCAGGCGAGATAAGGCTAAGGCACGACAACGCAAGGCTAGGCAATGCACGGAAGGCAAGCAAAGAGTAACGGAAGGTAAGGAAGGCAAGGGAAAGCAAGGAAAGGCAAGTGTAACGGAAGGAACGGCACGGCAAGGGGAAACAATGCTAAGGCACGACAACGCACGCTAGGCAATGCACGGCAAGGCAAGGAAAGGGTAACGCATGGGAAAGCACGGTCAGGCGAGGCAAGGCTAAGGCACGACAACCCAAGGCTAGGCAATGCACGGAAGGCAAGCAAAGAGAAACGGAAGGTAAGGAAGGAAAGGGAAAGCAAAGAAAGGCAAGTGTAACCGAAGGAACGGCACGGCAAGGGGAAACAAGGTTAAGGCACGACAACGCACGGCTAGGCAATGCACGGCAAGGCAAGCAAAGGGTAACGCAAGGAAAGGCACGGTGAGGCTAGGCAAGGCTAATGCACGAAAACGCAAGGCTAGGCGATGCACGACAATGCAAGGAAAGTTTAAAGCAAAGGAAGGCAAGGTCAGGCGAGATAAAGCTAAGGCACGACAACGCAAGGCTAGGAAATTCAGGGAAGGCAAGCAAAGAGTAACGGAAGGTAAGCAAGGCAAGGAAAAGGAAGGAAAGGCCAGGGTAACGGAAGGAACGGCACGGCAAGGGGAAACAAGTCTAAGGCACGACACCGAACGCTAGGCAATGAAGGGCAAGGCAAGGAAAGGGTAACGCATTTGAAAGCACGGTCAGGCGAGGCAACGCTAAGGCACGACAACGCAAGGCTAGGCAATGCACGGAAGGCAAGCAAAGAGTAACGGAATGTAAGGAAGGCAAGGGAAAGCAAGGGAAGGCAAGGGTAACGGAAGGAACGGCACGGCAAGGGGTAAGAAGGCTAAGGCACGACAACGCAGGGCTAGGCAATGCACGGCAAGGCAAGGAAAGGGTAACGCAGGGGAAGGCACGGTCAGGTGAGGCAAGGATAAGGCACGACAATGCAAGGCTAGGCAATGCACGGCAAGGCAAGGAAAGAGTAACGGAAGGAAAGGAAGGCAAGGCAAAGCCAGGCAAGGCAAGTGTAAGAAAAGGCACGCCACGGCAAGGGGAATCAAGGCTAAGGCACGACAAAGCACGGCTAGGCAATGCACGGCAAGGCAAGGAAAGGGTAACGCAAGGCAAGGCACGGTGAGGCTAGGCAAGGCTAATGCACGACAACGCAAGGCTAGGCAATGCACGGCAAGGGAAGGAAAGGGTAACGCATGGGAAAGAACGGTCAGGGGAGGCAAGTCTAAGGCACGACAACGCAAGGCTTGGCAATGCACGGAAGGCAAGCAAAGAGTAACGGAAGTAAGGAAGGCAAGGGAAAGCAAGGAAAGGCAATGGTAACGGAAGGAACGGCACGGCAAGGGGAAACAAGTCTAAGGCACGACAACGCACGCTGGGCAATGCACGGCAAGGCAAGGAAAGGGTAACGCATGGGAAAGCACGGTCAGGGGAGGCAAGGCTAAGGCACGACAACGCAAGGCTTGGCAATGCACGGAAGGCAAGCAAAAAGTAATGGAAGGTAAGGAAGGCAAGGGAAAGCAAAGAAAGGCAAGTGTAACGGACGGAACGGCACGGCAAGGGGAAACAAGGCTAAGGCACGACAACGCACGCTAGGCAATGCACGGCAAGGCAAGGAAAGGGTAACGCATGGGAAAGCACGGTCAGGCGAGGCAAGGCTAAGGAAAGCCAACGCAAGGCTAGGCAATGCACGGAAAGCAAGCAAGGAGTAACGGAATGCAAGGAAGGAAAGGGAAAGATAGGGAAGGCAAGGGTAACGAAAGGAACGGCACGGCAAGGGGTAACAAGGCTAAGGCACGACAACACACGGCTAGGAAATGCACGGCAAGGCAAGGAAAGGGTAACGCAAGGCAAGGCACGGTGAGGCTAGGCAAGGTTAATGCACGACAACGCAAGGCTAGGCAATGCACGACAATGCAAGGAAAGCTTAAAGCAAAGGAAGGCACGGTCAGGCGAGATAAGGCTAAGGCACGACAACGCAATGCTAGGCAATGCACGGAAGGCAAGCAAAGAGTAACGGAAGGTAAGGAAGGCAAGGGAAAGCAAGGAAAGGCAAGTGTAACGGAAGGAACGGCACGGCAAGGGGAAACAATGCTAAGGCACGACAACGCACGCTAGGCAATGCACGGCAAGGCAAGGAAAGGGTAACGCATGGGAAAGCACGGTCAGGCGAGGCAAGGCTAAGGCACGACAACCCAAGGCTAGGCAATGCACGGAAGGCAAGCAAAGAGAAACGGAAGGTAAGGAAGGAAAGGGAAAGCAAAGAAAGGCAAGTGTAGCCTAAGGAACGGCACGGCAAGGGGCAACAAGGCTAAGGCACGACAACGCACGGCTAGGCAATGCACGGCAAGGCAAGCAAAGGGTAACGCAAGGAAAGGCACGGTGAGGCTAGGCAAGGCTAATGCACGAAAACGCAAGGCTAGGCGATGCACGACAATGCAAGGAAAGCTTAAAGCAAAGGAAGGCAAGGTCAGGCGAGATAAGGCTAAGGCACGACAACGCAAGGCTAGGAAATTCAGGGAAGGCAAGCAAAGAGTAACGGAAGGTAAGCAAGGCAAGGAAAAGGAAGGAAAGGCCAGGGTAACGGAAGGAACGGCACGGCAAGGGGAAACAAGTCTAAGGCACGACACCGAACGCTAGGCAATGAAGGACAAGGCAAGGAAAGGGTAACGCATTTGAAAGCACGGTCAGGCGAGGCAACGCTAAGGCACGACAACGCAAGGCTAGGCAATGCACGGAAGGCAAGCAAAGAGTAACGGAAGGTAAGGAAGGCAAGGGAAAGCAAGGGAAGGCAAGGGTAACGGAAGGAACGGCACGGCAAGGGGTAACAAGGCTAAGGCACGACAACGCAGGGCTAGGCAATGCACGTCAAGGCAAGGAAAGAGTAACGGAAGGAACAGAAGGCAAGGCAAAGCCAGGCAAGGCAAGTGTAACAAAAGGCACGCAACGGCAAGGGGAAACAAGGCTGAGGCACGAAAACACACGGCTAGGAAATGCACGGCAAGGCAAGGAAAGGGTAAAGCAAGGCAAGGCACGGTGAGGCTAGGCAAGGCTAATGCACGACAACGCAAGGCTAGGCAATGCACGACAATGCAAGGAAAGCTTAAAGCAAAGGAAGGCACGGTCAGAAGAGATAAGGCTAAGGCACGACAACGCAAGGCTAGGCAATGCAGGGAAGGCAAGCAAAGAGTAACGGAAGGTAAGGAAGGCAAAGGAAAGCAAGGAAAGGCAATGGTAACGGAAGGAACGGCACGGCAAGGGGAAACAAGTCTAAGACACGACAACGCACGCTAGGCAATGCACGGCAAGGGAAGGAAAGGGTAACGCATGGGAAAGAACGGTCAGGGGAGGCAAGGCTAAGGCACGACAACGCAAGGCTTGGCAATGCACGGAAGGCAAGCAAGGAGTAACGGAATGAAAGGAAGGAAAGGGAAAGCAAGGGAAGGCAAGGGTAACGGAAGGAACGGCACGGCAAGGGGTAACAAGGCTAAGGCACGACAACACACGGCTAGGAAATGCACGGCAAGGCAAGAAAAGGGTAACGCAAGGCAAGGCACGGTGAGGCTAGGCAAGGTTAATGAACGACAACGCAAGGCTAGGCAATGCACGACAATACAAGGAAAGCTTAAAGCAAAGGAAGGCACGGTCAGTCGAGATAAGGCTAAGGCACGACAACGCAAGGCTAGGCAATGCACGGAAGGCAAGCAAAGAGTAACGGAAGGTAAGGAAGGCAAGGGAAAGCAAGGCAAGGCAAGTGTAACAAAAGGCACGCAACAGCAAGGGGAAACAAGGCTAAGGCACGACAACACACGGCTAGGAAATGCACGGCAAGGCAAGGAAAGGGTAACGCAAGGCAAGGCACGGTGAGGCTAGGCAAGGCTAATGCACGACAACGCAAGGCTAGGCAATGCACGACAATGCAATTAAAGCTTAAAGCAAAAGAAGGCACGGTCAGGCGAGATAAGGCTAAGGCACGACAACGCAAGGCTAGGCAATGCAGGGAAGGCAAGCAAAGAGTAACGGAAGGTAAGCAAGGCAAGGAAAAGCAAGGAAAGGCAATGGTAACGGAAGGAACGGCACGGCAAGGGGAAAGAAGTCTAAGGCACGACAACGCACGCTAGGCAATGCACGGCAAGGCAAGGAAAGGGTAACGCATGGGAAAGCACGGTCAGGGGAGGCAAGGCTAAAGCACGACAACGCAAGGCTTGGCAATGCACGGAAGGCAAGCAAAGAGTAACGGATGGTAAGGAAGGCAAGGGAAAGCAAAGAAAGGCAAGTGTAACGGAAGGAACGGCACG